>NC_138046.1:105886783-106423770 GCF_964194185.1 Rhinolophus hipposideros
CATCAACAAGAAAAGTAATAAGTGTTGCAGAGGTTGTGGAGAAGAGAGAACCCTCATAGAATGCTGCTGGGAATGTACATTGGTACAGCCACTATGGAAAACAGTATGGAGTTTCTTCAAAAAATTAAGAATAGAATTACCATATGACCCAGCAATCACTCTTCTGGGTATCTATCCAAAAAATCTGAAAACATTTACCTGTAAAGATATATGTACTCCTATGTTCACTGCAGCATTATTCTGTGGCCAAGACATGGAAACAACTGAAGTGTCCCTCAGTAGATGACTAGATAAAGAAAATGTGGTACATATATACGATGGAATATTACTGAGCCACAAAAAAGATGAAATACTGCAATTTAGAACAACATGGATAGAACTTGAGATTATAAAGCTAAGCAAATTAAGTCAGACAGAAAAAGTTGAGAACCGTATGACTTCACTCATATAAGGGATATAAAACTGAAACCTCAAATGAATAAGACAAACAAAAAAAACTCATAGACACAGACAACAGTTTAGTAGTTACCAGAAGGTAAGGGGGGTTGGTAGAAGAGGGTAAAGGGGTTCAAATATATTATTGACAAAGAAAGACTTGACTTAGAATGGTGAACACACAATGCAGTATACTGATGATGTATTATAGAATTGTTCACTTGAAACCAATATAATTTTACTAACCAATGTCACCCCAATAAATTTAACAAATATTAAAGAAGACAGAAAAATAAATAAATAAAAATAAATTCCAGGGAAGTACACTAGAATAAACTTTCCAAGTACAGATTTCATGGTTAATCTAATGTCCTTATATAAATAATAGATAATATCAATTTACTCATTCAAGAAAGCACTTTAATTCATGATAATTGTCTTCTCTGGGTTCCTAACACTTAAGAACTGATCCAACAGACAGTGTTACTAAAACTTTAGGGAGGAAAGGGCCAAGATTGTTGGAAATGATCAATTTGTGGCCAAAATATTTATTTTTATTTAATTCCAAAGGAATATAGAAAAGGCAACCCATTTTTTAATTGAATGAAGCAAGAATTGTACCTGGCAAAGGAAGCAGGTTTTCATAATTGAAAATAGTGACAAATATTTTAAATTAAACAAAAAAAATGATTTCATTCTAATTCTTTACTTTCTGCATTGGCAAAGTTATTTCCAATGTGCTGAGGATGGATAGCTCCTTCTTTTTAAGAAGGAATGCACCACGAATTTCACATTGCGTGACCAGACTGCCCAAGTGACAAGCACTGAGTTTGTCACCATTGGAGGCCAATGACCATTTTTCTGTTGCAGTTTGACACTAGCTTTTTGAAATGTGTAAATAACATTATTAGTTTTGATTCTCTGAATTCTACGAGGATAGAATGAAACTTGACAATCTAGTTTCAAACTACTTGTTGTACAAGAAACTGAGGTTGTGAGGGCATGTAAGTAACTCAACAGAGTACCTCCTCAGGTAAGAACACAATGATTTCCAATTACGCCTGACTTCTGAGAAGTGTTTTTCTTCTATTACAATGCTTTAAAAAAAAAAAGCTATCTGGGCCCCATATCTTAAAAAGAGGGAAGGCATAGATGCCACATGTCAGACTTTTACAGATTTGCTTACACATTAAATATGTACAGAATATGTGTCATGTACAAGTATTGTGCTAAGCAGGAAAGGGGACATAAAAATGTTTAATGGCCACATATTAGGTGAGGTCAAATGCCTGCATATAGCAATGCAAGGAAGTACACACAAAAGTTAAAATCGAAAAAGTATAAAGAAATTAAGGTTAAATGTCTTTGCAGAGGATTTAAGGATTTCATATTATACACAAGTAGTACTTAAAACATAATTTACATCCAATGAAATCTTAAGACGGAGCATAGACTTAATTGTATTTGAAAATCCAGGCACATTTAAAATAATGAATCTTCAATGAATACAGCAAATGTTTTTAAAAGCTCATTTACAATATAGCAGATTATTTTCTTTTAAAAAACAACAACACTATACATATTCTGGGTTATACCATCCTTTTAACAAAAGTGCTATATCGCACTCAACATTACATTATTTCCCACATGAAACATGGAAGTGTGGGAAAAGTAAAGATGGTGGGGGGAAGCAACTCCTTCTTTCTTCTTAGTTATTGAGCATTATATTAAAATCTAAGGCAAGTTTTCTTCACCCAATATCAATTAGCATGATCATAAAATCTCACAAGTACAGTAAGTCCTCACTTATCTTTGCTAGGTTCTGTGACTTAAAGCCAAACTATATATAACAAAACCAATTTTACCCTAGGCTAATTGATATATGAGGTCTGACAATTAAGTTCATGAACTCATCCTAGAAAAAGTGCTACATACCTCATTGCTGAATATCACTATGGTCACCTTCAAAGTCCTCCCCTTGGGAAGCTATGCACTGATGCCACCACCTAGTCCACCCTTCAGAGCAATTTTGGAACTCTTTTACTGGAATGGCCATCAGAGTTGTTGTATCACCCTTGATGTCCTGAATGTCATCAAAATGTCTTCCTTTCAATATTTCCTTTATCTTCAGGTAAAGAAAGAAGTCATTGGGGTCCAGATCAGGTGAGTAGGGAGGGTATTCCAATACAGTGATTTGTTTACTGGCTAAAATCTCCCTCACACACAGTGCTCTGTGAGCTGGGGCATTGTCGTGATGCAAGAGCCATGAATTGTTGGCGAAAAGTTCAAGTTGTTTCCATCTAAGTTTTTCATGCAGCCTTTTCAGCACTTCCAAATAGTAAACTTGGTTAACTATTTGTCCATTTGGTACAAATTCATAATGAATCATCCTTCTGATATAAAATAATTGTTAGCAACATCACTGCAACAAGTTCACGAACTTAACTGTCACACCTCTTACACAAGAGAGGTTCCTATAGCATCTCATGAAAGTTATATAACAAAAAGATCTTAAGTGAAACATTATTTGAGGACCTGCTCTATAAGGATTTGTTCACTCCAAACCAAGTTTTTTTTACCTCAGGAAAATTGTTAACTTGTCTTAATGGACATCAATTTGATACATCAATTAGTGGCTGAAGTGCCACAGGTTCCACCCAAATCAGTTATCTTTTCAACAGTGACAGTGGTGCTTCTTCATTTTTTGACATTATAAACTTAACCAAAGGATTAAATGAAAAGAATTAAACCCACAGAGTGAATCCAAATATGTTTTGGCAGAATACTTGGCCAGAAGTAGGCAGGATAATGCTCTTACTTCACTTGAAAGGCTCCCTTTCATTTTCCCCCAATCTGCTTTTCTATAGTTGGAATCTAATGCTAGCTTGTGTCTAGGGCAGGTGGTTTCCTTGGACTAGCTGGCCACAGTGAGGTGGTTTTTAGTGAGAAATGGTAGAATGGACAGAGGGCAGAGGGAAGAGAAAGGAAAGAGGGAATATGGGTCCCACGAGACAGGAGATATACTGCCCAGTAATTTTAGAAATCTTTCATTTTAACCTTACAATATCCTCGAATTCCCTTATTCCAAGACTCACCTTTTAATTTTTTCCATTATTGCCTTTTGAAAACCAGGCTGTATTTGTAATTAATATCTATTATCTAATGTAATGATTATTTCCCTAAAAGTTATAATTTAAATGGTAGTGTGATCCAATTAAAGAACTGTGGGTATTCACAGTCTTTAAATTACAGTCTGGATCAACTTCATAGACTTTAGAAACTGTAGTTCTATTGCTCTATTTTTAACTCCTGTTTCCAGATGAATCCACAGAACCTTCAGTTGTATAGATAGGATGATCTCTGCTCCTCTCCTCACATTCCAGTTTCAGTCCCATCCTCAGGCAGGATTCTTCCCCTACCCTTTACCTCCATCTTGTCACCCGCCACTCTCAAGAATGCAGCATACCTGTTCTTACTGGTCACAATATGACATGCAAGGAACTAGAATTTATTACTGGATTGGGTTGACTTCTCTCAAACTCAGAACCAAGTCAGGAGATTTCTCCTTCTGAAAAACATACAAGGTAGTGCCTCTGTGTGTAAAACACCAGAGAAAAACTGCTAGGAATGACAGCTACCTATTCATTGTTTGTCCTTTATTATAAGCCACGGCTGGCCCATTTGTCCTCAACAAATAGGTAGGTAGCAGACGGCCTTATTTTAGTCTCAGGCTGAGCAGTTAGTTCTTGATCCAGCTACTGTTAACAGAGAGCCTTGCATTCTGGTGGGTATTGGAAGACTGCCAGACATTAATCAATCGAGAGCTTTGGTCACCATATAGCTATCAGCTATTTGTATATAAGTTTTGAAGGAAGCATAGGTAAGTCTTAGTTTGGAACTTCCAAAAGCTGCAAGTCTCACTGTTTTTGCTGCTGATGATGCCAGAAGAAGGACTTTTTAGACATTTATAGCTCTGGGTGAGTAAAATAGTACTTTTCAGGCGGAATGATGTCTGAAAGACAACAGCATTACTTCCTTATTAGGAGCAACTCCACTGCAAACACTCACATCATTGAAACTGTCATCATTGGAGCAACCAAGGAAGATTCAGAGCAGCAATATAGGTCAGATGACACACTTAAATCAATCTTCAACTGTATAGAAAAAATGTGGTCTTACAGAATAACAGAGTACCATATTTTAAACCCATTTAAGCTTGATCTGCATTTTTAAATATAGGTGTTGAGTAAGCTGTTGAGATTTATCACAAAAAAGAAGTTCTGTGTAAAAGTTGACTCAAAAAGAAATGACGAATACGTGGTTATTGAAGGAGAACTGACTCTGGGTGGTGAGCACACAATGTGACATATAGATGATGTATTACAGAATTGTACACCTGAAACCTATGTAACTTTACTAACCATCGTCACCCCAATATACTTTAATTAAAAAAAAAGAAAGAAATCACAGACCTAGTAGAAGCACAAAAAAAGAGAAGGTAACAGAATACTCTGATATTGAGCATTGCATCTGCAAAAAGATTAGGCATTAGAATTAAATGATCTTTTTTTTCTTTTCATGTTTTAAGTCTGGATTATGCAGTTTATTGCTTGGCAGTTCATTAATATAACACAAATTTAAATAAGTATATATGCAAATATATACGCTAACCAGTAAAAGAGAACTATATTTAAACTTAATATGCCGAGTCTAAAAATCTGATAGGCATTCTGGCTCCTAGTATATTCATATGTTCATTTTTTTTAAATTAGTTTCAGGTGTACAAAACAAGGTAATACTTAGACGTTCATCATTTATATCCCTCACACTGTGAACCCCCCTCCCCCCATCCACTATCCCTCCGACCTCACACTGAGCCATCACATTATATATATAAAATTATAGTTGGCATTCATTATTGTTTAGCTTCTGGTGTACAATGCCATGATCAGGCATCCACAGTATCTCTGAGGTGGTCTCCCAAATAGGACGCATGTCCATCGGATACCCAACAAAATCTTTACAACATTCATTCATATGTTCATTTAGATATCATTTTATAAAAATAAGTTTCCCTGTAGACTTTAAGCACATTTGTAAACTATAGTATCCTTTTTCATTTGTGTTATTTGTGCATCTGTCACTTATTAAATGCTTATTATGTGACTCACTAGTCTATGTCTTTTTCATAGGTCACTTTACAGAAATAACTCCTTTACAAGGTAGATGTTTTCATCCCCATTTCCAGATGAGGAAACTGAGGTTCAGGAACTACCTTACTCAAGTTCAAATAGCTGGCAAGTGGCAATCAGAGAATTCAACCACAAATGTGATTCCAAAGTCTGTACTTTGATGAGACTATGATGTTAATTATCTGGGGAAAGAGGTGTTTTCGAAGATAAGATAAATGTTTTAAATTTCCCCTTTGTAAACTTTGACTCCAGATAGCCATTGCGTGTCACACACTCATGCACAGAGCACAGCAGCACTGGGTGAAGGGATCACAGTCAGATAGATAATGCCTTACGAAATCAGTTAATAGGGGCTGAAATACTGTATGCTTGATGAAATAAATTTCCTAAGGGCAACAGATATTAACAGCTGTTCAAGTACTGTCAATATCCCTTTCGGCAAGTATATCACTCCCACAGCTGCTGAGCACATGTGGTATTCCGATAGCTTTCATCTCCTTTACACCAACAGAGAGTAAATAAGCCTTCCTGGACTTCAGCAAGAACTCCCTAACTTTAGCTCCATGAACATGCTTGCCTCCTATTCACCACTGAGCAGCAAAAGCTATTTTTCTAAACATAGAAATTTAAAAGTGTTCCTTTCCTGCTTAAAATAATTCAGTGGCTTCCCACTGTACTTACAGATCCAAAAAGTTTAAAGCCTTTTACAAGGTTTTACATGACCTGCTACGCTCCCTATGTCCAGCAGACCAAGCTTTCCTTCCTGAGCCAAACGCTGGCCCTACTAACTTTCCTTCTGTTGCCTTCCTGACTCCGAGTTTTGGATCAGGTCTTCCCTTTTACCAGGAAATATCTATTTAGCATCAAGTCTCTGTTTGGGGGAAGTTTCCTTGATCCTTGGTAAACCCCTGATAATTCCTTTGAAATCTTGATAAAAGGTTAATTGCACGTTTTCACCTTCATAGCATCTGGCTGGTCCTTTTCCTTCCCTGAGACTATATGAAATGCAATTGGAGAAGAGGCTGTGATCAGCCTTTCAACTAAGAGTTGCTCCATTAAAATAACAAATACTTTAATTTCCTTACACTGTAAAGTATTTTGAAAAGCTTAATTTGCATGGGGGTACTGGCCTTGTTACTTCAAAATTCCCACAATTTTATTGATAGTATGCCTTTCAGATGAAAATTTATTCATTTTGTTTACTTTTCAATTCACTTAATTGGTTTGGCCACTTGTAATTATCAAGGAAAAAGAATTTGTTCCTTTTGGAGTATGGCTTTGGTTGTCTAATTTTTGATCCAATATGATTTTTTGTGAGAATTCTTAGTCAAATAATTTTATATTATCAGTGTTAAAAGGAGATACTCAATGTAATAAGATATGATGACTAATACAGTTTGTAGAAAGAAGAAAATTACTCATGGAAAAAGTAGCATTTGCCAGAAGTGACAGCTTGTCAAATTGACTGCGAATATGTTTAAAGAAAACATTCCTATAAAAAGGAAGTCACAAGGAACAACAGCAAAACAGAAACCATATTTTTGAAAGTCGATTTTTTTCAGTGCCCTCAGACAGATGGAACTCAACTCTCCCGTTTAAAAATTAGTCTCATAAATTTAAAATATGTATACATTTAACTGAACACGGGTAATAAACTCTAGAAAAGAAGAATCTAAGTGAAAAACATCTAAAACAGTTCAGTCACTTCTGGAAATGGATGGTGGTGATGAATTCACAACACAGTGAGTGTACTCAATGCTATAGAATTCTACACAAGCAATGGTAAAATGGTAAATTATGTTATATATATCATATTTCAATTTTTAATTTAAATTTATCGGGGGGACAATAGTAAAATTACATAGGTTTCAAGTGTACAATTCTGTAATACATCATCTATACATTATATTGTGTGCTCACCACCGAGTCAGTTCTCCATCTATCACCATATATTTGACCCCCTTTACCCTCATCGACCACCCCCCTCCCCCCGTACCCTCTGGTAACCACTAAACTATTGTCTGTGTCTATGAAGTTTTGTTTCTTTATTTATCTTATTCCTTTGTTGCTTTCAGTTTTATATCCCACATATAAGTGAAGTCATATAGTTCCTGATTTTTTCTGTCTGACTTATTTCACTCAACTTCACTAGCTATTAGGGAAATGCAAATCAAAATCACATCGGATATCACCTAACACCAGTTAGAATGGCTATCATCAACAAGACAAATAATGCATGCTGGAAAGGTTGTAGAGAAAAAGGAACCCTCATACACTGCTGGTGAGAATGGAAATTGGTACAGCCACTATGGAAAACAGTAGGGAGGTTCCTCAAAAAATTAAGAATAGAACTACCATATGACCCAGCAATTCCTCTCCTAGGTATCTACCCCAAAAATCTGAAAACATTTATCTGTAAAGACATATGTACCCCTATATTCACTGCAGCATTATTCACGGTAGCCAAGACATGAAAACAATCAAAGTGTCCTTCAATAGATGACTGGATCATCTATAGAAGATGTGGTATATATACACAATGGAATACTACTCTGCCATACAAACAGATGAAATAGCGCCATTTGCAACAACATGGATAGATCTTGAGATTATTATACTAAGTGAAATAAGTTATACTTCCATTTTTAAAAATACAGTAACTCAGTAGCACTTTATTATCACATAACCATCTGAAAACACACAGGCAGATATTTCCAACCCAGGTACAATGTATCTAAAACACGGCTGGTGAGGGCCTCGATGACAATCAGTGACTTAACCTTGGAAAAATGTACAGAGATCACTTTGGTAATGCCTCATTTTCACCCCTACCAAGAATCACTGTAATTGAACAATCACAACAGTCCACGATTATGCAATCAAAAAGTGACCTGGTCTCAAAAACATCTCACATAGGCACTAGGTCTACATGGAACTAAAATTCAAAACTTAAAATATTGTTGGCCCCAAATTGTTATAAATCATGTATCACATCACCAGTGGAGTTAATTTGATTTTAAGATACAGCAAATGGGAATCTCCAAAATTATGATTTATATTGAAAGTGTCTTAAAAAGATGGTAAATGAGTTTTGTTAACATTTTCCTTGCTACAATATCATTAAAGAAAGTTGGCTCACATGAAACTGATTTCATCTTAAAGATACGGTAGCAACACAACTTTTATATTATCTTTATCAAGAAACAAAGTACACGTCACTAATAATGCCTCTTCCCTCAGGCACTGAAGAGAATTTTGTTCAAGTTAAAATACATTTCGATGAGGTTATGATCTTGGCTTCATGCTTCAATACTGAAGTATTATCATTCCATTGTGGAAAAAATAATGGTGTTTATCAGAAAGGACTCAATGAAAAGGAGTTTTTCAGCAGAGACAACAAACCGAAAATTCGAATGCTTACACTCTGTTATTCAAGCAATAATGACAAACATGGTTGGTGGGCCTGAGGACTCAGTACATACACTGGGAATCACTTAAAGAAAAATTTGTCCAGATATCAATTATAATAAACAAAGGGTCCCTGAAATACACATGATAGTTTCAAAAAACAAAACAACAGAGATTTAAAAATATAGTGATTGGGCTCTGAGTATCAGACAAGATTGATCTTCAAAATTCCTTTCGGTTATATCAAAGTCACCTAAGTAATGCATCATCTGGGCTACAAGGCCTTGCTATTCCGAGTATCTTCTGCTGACCAGCTGTCTGGGCATTATCTCATAATTTGTTGAAATGCAGATGGCTTGGTCCTTACCACAGGCTGAATGAATGACATCCCCGTAACAAGATCCCCAGATGCTTCCTACACAATTGAAGTATGAGATGTACATCTTGAGCATAGCTCTAAAGAACACATGCAGAGCATTTTTATAGACTGTTCAAGTTTGAGAATGAAGAGTTATCCTTTGGAGTGCTGGAGGTAGTCTCTGTCTCCAGATTCAGGGTACACTGGTTCCTGGTTATGTTACACCCAGAGGAAGAGGTGGCCCTGGCTAATGCTGAGCTAGTTACCATTCCCTGTAAATACACATTCATACATTGTTAATTTACAACTTCCTGAATGGTAACATCAGCCCTGATAATAAAAGGCAATGTCCCAGCAAGAACTGAACTTTCTAACAATGGTGAGACAGTGTTTGTTGGAGCTATTTGTCCTCATTAAAGACACTGGGTGGCAAGGTACATGCTACATCCACTCCTGCTCTCTGTTGTTATTCTAGATTGTATATTGTTGACTAAAATTAGAAACTTCAGCTAATTTCACAGTGTTAGTGGGGAAGAAATATAGTCTCTTCCACACTAACAAGCAGCCCATCAAACACACGACATCTTTTTAAGTTGTACTCAATTTTTCTTTTTTCTTTTTTTCTTTTGTGTTTTCTTTTTTTGTGTGTTTCATTCACGTTTATTGGGGTGACAATGGTTAGTACAGTTACATAGATTTCAGGTGTACATCGTGTAAGACATCTTCTATAAATCCCATTGTGTGTTCACCACCCAGAGTCAGTTCTCCTTCCATCACCATATATTTGACCCCCTTTACCCTCATCTACCACCTTCCTCCCCTCTTACCCTCTAGGGTCCACTAACCTATTGCCTGTGTCTATGAGTAATGTTTTCAATCTACTGGTAAGTAATTGATTTCATAGTTCTTCATTAACTACATGAAATGAGCAACTATCTAGATATCTTTTTTCTTTTGCACTGTTCAGAATTTATGCCAGTTGTTATAATATCACTACTCAAGTTAAAAAAAATAAACATATAGATGAATAGATGTTTGGAATATACCATTCTAATCATATTTTTGAGTGCTTACAGGGTGCTGCTAAATTGCTATTTATTCATCAGCTATTGTCTTAGTTAATGCTTAACTTATAAAATAGACAGACAAGATCTCTTTTATAGATGACAAACTGAGAGGTGTGGTGTAATGGAAAAGAGCAAAGGCCCTAGTAAACACTGTTGGGATCAAATCTTGTCTCCATCGTTTGTTACCTGAGATACCTCATCTATCAAATATGGACAACAGTAATTTACTTCTAGCGATGCTGAGAAAATTAAATAACCCACATACAAAAGGCATTTGCAGCAGTGCCTAGGATATTACAGGCATTACAAAACAAATACTATTTTTAAGCTACTCCCTCAAGAAAGGAAGTATTGTTAGCATTGGGGCGAGGATGCAAAGAAAAGTCTGTTGGACTTTGGAGCCTGAGGGCTTATAATTACATTGTACGTATCACCTACACTTTCCCTAACTTCCTAAAACACCATAAAATACCAGAGAGCTAAAGAAAGGAACAAGAATCTACATTTTTCACCGTAAATCAGGATTCTCATATGACTTTAGTTCCTATGCCTAAATTTGGGACAAGATAGAAGAAAGAAGAAACAAACAATAGTCTCCTTAAGTGATTAATTTTTATTAATGTAAAGTTCATGCTGTGAATATTTTCAAAGAATATATAAAGAATCAATCTTGCTGAGCTAACACGTTTTACTGGCAGGCACCAACATTGAAAACATCCATATCAAGCTGGACTTAAATAGTAATCCAGTACTTTCAGTGTATTATAGTTTCCAAGTGTTCAAATAACAACTTGTGATATAGGTTGTATAGACATTTTTATCCCTATTAAGTACATGAAGACATGAAGGCTCAAATATTCAAGATAACTTAAAAATCTGAAATAACACAGCGATATTCTGAAACAATTCATTTCAAATTTTACTCACCCAATGTCCCTTTTGACATTCAGTGATAAGATATAAAGTTGGTGGAGATATTTAAGGTGATCTGGAAAATAAAGTGACTTAATAATGAGATCATCTAAAATTAGTCAATGGAAGATGTCTGTACGATGAACATTTCACATTTTTCAAATGATTTATGACTCTGTGTATGTCCTGATATTCATGTTCTGTTCTCTTTTGCATGTCGTAGGGACCATGTTTACTTTATTCATTTTTTGTGTACTGACCCAACAAGTGCCTAGGTATTGGCTGTCATTCCACTGAGTTTCCTAGGTCTTCAATCAGCATCAAAAAAAATGTAGAAACACAACAAATTTTTAGGTCTGATCTCTGAAAATCATCTTACACAAATTATTATCCCCATGATTTTTCTATTCTAGAATTTTCTGGATATAAAAATGCAAACCAGTGTTGTCCAACTTCTCTTTAGTATACACAGGATGCCAAAAAAATGTATACACATTTTAAGAAAGGAGAAAACTGTATTAAAATTGTAATACTCAATATATATCGATAACAAAAGATGAATACAAGTCAAATGTATACATTTTTGACACCCACAGTATATCACATTACAATATTAGGAAAAATTAAAATAGCAATAACATTCTCTCAAAAGTACCTAAAACTCACTTTCTCATAGCACACAACTGGTACACTGTTTGATTATTACTATTTTATTATTATTAGTTTCAGGTGTGCAAAGCAATGTCATAGTTAGACATTTCACCCCTCACAGAGTGATAACCCCCCGCCCCCAATCTATTGCCCCTCTGACATCATATATGTCTGATTATTACTATTTTATAGGTGAAGTAACTGAAGTTGCACATGGCTTAACCAGAACATCAACTAGATTGTGCCATTTCATCAGAGTTCTCCCAAGTTACCTGATAGGAACAGATATCCCCTTCTTTCTAATTACTAGAGATGCTGTCCTCACCAAATTCCCTAAGAAATATTTTTTATTCTTTATTCAGCTCATCATTAGGCATAGTACAGAATGTAAGTATTTGTAGAACATGTATGCAGGCCTTAAATGAGGAGCTTGCATCAGTTTGAAGAAATAAGCCATGGTTACATTGAAACTGAAATATCTTTCAAACGCAACACATTATTAAGCATGAAACTATGAGGTACAATATAAATTATATGTGTAATTCAAAAATCGAAATATTCAGCTCAGAACCAATATTCTAGAGCTGCAGCACAAGAATTTACAAGGATGGACAAAATCCCTTCTGGCACATGTTCCCTTCTGGTACTTTTCATTTTCTCCATTCTACTGTGAAATAATCACCTCTTAAATACTCAATGATTTATGATTTTAATATATTCCTACAGAACTATCCTTACAGTCAATTTTCAATTATTAAGTCCCCTTTCTCATCTTCCTGGATCATTACATTGCTCATTAGGACCTGCCATTAGAAGAGAAAGAAACCCACAGTATCAGAATTGGCACCTTGTAAACAGCTATTTTTAAAGGCTTTAAGTTATCTGTCACCACAAAAACAATCTGATGGAATACATAAAATATACATAAAAAGGAGAAGTTTACTTTTAATATAAAGTGAATAAAATAACCACAAGACCTTTTTAATTAAAACATTCTGGAAAATAAAACAACCATAACCTTTTACTGATGATTCTCATTTTTTCAACTTTACCTAGGAAAGAAAAATTCAGGAGGTTGGGGTTGCCATTCCCTTCACATGCCCTCCTATGGCTATTATTAATCTAACAGAATTAAAATTTAGCAAGGTAAGTTTTTATACCCATTTGAGATTATTTAAGTATATAAACTTTATATGGAAAACAATGCCTATTTCCAACTTCAATATTACAATCTTGTCTCAAAATTCTAACCACCTGCGGAATATCCATACATAAATTTGTTTTAGCTTCTCAAATGGAACATATACCTACACATACATATATAATTATATATACACATATTACTATAATTCTATGCTGTGTGTACATGTATAGTTTCTAACATTTATCTATCTTAGCATCTTATCCTCTCTAATATGACATAGTGATACCAACATAAAATCCTGAATCAAATCCAAATTCTGACACTTCCTAACTGTGACTTTAGGCAGGTTTCTTAACCTCTGAGAACCTTACCTTCCATAATGGTTAAAAAGGAAGAGTAATATTAGATTACTGTGTGAATTGAAGAGGACGTATGCAGTGTCTTTGATAATACAAAACAGAAAGCCGGTTCTCATTGAGGGTACTCATTACCTTTATCATTGTGGTTATTTCTCCCAAAACATGTTATTCCTCTTAACTTGCCTTTTTTTTTTTTTTCGAGTAATGCCATTACCATTCATCCTATCCCTTGGCTTGAAACTTTGAAATTATCTTAGATAATCCCTTTCTACAATGACTCAAAGGCAAAGTGCTATCAATACTTCTCTTAGAATAGATCATGAATCGATTTCCAGTGCCAACATATTTTGTGTCGAGATGGCCATATCATCTTCAAGGTGAACTGCTATAAGGACTCTGATAGGCTACTTCCCTCCAACTCTTGCTTCTCCTAAAAGCTTTCTACACATAATATCTGATGATAGTTCTGCTTTCCCTTTGTCAAACTTCTGCTACAAATTTTTCATGGCTCCTCAATTGACTAAAGAAAAAATGAAAACCATAAAAACAAGAAAAACTCCAAGTCCATCGTGATGGAATCCAATATACTTTCTAGTCTCTCTTTTTTGTTTTTAACTCCTTCTTCAGTCAATCAAACAAACATTTACTGAGTGCACAAAATGTTCAAACTCCTGCTTCTATCCATAGGGCTGCAACTGTGAACAATGTACTCATGGTCCATGCCCATGGGAGCTTTCTATTACCTGGTGATGATGAACACAATCAAACAATTAATCTTTAATTCGAGATATTATAAGTACTAGGTAGAAGTGAGTAAGTACGGTTTAGGGCCTGACCTTATCTGAGAGTCTGGGAATGCTTCCCTGAAAAAGTGATATTTGAACTAAAAATTAAAGATGAATAAAAGAGAGGGGAAATGATGGATAAAGACCAATTCTAGCAGAGAAAATGACACAGCATGTGGGACCCACAAACCCTATGCTTCAAGTCAAATAAAGTATTTATGCATGCAAAATCTGTATTTTTCTGCTCCCAGAATGTGTGTATTATTTTCTTTTCACCTGGATTGTTAACCATACTAAAGACACTGCTATATGACCCAAACTACTTCCACAAAGTGCTTTATTTATCAAGTAAAGTCTGAAAAATATTTTTTAACCACCTAAGCAACAGATGACTTGACTTGATAATATGTGCCATAATGCTAAACCGAAAAAATTAACTTGCTCTATAGTGAAAATATTAATGATTCATGGGATTCCCTGGCTAAGAAACTTCTTCATTTCAGATATTCATCATCTGGTTTTAGTATAACATTCACTTAATTCAGAATCCATTTGCATTTTTTTTTGTTAAAAAAAATGCACCCATTAGTATTCCGTACTACCTTTAAGAAATTCTTCGTGTATGACTGCGTCAAGACATTGATCATCAGTGAGTAACTTTGATATCCAAAATTGCTTTGAGGAAGGCATTTTTAATACCATCAGATACCCTTTCCCAATAAATTCTACAACCTATGTCAAAATAAAACTATATTTTCCATTGCCACCATGACAAAAACAAGACAGATTATTTTTGAAATGCACGTTTTTATAAATGTAGCCACACTAAATCTATTAACCATTGGACAGTGATGAATTAGGGTTTCATATAAACACACTTAAGTAGCAACCATTATCTATGTAACTCATCTATCTTAGAATTTCTAAGGTCAGGCATACTCACCATACTATACAAAGACAAGTGTAGTATATAGTAAGACTCATTCCAAAAGCTTTTTGAAATACTTTCATTTGTTAAATGAAAATCATTTTTTTCTTTTTTAATGAAAAGATAGTGCTGAACTGATGATGATTTCTGCCTTTTTAAAAAAAAATTAAAAAAATATTTTTAAAAAAATTATTGGGTATTTCTGCCTTTTCAAAAATATTTTTTATTTTCCAATTATAGTTGACATGCAATATTATATTAATTTCACGTACACAGGATTGTGGTGAGACATTTATATAAGAAGTTTGACTAGTCTAGTACCCACCTGGCACTGTACATAGTTATTACCATATCATTGACTATATTCCCTGTGCTTTACTTTACATCTTTGTGACTATTTTGTAACTACTAACTTGTATTTCTTAATCCCTTCATTTTTTACCCTGTCCCCAACCCTATCACCCCCAAAAATCTAGTACCCATCTGACACCATACATAGTACAGTATTATTGACTATGTTCCTTATGCTATACCCTACTTCCCATGACTACTATGTAACAACCAATTTGAATTTCTTAATACCTTCCCCTTTTTCACCCACCCCACCAACTCTCCTCTATTCAGCAACCATCAAAATGTTCTTTGTATCTATGAGCATGTTTCTGTTTTGTTTATTTTGTTCTTTAGATTCCACTTATAAGTGAAATCATTTGACATTTGTCTTTCTCTGTCTGACTTACTCCACTCATGTTGTTACAGATGGCAAGATTTCATTCTTTTTAATGGCTGAGCAATATTCCATTGTATATATGTACCACCTCTTCTTTATCAATTCATTCACTGATGGACCAAGGCTGCCTCCATATCTTGGCCATTGTAAACAATGCTGTAATAAACATATGGATGCTCACATCCCTTCCAAGTAGTGTTTTAGGTTTCTTCACATAAACAGCCAGAAGTGGGATTACGGGGTTCTTCTTTGTCTATTGTTTTAAAATCTATTTTGTCTGGTATAACTGTTGCTACCCCAGCTTTTTTTTTTTCCATTTTGATGAAATATCTTTTTTTCATCTCTTGACATTCAGTCTGTGTGTGTCTTTTGATCTGAAGTGAGTCTCTTGTAGGCAGCATATGTAAGGGTCTTGTTTTCTTATCTATTCAGCCAGCCTATCTTTTGACTGGAGCACTTAATCCTTTACATTTAAATTGTTGTTAGATATGTAGTTATTCCCATTTCATTATTCATATTTTTTCATCTTTATTTTTAAGTCTTAGAGAAGGCCCTCTAAGATTCCTTGTAATACTGGTTTGGTGGTGATGAACTCCTTTAGCTTTTGTTTGTCTGGGAAGCTCTTTATCTACCTAGCCCTCGATGCTAAATGATAACATTGCTGGATAATCTTGGTTGTAGGTGGTCCTTATTTTTCATCACTTTGAATATTTCCTGCCAATCCTTTCTGGCCTGCAAAGTTTCTGTTGAGAAATCAACTGAGAGTCTTATGGGAACAACCTTGTATGTAAGTAATTGCTTTTCTTTTGACGCTTTTAAAATTCTCTCTTTGTCTTTGACCTTTGGCATTCTAATTTTGATGTATCTTGGTGTGGGCCTCATAGGGTTCATCTTGTTTAGGACTGTCTGTGCTTCCTGGACATGTATGTCTATTTCCTTCACCAGGTTAGGGAAGTTTTCTGTCATTATTTCTTCAAATAGCTTTTGAAGTCCTTGTCCTCTCTCTTCACCTTCCAGCACCCTTATGGTGTGAATGTTGTTTTGCTTGATGTTGTCCCCGAGGCCCCTTAAACTATCCTCATTTTCTTGGATTCTTTTTTATTTTGCTCTTCTGATTGGGTGTTTCTCTTACTTTTTCTTCCAGATCACTGATTCAATTCTCTGCTTCACGTAATCATTGTTGATTCCCTCTAATGTACTCTTTTTTCAGTTATTGTGTTCTTTATTTCTTACTGGATCTTTTTTATGTTTCCTGTCTCCATTTTTATGTTTCTTATTTCTGCGTTGTGAAACTCTTTGCTCTCCTGCCTCTGTGACACTGTACTTAAAGCCTTAGTATATAAATAGCAATACTCCTTTCTCTAAATACACAGCAGGAATTTAATAAATATTTGTTGTCCTATAAAATAAGACGAGCAAAACAAATCCTAAGATTCCATATATTGGTAACATCAAACAAGTTTTTCTGGTTGAAATCATGACACAACCCTATGGTATATGTGTTCAGACTGGGTTGAGGAAGGCAAAAGTGTCAGTGATTCTGAGATCAAAAGAAGAAAATACCTTGAAGGAGGTGAGATTTAGAGATTTAGAGAGGCATCCTTCTTTTCTGGTGGGAGAACCAAGAAAATTAATAGCATCAATTAATAGTTAAATAATAGCATTATGAATTGTCTTTATAAATGATTGCTGTCTGACCCACACATTCTCAGACTATACAGAATGAAGAGACAATTGGAGGTATTTTATTTATTTGTTTTAAATAAGTATTTGCCTTGTGGTTGATAGAAAATTGGTAGAATTGGTGATATTAACCTGGTTAAAACACAATACTTCAAACTTTTCAGGTAGTTATAAGAGTCAAGAAAAATTTTAAAATACAGTAACACAACATAAATACAGACCAAGTCAAAACAGGTTTATTAAAAACAATCATACTGTTAAGAATTCAAAAGCAAAGTTCTATTACATCTCTCTGGAAAAACAGATTGAGAACCTTTAGTGAGTTTGCAAATTTGTGATGGGAAATGAAGCAGATTTATTATAACTAGAAAAAAAACCTTCCCCAAAAGAAACAGCTGTTACTGATAATACATCACAATATTTTAGGAAAACCCTTTAAACTCTACATATAAATAATTGTGTTTTATAAAATATAAGCATGAGTGGTGAGTCAAGAGAATCATTAATCTTCTCAAATATATGTTATTGGGTAACAAAGTGTTTCAGAAATTCATTATTTTCCTAAAAAGTTTGATTAACCTTTGGAAAGAAGTTCAGAATCAAGTTAAATATAATGTTTAGAATATTAAAATGTTAATAAAGAGGAAAACAGGAGGTTAAACAAAACCCTTTCAATGTGAATAATCTAAATACAACAATTAAAAGACAGAAACTTTCATAGTAGGTCAAAAAAAACCTCAACCATATGTTGTCTCAAATAACTTCACTTTAAACATAAAGCCTTAGTTAGGTTCAAAGTAAAGGAATGAAGTATAACATACAGTGTTAGCACTATTTCTTTTAAAGCGGGAATAGCTATGTTAATGACAAAGCAGACTTCAGAACAAAAAAAAAAATGAGCAGGGATAAGAAATGGCACCACATAATGATAGAAGAGTATATTCTCCAAAAAGATGCAGGAATCCTAAATGTATATGTACATACCAAGAGAGGGTCAAAATACATGAGGCAAAAACTAATAGACTTGAAAGGTGAAATAGATAAATCCACTATTAAAGCTGAAGATTTCAATTCACTAACTGATAGATCAAGCAAGCAGAAAATCAGTAAGAATATAGTTGACCTGAACAGCACCATTAATTAACTTTGCCCCATTTTCACGTTTATGAAATATTCCATCAAACCAGAGCAGAATACACATTGTTCTCAAGCTCACATGGAACATTCACTAATATACGCCATATGTGGGGCCATAAAATGCACCTTAATAAATTTAAAAGACTAGAAATCATATGGAGTATGTTTTCAGACCATAATGGAATTAAACTAAAAAACAGTAACAGAAAGGAAGCTTGACTCTTTCCCAACTTGCAAGATGGCGGGCGAAAAGGCTGGGAAGCCGGACGCTAAGGAGAAGAAACCTGACGCCAAGAAGGCCGATGCTGGCGGCAAGGTGAAGAAGGCCAACCTCAAGGCCAAGACGCCTAGGAAGGGGAAGCCGCACTGCAGCCGAAACCCTGTCCTGGTCCGAGGAATCGGCAGGTATTCCCGGTCAGCTATGTATTCCCGAAAGGCCATGTACAAGAGGAAGTACTCGGCAGCTAAGTCCAGGATTGAAAAGAAAAAGAAGGAGAAGGTTCTTGCTACTGTCACAAAACCAGTTGGTGGCGACAAGAATGGTGGCACCCGAGTGGTTAAACTTCGCAAAATGCCTAGATACTATCCTACTGAAGATGTGCCTCGAAAACTGTTGAGCCATGGCAAGAAACCCTTCAGTCAGCACGTGAGAAAACTGCGGGCCAGCATCACTCCCGGGACCATTCTGATCATCCTCACTGGGCGCCATAGAGGCAAGAGGGTGGTTTTCCTGAAGCAGCTGAGCAGTGGCTTGCTACTTGTGACTGGACCTCTGTCCCTCAATCGAGTTCCTCTGCGTAGAACACACCAGAAATTTGTCATCGCCACCTCCACCAAAATTGATATCAGTGGTGTGAAAATCCCTAAACATCTCACTGACGCTTACTTCAAAAAGAAGAAGCTGCGTAAGCCCAGGCACCAGGAGGGGGAGATCTTCAACACAGAGAAAGAGAAATATGAAATTACAGAGCAGCGCAAAATTGATCAGAAAGCCGTGGACTCGCAAATTCTGCCAAAAATCAAAGCTGTTCCTCAGCTCCAGGGCTACCTCCGCTCTGTGTTTGCTCTCACAAATGGGGTTTATCCTCACAAACTGGTGTTCTAAATTAATTAAGAAGAACCTAATTAAATGCCTGAACTGTTAAAAAAAAAAAAAAAAAAAAAAAAAGAAAGGAAGCTTGAATATATCAAAATATTTGGAAATTAAACAACACACTTGTAAGTAAACCATGGGTCAAAGAGAAGTTTCAAGAGAAATTTAAACATATGTTGAATTAAATTAAAATGTAATTTATCAAAATTTATGGGATGTAGTGGAAGCAGGGCTTAGATGGAAATTTATAGCACTAGGTATATAAAAAATTAGAAAAGAGAAAGTTCTAAAAACTGATAACCTAAGCTTCCACCCTAGGAAAATAGAGATAAAAGAGTAATTTACACCTAAATTAAATATGAAAAACTAAAATTTAGAGCAGAAATCAATGAGATTGAAAGAAAGAAAACAGGAAAAAAATCAACAACACCAAAAGCTACTTCTTTGAAAAGATTAATAAAATTCTTAAACCACTAGCCAGGCAAACCAAAAGAAACAAATTACCAATATCAAAAATGAAATAGGGTTCATAACTACTGACCCTCAGACATGAAATGATAATAAAGGAATATTATAAACAGTTATATGCCCACTAATCTGATAAATTATATGAAGTGGACCAATTCCTTGAACGACACAATCTACAAAATGCACACAAAGAAAAATAGATAATCTGAATAGGTATATATCTAAAATGAAATGAAATCAAGTATTTACTGTCTTTCAATAACAAAAGCACAAGGCCCTGATTGTTTCACTGTTGAATTCAACAAAACTTTAAAGGAAGAACTGATATCAATTCTCCAATCTGTATCAGAAAACAGAAGCAAAGGGAACACTTCCTAAGTCATTCTATGAGGCCAATATTAACATAATACAAAAGCCAAATCAACATTACAACAAAGAAAGACTATACATAAATATCTCTCGTAATATATATGTCAAAATTTTCCATGAACTGTTAGCAAATAAAATTCAATAATGCATTAAAAAATATACCATGAACAAATAGGATTTATTTCAGATATGCAATACTGGTTCAACACTGGAAAATCAATTCATTGTCCACCACATCAAAAGGCTAAAAAAGAAAAACCATACAGTCTTATCAGTTGATGTAGAAAAAAACATTTGACAAAAGCCAACAGTCTTTCACAATAAAAATTCTCAGTAAATTTGGAATAAACGGTGACAGCCTCAACATGATAAACATCATCTACAAAAAATATGCAACTAATATTCTACTTAATGGTCAGAAATAAGATACTTTCCTCAAAGTATCATCAGGACTATTTTCAGAAGTATGGTTGATATTTGCAACATTGAAAAAATAACTTATTTCACTCTCTAAATTTTATCCCTTTAGGTTTTCTTTCCAAGTTTTATTTTAAACAACTCTAACACTTATTGTCAACAAAATGAAAATTAATCTAAACTTTGAGTTAATTATTAGATTTACATTGTATACTTTTTGGACTGTAGGCTTGAGAGTATGGTATGACAGTTTTGTCTTTGTATTTTGCTATATAACAGACATTCATGAAATAAATGGAAAAAAAAGAGTGAAAGATTGCAAACCATAATAATTTATTAATTGTTTTAAATCAAATTGTTCATCTAAATAGATTGGATATATAAACATTTTGTGCATAATTTTTTAATTTTCCTAAAATTAATTCTGCTATCTGGGTAAAAAAACGAGTATTTTATCTATTCCCAATTTTTCTTTACCTATAACATGCAATTTGTGATTTCAGGAGTTAAATTACTATAGCAATTGGAGATACTCTTCTTAATATTACTTCATGTTTGGGTAGTTATTACAAAAATGCAAAATCATTCAAAATATTCTAATCAAAAGTACATAAGGTAGAAAATGAAATCCATTCTGAATCTACCCTTCCAGTCCCATCCCAATTGCAGGAAAATCACTGTAAAACATTGGGTAGATTTTCTTCTATACACTTACTTACCCCCACCACACACACACACACACACACACACACACACACACACACACACACACGCACACACACGCACACACATACCAACCATACTGTGATTTTTCTGTTTTTTAGCAAATTGTCTAGCAAAGAGGATTTTTTAATATTCACATGTTTTATATTCATTATAAATAATATATTCAAAACTCATGAAGATGAAGGTCCCCAGGAAATATAAATAATTCTATAATTCTGATACTTTTTGAATATTAATTTAACTAGAAACCCTTTTTTTCTCATCATCGTCTAGATAATACGATCCACAAACTTGGAAAAATACAAGTACATACAATACTTTGAAAGCACAGATTACTGATGATAATTACAATTTACAGAAAACTGACACATTATAACTGATTTTTAAAGCTCTGTTAAAACCTATTCCAATACAGTTCTAAGTTAAACGTGTTTATCTCAGAGACTATAGAAGAAAAGCACAATAAGAAAGAAATAATCTGAAACTAAATGCAAGAAAAAAACAAACTTCAAAAAAGTAATGGATACTTCAAAGCAAATCAAAAGAGAATCTTAAGACAACATGCTATATAAAAGTCTCTATTGGCTTAATGATTGCGTTCCTTAGAAACAACTTTGATTCCCTAGGTCACAACCCATGATTTTACTTGAATGATAAATATGAGGAGTCTCATATGCATGTATGCACACAGGCTGAAATGTTATGGAAAAAGATATTTCTCTATTATATAATATATGCATATTTATATGACAACATAATGTATAATATTACATGTTACAATATCTTATACAATATATTGTATAATATTAATTATACATTACATATTTATACAGAGGGTGACCAAAAATATATACACATTTTTTAAGGAAAAAACTATGTTAAAATTACGCTGATGGTAACCACTTTGAGCACCTCTTGTAATTACAGAAGTCAAACGTGACTCATATTCATCTTTTGTTATCGGTATATATTGAGTATTACAATTTTAATATCTTTTTCCTTTCTTAAAAGGTGTGTACATTTTTAGGGCAGCCTCTGCATATATTTATTTTCTATTTTTTTTCTCTATAGGTCTTCTGGATTTAATGCAATCGAATAATCCATTGGGTTTAAATCTTATATTCTGCCAGCCTTTTAGAGAACTAAGTTTGGTGATGAAATGTTAAATAAAAGGAATCACAGATTTATAGAAATTAGAGAGCTAACGATCCTTACACATCTAACAAACACCTTCATTTTATGAAGGTATTTATAAACAAGGCAACCGAAGCTAAGAGATGTGGCATACCAAAGAAAACAGAAATCTAAAAAGCAACCTCTTTTATGTAAATACTTAAATTTTCATTCATTTCTAACTTAGTGAGTTAAGAATGTGGTAATGATTATTGTATTGTGCCACTTACAAAGCTATGGCCTATCAGACGCATAGCTTACCTTGTCTACTGTACTCAGTGACAGTGGGGCAGACACTCATGCTTGAAGCTCAAATAAGCACCCACTGTGAGAACTACTGATACAATGAATAGTAGTAGTTCTGAGCTCAACACATAACGTTATAGACACTGTTCCAACTAAGAATGCTGGGAATTTTGATCTGGAAATTCAGACCAATTTTCATACTATTTTTCTATCTCATTCACTTATAAACAGTGTGGCCTTGGGCTTACCTGTGCTCATTACAGTTTATAATTTTTATGATTGTTAAATAAATTAATTATTATCAATCTCTTAGATTAGTGCTTGCTATATAATAACAGCACAGTAAACACTACCTGTTGTCATTGGTGTGATAATTATGATTATAATACTGCTTGAATTTGATAGCAAGATAGTATATCCTGATATCGGTGGAATTTTGTGTAGAAAAATCTACCACTGGAGGTCTATTTTATGACAAAGAAAGAAGTACTATCCATTATTATGAACTTACACTATTCTCTTCCCAATAAACCAATTTTCTTTTGATACCATGTGAGGTAAGTCTCATTATTGCATCTCCGTTACTACCTTAGATGCTCAATAGATGATGAGTGGACAAATGGATTAAATTCTAGTAGCTGTTGATTAGCAAATTTGTTTGCAGACTAATTGGCACTGTAGCTACTTATTCTTTATACACTGAAAGGGACCTGGTATATTTATATTTATTACATGATATATAAAAGTCAATATCTTATCAATAAATTACTGTTTGTTCACTCTTCACTAAAATACTACTGGTTTCCATTCATAAGAAACAGAGAGCAAGAGTGAGCAGACATAAACATTAGATAAATGAGGTAAAATTGAATGTTTAAGTGGTTCTAAATAAAAACCCCAATCTTGTGTCATCAAATGATCAGATAGGTAACTCTGAAGAGAAGCCAAATTGAGACAATCAATATTTAAAAGTGAAAACAGAGTTCAGGGGTAAATATTCATTTCTCTAAAATCTCTTAATTCTTAGATCACGTAAAACTACAAAAAAGCTACATATTTGCATTCTATTAATTAAGCTCCTTAAAGAAATGTTTTACACAATCAGAACTAAATATGATACTCACAGATTTTCGTCAATGATTAGTATCAGAAGTGGTCATTATGGTACACAGAAAAATGTAACTATCCCCCCAAAAAAACAGAGTAGCCCAGGTCCTAATCCCTGAAACATAATGACTATATTAGTTTACATAACAAAGGAGAATTAAGGTAGAAGATGGAATTAAGACTACCAATCAGCTGAATTTAAAATAGATCATTCTACATTCTGAAGGTGGGCCCAATGAAATCACAGGGTTCATAAAAAGAAAAGAGGGAGGCAGAAGAGAAACAATAAGGATGGCAGAGTAATAAGGACTAGGCTGATATTGCAGATTTTGAAGATGGAGGAGGGGAACCAAAAGCCAATGAATGCAGGCAGACTCTAGAAACCATAAAAGACAAGGAAACAGATCCCCCTAGAGCGTGGAGAAAGAACTCAGCCTTCTAAATACCTTGATTTTAGCCCAGTGAGACCCATTTTAGAATCTGGATCTCCAGGACTATAGGATGATACACTTATGTTGTTTTAGACTACAAAGTTTGTAGCATTTAGTTACAGCAGCAGTAGGAATCTAATACAGATTTGAGTAACTACAAGCAGCAAGCTGATGTAAAAAACACCTTTTTTGTTTGGAACTGGGCAGTGGGAAGAGGCTACAAGAATTTTGTGGACCATGATAAAAAAAAAACAACTGTCTGTCATTTGATGTTTTTGAAATATTGTCAATTAAGTATTTCTATTTTTCTTATTAGCCATTCTAAATAATTAAATATAAATTTAATGTTAAGAAAAATATGTTCTTTCTCCTAAATAAATTAGTTAATTTTTATAAGTCTCTGAGATTATTGCTTGGTATATAATACTAGCTCAGTAAACATTAGCTATTATCATTGTTGTAATGATTATGATTATCATGGTGCTTGAATTTGACAAACTAGGATGCATTTTTATCTTTATCTGTTAGGAACCATTTAATTGCTTATGTTTCTCTTTTTACCATGTTTGCCAAAAAGCTAAATTTTTATTGAGCTAGAGTAACTATCTTTTGCCTAGATTTCATAGAAACACTGTTCTCTTTCCATTAGATAGCTCTTGTTTTATCCTTAAAATGGCCCTATTATACTTGATCATTTATATGTAAATCACAGAAAATCTTTTCTGGAAGTAGGAAGGCAGGAAAACTAACATAGATTCAGCACCTACACTCTGTTTCAGAAACAAAGTCATTAAAATGTCTCTGCAGAACAGCTATTATTCTCAGTCTATAAATGAGAAAGCTTGCACAAAGACTCAGTACCTTACCGGGACTGCCCACATCCTAGGTTTCGGCACCAGGACTACCTGTATTCCAATAAGAGCCTTTATTGGAATCACACAAGCCACCCAATGTTGCTAAAGATAAAACGGGGAGGATAACTGGTATTCAAAGAAAACTCTATTTTCCCCTTCTCAGCCCAGAACTACTCATTAACAGTGATTTGAAGATTGTCTCACTCTTACTAATTACCATTGTGAAATTCTCAAATTTAACGGTAAAAAAAAAAAACATTCCCAGATATCTCTGAAATTAGATTATTCAGTCTCTGCCAGCTTACAACAGTCTTCTCTGAGAACTGTCACCCACACCCCTTGCCACAGCTGATGGATATAAGATGATCTCTGCTGGTTAAAATGGAAAACACAGACTTAGTGATGCTACTTTGCAACTCTCAATCTATGGCTTGACCTAATGGAATTTGATCTTGTAATAATAATGTACTGGGAGCAGTAAAGACAGCCAGTACTCAGGTGAGATCAAAGCAGAAGCATACTTAGAATGCATTTGCAATTACTTAGTCAGTTGTTGGCTATCTCCTTGCTGTTCAAGATATAGTCCAAGGACCACTATTAGCTGCATCACCTGGACCCTTTGTGATTTTTTTTCACATTTAAAGAACAGGCATCAAGCTGACAAAACTGAATAGCCACATGTAAAAGAATGAAAGGAGACCCCTCCACCGCACCAAATACAAAAATTACCTCAAAATGAATCACAGAAATAAATGTAAAAACTAAAACTATAAAACTGGCCGTCTTTAACAATAGGACACAGGGAGGATTCTGATCAAATGGTCCTTGCTCCATTCCTCCCCGTGTATCACACCTCCTTCGTAGTAAACTACAGTTATCTGTGATGATAGCTCCCTTCCTGGAGCAGGTCCTCTATCTAAATTGCTTTAGGCAGTTAGGGGGAAGGTCAAAGGTTTTCCCCAAGTCTTTTGTTTCTTAAAAATAACCAGCTCAAAATAATCAGTATCCCAAAAGACATATTTTGGAGTGGCAAACTCTGCTTCCCCTCAGTTGCACAACTCTGTACATAGTACACTAAAAACCACTGAATTGTAGGCTTTAAAGGGGTGAATTGTAAAGTATGTAAGTTACACATTATATTTCTTAAGAAATCAAATCTTTCTTGTTCCATGATGTCGTTCCAGCACCTAGTCCAGACACATGGCTCTCAATAAACACTTGTTCAATAAATAAATGCATAAAATAAAGAGGCCAAGTAGCCCCTGAGACTAGACTGAGAGTTCTACCTTAGTTTCTGATAGCATTCCTCTTCCATCTTCTCTCCTTTATGAATCCTACCTGTGTTTGCTAACTTTGGATTGCATACAATAACCCAATAGCCTATCCTGATGATGGATTTTCATTAAGCATTTTTAATTGGTTAGTCCTAGATGCCACATAAAGGTACTTCACCTAGACGAGTGCAACACCCTTAATGAGTAGTATTCGCAGAAAACTGATTCTGTATTTCACAAAGGAGTGCTGTCAACTAGGAGTGCAAACACATTCACTTTTTTCCCAGATTAATTACAAAAGGAACTATTGTCATTCATTCATTCATTCATTCATTCATTCATTCATAAAAGAGCCACCACAGTGCCTTCCATGAAGTTACAATGACTATTTGTTGCTTAACTGATGGATTAGAATTCTTGGCATTACACTGCCAATTTTCTTTTTTTTTTTTAAATTAAAGTTTATTGGAGTGACAGTGGTTAGTAAAGTTACATAGGTTTTAGGTGTACAATTCTGTAACACATCATCTATATATCCCATTGTGTGTTCACCACCCAGAGTCAGTTCTCCTTCCATCACCATATATTTGATCCCGTTTACCCTCGTCTATGAGATAGGACCAATTTTCAACTCAGTATCTCCTATGAAAGACTTCACTATAAAATAACTACAATGGATATATGTAAAGTACCCAATGTTTCACTAATTATCAGTCATGATTCTAACATGTCTTGATACCAAATATAATGTCAAATAAAGGTGTTTTTCAGAATTGTTAAGCTAATGAGAAAACTTACCTGATTTAGCAAAGCCATAATACTGCGTTTCCCCGAAAATAAGACCTTGCCGTACCATCAGCTCTAATGCATCTTTCGGAGCAAAAATCAATATAAGAACCGGTCTTATTTTACTATAAGACCAGGTCTTATGCAATACAATACAATACAATGTAATGCAATACAATGCAATACAATGTAATACAATACAATACCAGGTCTTATATTAATTTTTGCTCCAAAAGACACCTTAGAGCTGATTATCCAGCTAGGTCATATTTTCGGGGAAACACGGTATATAGTAAATAGAAAGAAAAAGGTTTACCCAGTAGAAAAAATAAGTCCATTTTATATTACAGGACCTCAAATCAATAATAGGAAGTTATTCACTATACTTTTCCTTGGTGCTTTGAGTATTTGAGAAATTTAAATATAATGAAACTCTTTCTAAAAATAAATTTAAGCTACTAAGTTCAATAAATTCTTCTATATTGAAAATTACCTATTTCTTTCTTGAAATTCAATCGCACTTAATATTGACTGAAAAAATATAGAGTTACAGATATTTTATTGAGGAGAAAAGGGGGATAAACAGCTCTGGAATCAAACACACTCTTTAACAATGCATAATCAGAAACAAAACGTATTCTAAAAATGCCCAAGAGTTTCAAGTCATACTCAATTCAAGACTGTGGACAAGTGTTCACACACCAAAGAACTTAAGTATGTTAAGTGGCAGGGACATTTAAGCTAAACGTGTTTCTTCCAAACTGAATGAGGATTTCATGGCCTTTCAAGATTTTCTTTTATCCATGTTCCCTCATCACTTACCATTGAAGCTTAACAATTGAACAAAGCAAACAAAAAAGGCAAGTTCTCTTCAAGCATCTATCAGAGTTTATAGAGATTAAGGACAAAAAACACTCACAACTAAATTCAATTACTATGGCATTGGAACTGGATTCCTAATATAATCTGTTCTATTTAAAAAATAGAGAGAGAGGATTTATGGCAGTGGAAAAGGAGTATAATAGATGGTGATAAAAGGCTTCTTTCAGTGAGGAAGTGTCTAGCTTAAGAAAAAAGGAGTCAGACCTCCCTAGATATTGTAAAATCCCTGTAGGAAAGCTTCCTTACAATGCCTCCTTCAGAGGTGAACAAAGAGGGTGAATCTACTAGGAAAGGTAGGAAAACCTAAAGCCAAGTATGAAAAATACCTAAAGAAGTCATTACAATTTTTCAGGAGATAGTTTCTCCCTTAGGCAATCTAGTTAATAACTTGAAAGATGTTGGGGAGAGGAAATAAGTGAATAAAAAATATCTTCAGGAAAAGAAAAAAGAAAGATTAAGTGTTTCATTCCAAATAGTATCAACTAGCTAATTTCTAGCCTAGCCTTTCAAATTCAGATGGAAATGTTTCAATTACCAATATAAGTTTCTTCAATGTAGACAGTGACACTGTGCCAAAAAGCCCCAAATATATTAGCATTAATAACATATCATTAAACATTCTGTCCTCCAAATCATTTATTCACTGCAAGCTTGTAGATGTGGACTCTTCAACATATATTCTCATTTGAATATAGTTTTGCCTTACCATCTGAGAAATATTAGGACTTGCAGTAATATGCTCTTTATGCAAATGTGAAGTCAAACATATGTTCTAATATCTATAGGCAAAAAATTAAATCCTAGTATTATATTATTAGCATAGTACTAATAATATAGTAAAATAATATTGCATTTTATATCATGTTATTTAACCCAGAAAACACCAGAATACCATTTTCTGTATAATCAAAAATATTGAAGTTAATAGAAATAATTTACTTTTTTTAAAAAAGTGAAGGCAAATATACTATGAAAAGACACTCTGCATACAGAGTTTTGGTACTTATAAAATAAGATTGCATTTGTCAAATGGTAAATAAAATGGAGGTTGTTTGGGAAACAGGTAACAAAAGAGACGCATTTGTTAACTGTTGTAGTTCTGGTTTTCTTTCCATGACAGCATACTAATAATCACTACCACATAAAACTCATGCCTGAAAGAAAGGAAAACCAAGTTCCAGTTAGATTGTAATACAACAGAAATATCTACTCTTATACTAGCATAGAAACATCAATAAGTATTTCAAATAAAACTGAGAAAGTCTTCTAGTAGGAAATGACTTACTCTGTTAATAAATGGAATTTGCATAATGGCCAACATTCATGAATACCCATGACTCAAATCTGTGATATCTCCAATGATGGAACATGGCGGAAAGAATAAATGTTCTCACTGTGTTGTACTCACTCTTGCAGTTTAATGTGCATTGTTTTACACGCTTATTGCCCTCTTTATTATAACAAGACCATGCATGGCAGGCCAATCAGAACTAATTAGTAGCATCTACTCTTACACATTTTGTTTCTCTACCTGTTAAGGCTAACGTGGAGTAAGGACCAAACGGTGAGAAACATTTTCTGGGATGAGGTGCTCACTGGCTAACAGATTAGCTTTTGTGACATATCATGATGATTAACTTGTTTTTATGTTTTAAACCAATGTTTAGCCAAGTAAGAGGACACAACTCGTTAAACAGTGTCCTTAGGCCCATCAAACAAAGCTACTTCATCCTGCTTGACACCGGAACGTCACTAAGCAATCCCCAACCTATTTTGCAAGTTCTCGGCCTCACATCACTAATCAATACTGACACTCTTAGTTTTCCTACTTCATACATTTCCTCCAAATTAAGTAGAATTGAGGTAAACAGCACCTTACTATTGAATTAGCACATTATTTATTTATTTTTAAATTACTGGTACAAAGACCATAAAAAAGCTGATTTATGCTTATATTAAATATGAATACTTCTTTTCCCTTGCTACCTGATTCATAATAAACTTATTTAAATAGTCCTGAAAGTAATTAGAATAATTAGAATATTGTTCAACTTGGGTTTCTCACCCCATTCTTTCAATTGACTGGACAGGCAATCATTTGATAATAAATGTAGACTAACAATGAAGTATCACATAACACTGCTAATGAATAAACTAGAGCTATACATATCAACTTGAATAAATTTCACAAGTACAAAGAGCCACACAAAAGTATGCTGCAGAATACCGATTTTATCATACCATTCATACAAAGTTCAAAACTGCCAAACAATATTATATGTCGTAGGGATATACACCTGTAATTAAAACTAATTTTAAAAAATGCATGGAATCATGAACGCAAATTTCAGGATGGTAGCTACCTCTGGGGGAGAGGAGAGATGATCATGGAAGGGACACACAGGAGGGAATTTAACTTCTTTGGCAATATTTTATTACTTAAGATTGGTGATCAGTACACATGTGCTTAAGAATGCCTTAAATATGGCATATCATTTAAAACTTAATATGTATTTTGAAGTAGCATCCTTCAAATTAAACATGCTAGTCATTAAAAATTAACCCATGCTTCTTCTCATTAATACATTTTTTCATTACTGAGTTACATAAACAATTGAAAACTAAGTAAAATCAAATAAATTTAAAACTTTGTATACAATTTGATAGAACTGTGAAAGACCACTAGAATTCTTTTTCTAACCCCATATACTTTAGAGGCATTTTCAGAGATTTTCTACATAATTTGCAACTTCTGTTGTGCTCTGCAGACGGATACTCAATTATACACACAAAAATAAGATTTAAATAAAACCATCTACCTTCATGTAAAAAGACTTACTATGTTTAAAAATGTCAAAAGAAATGCTCCTTTACAGAATGATATACTGCTAAAGTTTTGAAAAATCAGATCTAAAGGAAAAGAAGCAATGTGAAAGACTATAATAATATTCAGAAATACTCCAGCCCCGTGAGAAGAATTTAGAAAAGGTTGGATCATTATTCAAGTGGTGTGTATCACTTCATTCACACTCTAAAACTTCTCATGTTTTCATTTTCATGTTTTAACTCAGTACTGAGTTTCTTTTATACTCAGCTTACGAGTAGGAATATAACATTTTTATATTAAAATAGCTAGTTGGGTCAAACAAATAACACATACGTTGAACAGGTGATATTTAGTTTGGAGTGATGGAGACTAGAGCGAAGTGGAAAACTTTTTAAGCTTATGAGGGTTATAAGGAAGAATTGTGAACGTCCTTGAAATGGGCAAAAAAGTGTACTGGGTATACTGTCTAGAGTACTCTTCTGGGTTATATCAGTTTTCCGTTATTTTTGAGGTATTTTACAACTGCATAAATTGTAGAAAACTGATTATCATGCAATGATTCTTGTCCATAGAAATGTAAATGTATACTGCCTCCTGGAGATGCAATTGACTACTAACCTACGTAAAATGAGCAGTTTTGAATCTATTTGTAAATTCATTTCAGAATTCCTAACTTCATTAGGAATTCCTAATTCCTGTATCTGTTTTTTCGTTTTGTTTTGTTGATTTTCTTTTTCACCAGTGGTAACATCTTACCAGTTTCTTCATTAATGACTGAGTTAAATACAATCTTTGAACCATGTTCTTTTTACATTTCTGAGTCATAATTTTACCTTTTATAAAAATTAATTTTAATGGAATCTATATACCAACTGGCAGATAAATCACATTAGGAAAATTCCACACATGAATTTGGGGAAGGATTATTAAAATGCTGCAGGTGTAAAATAACTACATTTTAGCAAAGAATTTATAAAAATTTTATCTTGTGTCCTTATCATTCATTCAGCTCAAGTTTGAATGATAAAATAATAATGTGTTTTATGATTAATCATAAAAAGTTAGATTAAACAATGGATAAGGAATATAGTCAGTGGTATTGTAAAAGCTATGTACAATGTAAGAGGGGTAGTAGACTTGGGGGTTATCACTTTGTAAGGAATGTAAATGTCTAATCATTATGTTGTTTTGTACACCAGAAACTAATAAAAAATATTCAAAAAAATAAAAATGAATGCTTTCAAATTGTCTCCTTTTTATTTAATTAAATTCAAGTGTAAATTGTCCAAAAGAATTTAAGATAGAAAGCTTCTACTAGAGTAACATAATTTTTAAAAACTTTTTGAAGCCAGGTTTCTTTCTTCTGCCATTAGAAATATCTCCAATTTTCATTCTTTAAATCTGCTCTGTCCAATATGTGGCCACGTGTGGCTATTTAAATGTAAAGTAAATCAATCCAGTTTCTAATAACTATGTTTAGGTATAAAGCACTTGCTAAACATAGTGATTATTCTATTTGTCAGTACAGACAGAAAATATTTCCATCATTACAAAAAGTTCTATTGACCAGAGCTATACTAAATCAACCTATATTATCAATGTTAAACTTTAACAAGATCAAACACCAATATTTTCACTATAAATGATTGTTCATCCAGGATTACTTCATTTATTCAAAAAGGAAAAGAGTCTTGACTAGGGTTGTGAAAAGAGAGAATCTTCAGTAAAAGGTAAAACCATGACTCATACAGATACAAAAATGAACATATGTTCAAGATTCTATTTCTAATCATTTAATGACGAAACCTGGCTCATGTTATAACCAGTTTATAGGACTATCATCTATAGGTAGTTTCTTTGTGTTACCAGGGTGATTACATAATATATTATAATTTTAATATACTATTTTAAACTGATAACAACTTAACTTCAATTACATATAAAAACTCTACTCCTAGATTTTAAATATCCTCACCACACACACACACACACACACACACACACACACAAAATTGGTAATTATTTGATGGGATGGAGGTGTTAAGCTATGCTGTTAATCATTTTCCAACATATAAAAGTATCAAATCAACACATTGTATACAATGCTATATGCCAATTAGATCTGAATAAAGCAGGAAAAATATCTTTACCTCATTACATTTCAAACCCCCACTTTGTTAATGATGTCACAAGTTATATACTTTCACATTGTGTATCTATTAAAATAGATTTATAATTATATTCAATGTTTTTCTTTTAAATTCTATGTCAGGATTAAGTGACTACTGCACCAATATTACAATACTATAGCATTCTATATCTATCTATATATTTACCTTTAACAGAGTTTTATATTTTCCTATCCTTTAATGTTGTTGTCTATCATCTTTTTCTTACAACTTGAAGAACATGCTTTAACATTTCTTACAGGGCTTGTCTAGTGGTGAAGAACTTCCTCAACTTTTGTTGATCTATTCAAATGAATGTCTCTTGTTTTAGAATGACAGTTTTGCCCAATATAGTGTTCTTGTTTGGCAGTTTTTTTGTTCTTTCAACACTTAACTATATCATCCCCACTCTCTTCTGGTCTTCAAGGTTTCTGCTGAGAAAACCACGAGCATCCTTATAGGAGCTCTCTTGTATGTGCTAAGTCACTTTCTCTTGCTTTTAAGATTCTGTGACTTTTAACAATTTGATCATAATGTGTCTTGGTGTGGGTCTCTTTGAATTCATTGCACTTGAACATTGGACTTCTTGAATTTGTATGCTCATTTATACAAATTTGGGAAGTTTTTGACCATTATTTCTTTAAATCAGCTCCTTTACCCTTTACCTCTTTCTTCTCTTTGTGAGACTCCCATAATTTATATTTTAGTGCACTTGATGCTGTCCAATAATTACCTTAGGCTCTCTTCACTTTTATTCATTCTTTTTCTCCTGTGAGTTGATAATTTTTTTTGAGTTGATAATTTTAAATGACCTGTTTTTAAGTTCACTGATTTCTTTTTTCTACCAGCTCAAATTTGTTTCTGAACACCTCTTGTGAATTTTTCAATTTATTGTATACTTCAACTCTACACTTTTTCTTGGTTCTTTTTTCATATATATAGTTTACATCTATTTGTTGATATCATCATTTTGTTTATGCATAATTTCTTTATTTCATTTAGTGTTGTCTGTTTTCTCCTTCAGCAAAGTAGGCATCTTTAATAAGGTTACTTTGAAGTCTTTCTCAGGTAATCATAAATCTCTGTTTCTTTAGAGTTCCTTTCTGGAGATTAACATTATTCCTTTGATTAGGTCAGGATTCCTTTTTCTTTGCATGCCTTGTGATCTTTTGTTGATATTTAAGTGTTTGAAAAAGCAGTCACCTCTCCCAGACTTTATGGATGGGCTTCATACAGGGGAAGACCTTCACTAACCAGCCTGATAAAATTCTAGGAACCTCTCAAACCTTTTCTGAGGATGCGTCTTCTCTGGGCTTGCATGTGTAATTTCCCAGTGAAAGAGATTTTTCCCATTTCTACTCAGGAGCCTACAGTCTCTAACTCTTCCTAGTGTCTCTCTGCAGGACTACAGTCTCTGGTATAATAACAACCTACGATGCTCACCTTTCTTTTCAGCAGCTCCCAGCCTGATGTTCAAATTGCTGTTCTCCAAAGCACTCCAAGTCGGGTAAAACCAAAAACAGTCCTTCAAGCAGCCTGCCAGAAAGCCAGAACATTGGATCATGTTCCACTCTTCTTTCCTCTTGAGGGAGAAGCCAGGAGTTCACAGTTTTCTCCAGATCATGCTGCACTGTGCCAGAGAGGATGGGGCTAGGGCATGCAAAATGCTAGTAATTTTCTTATCCATTTAGATACATCTCTTCTTGGCTTGGGCTCACTTGGGATGCTACAACCTTTTAACTGTTTTTAACAGTACTCACAAAAGCAATTTTGTCCATATATTATTGTTAAGTCAATGTCTCTATCGAAGAATAACGGCCTGGGCCTTCCTATCCCACCATCTTCCTGCACTTTTAACAATTTTAAACATTTAAGTAAAACTAATGCTTGCTATTCATCATCAAACCTCATACATTAGGAAGAATACATTCAAGTAGATAAATAATGTGTACTTGTATTATACTTACTGCTGATAACTCAAGAGAAAACAAAGCTTGTTTTTAGTAAATAAATGTAGTCTATACTAGTCTTAAATGCCAAAGATTTACCTAGATTATATGAACTTAAAATTTTAAAATATCTCGCATTGATTTCTGCAAACATACTTATTTTTAGCACATTGAAGGTATTAAAGGTTCAATTTCTTTAATTTCTGGGAATTTCAGGAATGTTCTATTTATACAACCAATTGTTTATCTCTAAGCTCATCAGAATAGAGCTCCTTTAAGAGATTTTCTAGTCTAATCTGGGAATACCATCCATAGGTAAGAAACTATGACACATTCATACAATGAGAGGTAAAAGCCTTTCAGAATTAGTGACATATAAACTTGCAGACACACAGAGAAAGCTTATAACTTCAACTCTAAAATTTCAGCCATGGTTCAAGCATAAACAGAAATATAAAAGTCACCACTCTAGATATCCACTTTCTGGTGGGCATGAAATTCCCACCAGCTCAAACTAGACAAATAAGACAAACAAAGAAGCCTAACAAACCAGATTCTCTATCATCGTGCACCCAACAGAAATAAGATCTCTATAAACCATTAATTCCTTTACAAAGCTCGTTGCATGATAAGATCCTGAAGCCAAATTACCAACCAGTGTTGCCAGTGATGGGGAATAATTTCACTAAATGGTCAGATAGTAAAACAAAATTCCCAAACTGTCCTGTCAGCAATGAGGATAACTTACTGGCCAAAACCAAATCAAAATACAAAATTAGTAGAGCTGGGGGGAAAAAGGCAAGAAAAACAGAGTAAACATATTTCTACTGCACTAAAGATTCACCTTTGGGAGCGGAGAAAAGGAACAGCCCAGATTTAAATCGCCCATGAGGTACCCTTCTCCAGTGAGTAAGTTTACCTGGTTCTGGGAGGTAAATCTACTGAGCATCTTGTGGGAAGACTTCCCAAAGATTTTAAATATAATTTTCAGGAAAATATAATGATTAATACAGATATAAAAATGAAAATGAACACACACCAAAAATTTTAATTTTACTCATTAGATGAGAAAACCACACAGATGTTATAACTGGTTCAAACAAAAAATCCAAAAGCAGAAATCTGTATGGAGTAGGTGAATTGAATTGCAAATGAAAGCAAAACTGGTTTTTTTCCCCCACAATTGGGAGGGAAGACAGAAATTCTGCCCCTGGAACAAGACAGAATTTACTTAGTCCTGTACAATAGTACAAAGGCAGTAGAAGGCCAGAAGCTGATTCTATTTGTGAGAATGCATATTCTTCCATTGAAACACACCCCTCCCTGAAGTTTATTTGCAACCAATATAAAACAGGAAAAACCTATGATATTGACGTTATACTTTATGAGGGAAGCGGTATTAAGAGTCACTGAATAGAGAGTGAGACCAGGATTAATTCTGCCCCCTGGAGCTAGTATTCAATTAAGAGATTATTTGCTATTTTGCATTTATTTGCTTATAGATTTTCAAAGCAGTGGTGCAAATGAAGTACTCTTCTTTTGCTAGGTAACTATCTCTCAGTCCAGTATGAGAACATTTTCAACAATTAGGGCTATTCAAAAATGGCATGTCAGCCCCTGGAGTGACATTCCCAGCACTAAAGATGTTCAAACAGTGCTGGGATGACTAGTTACAAGGGAATTCCTGTGCTGTGTGGGAGGTTGGGTTCCATAACCTTTAAGTTCTCTGGCAAATCTAAACTATGATTAGATGATAGCTAGATGTCCTAATAGCACATATTACTTCCCTTAAAAACAATTTAGCTCAAAGTTCTACTCACATTTTCACTTCATTTTTAATTCAAACCATTCAAAAACATACACTGACAAAAAATACAATCTGTAAGTCTGAATATGATATTCTCATTATATGTGAATTGAATCATTTCAAATTCCACTATAAATGTCTGTTAGCAGACTGCAGAGAGAACTTTCTCAGTATGATCTCACAGCATGGTCCAAAGGAAAAGAACAGAGCCTGCCATCATGTTTAAAATTAAGAGAATCAGAGAAGTTCATTGGGGAGGTGAATTCCTCCACAGACATGCTTTCTAAAGATTTCAGCCTTAGGGTCCTCTTCACTCGTGCCTCCCTCAATCAATCCCTGTATTTTGGAACACAAAGTACTGATCTGTTTAAGGTTCCATAGAGCATTTTTCTTTGCCTCAATGTTAAAGACTGTGTGCCTTTTTTGTGAATATTCCACGGCCTCCAACTGACAGTGTTGAACTTTACCCAAGCCCTGCATTCCTCAAAAAATGGTGATGGTTAAATAATTATCTCCCTGCGTCTTTGTGTTCTGGAAGTTCACAGCCTTCCCTATATGAGTTGGATAAGACTCATAGGTGTCATGATTTCCTATGACAAGGTCAGACAGACACAGACTATCCAGATTCCCTTTGCCTAATAAATTAATTAGTTGAACAGTTTGTACCCACTGACCAATCTGGATAAAATATCTACTGCCTTAGCTAGACCAACCTAACTCAAGTTTTTCTCCTTCTTCCAGACCTCTGAACTTGGACACATCCTCAGCCTGAATCAGCATACAACCATTCCTTAAGAGTGTCTTCAAAGCACTGACTGACCTTGAGGGAAAACATTCCCTAATCAACTGCATGACCATGCGGTCATGCCACCCTCCCATCCTGCTTTCCCACACATAGTTTTTTCTAGCCTTTTTCACCCCTCCCTATAAAAGAAAAGATCTTTTCTGCCTGGCCATGGAAATACAGATCTCATGGTTGGAGCATTCTCCTTGCTGCAATAGTCCCTCTTGAGATAATTCTTTTAAGTTTATCTTTACTATGTCCAGATTTCATTGTATTTGACAATATATCAGAATTATGTGGCTTAATTACTACTTATTTCTATTAAATGCTCCTCTACATAAATTAAAGACTATTTTGCATCAAAGGGATGGATAAGTGTAAGATTCATTTGACATTCTTTCACAGCATGTGTATTTTATCTTACATTGAACTTTGGACATCAGAATGATATTCAGTCTTATTCACTTTCAAAATGACATGCCTACAACTGGTAGCCTTGAAAAACATGAAGCTAATGTCCTTTTAAGAAAGAAAGAAGACATTTATTACCACATAGATTCCTGTAATTAGTGGCTTGACAGTTGGACTTACCATTGGCTCTCTCTAGGAATCAGTTTAACGCTAGTTACCAAACTCAAAATATGATTTTAAAAATGTGTGTCATGTTTTATTGCAGTGTTTTAAAAAAAGAGATTAGAGTGGGCACATCAGTTGTTAGTTACAACATTTTTCCATTATTTTGGTTGAATCATATATTAGGATAACTATGCTAATGGGATATTTATGCATTAAATATGACATTGTGCAGTACACTCAGGATAAACATATTCCCCAGTCGACTGACTTATAAAGCATAATATGAAACATACGGAGACTGACAGGATTCCAAAACACTCCATGAATTACGCAATAATTTTAGTGTTTTCCCATAAGAAGTGATCCAGAAACATTGCAAACATGGATTCTGTTTTACTAAATGGATGGTCTTATTCTTAGGTTGAAAGATGTTTAACAAAATGAGATTTGAGTAATTAGTTGTTTGAGAAAACAATTTCAAAATAAATACGTTTCTCTTACATAGCATTTCCAGGAGAGCAATTCTCACTTTTGGTTGCCCATTGGAATCACCTGGTGATATTAAAAAACATTGATACTTGGGCCTCACCCTAAACCTCATTAATTGGAAACTCTGAAAGTAGGGGCCAGAAATTTATGTATTTTACAATCTTGCCAGGTACTTTATATTCACGGTCACAATTAGGCAATAGATAAGGCCACAAAGTATTCATGGCCTCTGATACTCAAAAAAATCAGGTTACTATATTCTTTAGAGATACCTACACTTCTCTTGCCTCTCAGGAAAAAAAACTATGGTGCATAGTTGGTCTGCTCTCCACACTCAAAGTACCAAAAATGAATCACTGAAAAATAAAATCAGTTTCACGCTTGTGCAAGGACAGGCAGAATTAATAAAAAATCTTGTAGAAAATCTTCATTTAATAGGTGGACTAGCTTTGATGTTGTCATTCTTTTTCCAACAAGAATAAAATGAGTGCACATTTCATTCAATGAGAATTCAATTAGGCATTACACAAAAGGGCTGCAGTGTGCATGTTCTGCTACTGCCAATACTCAGTTTAGTTCTGACCAGAGAAGCATTCTCTATGTTTGCAAAGCCACAGCTGCCAGCTTGGGGTGAGCGGAGGGAATAAGGTCAGTGTGAGCTCAGAATCGGTGGCTCTAGGGCTAATCATATATGTTTGCTAAGGTGGGATGCCTGGATCTTTCATCTGGCAATTAATTCATTCTTCAGATGGGGTAGAGATGTCTGATGCTTTTCTAAATCTGGTTCTTTTCCTCTTCTGGCCACAAGAGAAAATTATACTTCTTTGCCACCTTGCCGCTGACAGGATCATGAGAATGATTCTGGCCAAAGAGTCATGGACAGAAGTGTAGCAGGTCACTTCGGGACTACAGCATTTAATGTCATTGCAAGATATTCCAGCCCTGCCCTTTGTCCTGCCATGGTGACCACAGCATTCTACTTGGAATCTTTGTTGGGCCTGAGTCTTGAGTGAAGACAACATGCAGCACAGCCCATTTCCCCATCTTCATCCTGACAGGGACAGGTAGCCAAGAACAAATAGTTCCTTGCTTGTTTACTCTTAGCCCAGTGATATTTGGGGACTATTTGTTACTGCAGTGTAAACTAGACTATTCTGACTGATACAGCAAGCCAGGATGATGGAAACCCATTACATGATGTAAAGTTCTCAGGAGCACATGTATCTACTTTTGGAGCAGTAGTCTTTACTGCTTTTGGAGAGTGGGGGGGAGCTATTCTTTAACGCTCCAGAGGCATTTTCCCCCCAAAATGAAACTAAAAATCAATGTTAAAGGAAGGACTGGAAATTAATCATATATGCCTCATCATGAGTTAAAGCCAATGTGTTCTTTCTCATCACATATTACATTTTATACATTATTCATAATTTTAATCAACCCTATTCCTGAGAACTGCATGATTAGTGATTCTTAGAAACTGTTTTCTAGATTGAATGAAATTCTTAACGGCTAAAAATCCACCGTCATTAATCTATGGAAATATCACCATCTCCTTTCCTTATGACTCCTTAATCAAAGCGTACACCTATCAATAAGTTGTGAAATCAATATGGTCCCTTCCGATTACATGCTAAGAAACTTGGCTTGATGTTTGGATATATGAAAAACTTATATCTCCATAACCATAATCAAAACTGATCACTGTTCTGAATTATCTCCATTCTTTCCCAAGAGGTATGAGAGAAGTAAAATTTAACCCGAGCCAGCAGATTCCTATTTACTGCTAATTCATGCCAACTTGGAAATGAAACCAAGAACATCTTAAATCTAAATGAAAGCATGAAATGAGAAAGCACAAAGTACCACTTGTACTGCCAGCTTCCTTATAAAAACACCATGTTCATTATAAGGATGCTGGTTCAATGAAAAATATTGCAGTTGATGCAAACATTACTGAATATGTGGTTTATATACCAAAGATGATTCTCACAGTCTCTTAATTTTGGCACAAAATACTTAATTCAAGATAATCTATGTGTGCATGTCAACCAGATAATTGATGCTTGAAAGTTTCTTTCATTCACCACCATGTGCACATATCTGAAATATATAATTGTAACATGACAGCCAGGAAAATTGTAATTTCTAAAAGTAATATCTGCAGAAGTCTACACTTTTAATTTCCTTCTATATTTTAAATATCAGTATTACATAAATAAATATTATGGAGGATACTACAGAATTAATGCTATACTATTTTTTAAAGACTTTTTTAGAGCAGTTTTAGGTTAACAGAAAAATTGAGAAGTTACAGAAATTTCCCATATAACCCCTATGCCCCACCCCTACATTCACAGCCTCCACCATTATCATCCTCACTCAGCAGAGTGGTATACTTTGTATAACTGATGAACCTACATTGACTCATCATAATCACCCAAAGTTGACAGTTTATATTATTGTTCACTCTTGATGTTGTACATTCTATGTGTTTGGACAAATGCATAATGACATGTATCCATCCTTACAATATCATACAGAGTATCTTCACTTCCCTAAAACTCTTCTGTGTTCTGCCTATTCATCCCTCCCCCTTACCCAACCTCTGGCAACCACTGGTCTTTTTATTGTCTCCATAGTTCTGCCTTTTCCACAACGTCATATAGTTGGAAACATACAGTAGTTCAGACAGGCTTTTCACTTAGTAACATGCATTCAAGGTTCTTCCATGCCTTTTCATAGCTTGACAGCTCATTTCCTTTTAGTGCTGAATAAAATTCCATTGTCTGAATATACCGTGGTTTATTTATCCATTCACCTACCCTGTTTCCCCGAAAATAAGACCTAGCCAGATCATCAGCTCTAATGCATCCGTTGGAGCAAAAATTATTGTAAGACCCAGTCATATTATAGTAAAATAATACTGGGTCTTACATTAATTTTTGCTCCAAAAGACACATTAGAGCTGATGGTCCAGCTAGGTCTTATTTTCGGGAAAACACGGTACTGAAGGACATTTTGGTTACATTCAGGTTTTGGTAATTACAAATAAAGCTGCTATAAACATCCATGTACAGATTTCTGTGTGGATATAAGTTTCCAACTCCTCTGGGTAAACACCTAGGAGTGTAATTGTGGAATTGTGCAGTAGGAGTATATTTCATTCTATAAGAAATCCCTGAAATTGTCTTCTAAATTGGTGGTAATGTTTTGCATTCCCACCCACAATGAATAAGAGTTACTGCTGCTCCACATTCTCATCAGCATCTGATGAAGTCAGCGCTCTGGATTGTGGCCATTCCAATAGGTAGTAATGGTATCTCATTTTTGTTCTAATTTGCATTTCCCCAGTGCCATATACTGTGGAGCATCTATTCATATGTTTATTATCTTCCTTGCAAAGTGTCTGCTCCCATATTTGGCACAATGTTTAATTACTGAGTGTTGAGAATTCTTTGTGCATTTTGAAAAAGTCGTCCTTTATCAGATGTGTCTTTTGCAAATATTTTCTCCCAACTCTAGCTTGTCTTCTCATTCTCCTGACATTGTCTTTCACACAGCAGAAGTGTTCAATTTTAATAAAGACCAGCTTATCAATTATTTCTTTCATGGATTATGCTTTAGGTGTTGAATATCTTTCACTATACCCAAGGTCATCTCTCTTCTCACCTATATTATCCTCTAGGAGTTTTATTAAGTGTGTGTTCTTTTTATTTTTATTTATTTTTGACAAAAAATTGTATATAGAGAGGGTGCCAAAATATGTATACACATTTTAAGAAAGGAAAAAAAAAACACAGTAAAATCACGCTGATGGTAACCACTTTGAACACCTCTTGTAATTGCAGAAGTCAAACATGACTTGTATTCATCTTTCGTTACCAGTAAATATTGAGTATTATAATTTTAATACAGTTTTATCCTTTCTTAAAATGTGTATATGGTTTTCAGCACCCTCTGTATTTAAGGTGTACAACATGATATTTTGATGAATATATACATTTTAAAATGTTCGTAACAATCAAGCTAATTAACATATCCATCACTTCACATAGTTTCCATTTTTGTGTGCATGAATGATAAGGACACTTGAGATCTATTCTCTTAGCAAATTTCAAGTATATGGTACATTTTTATTAACTATTGTCACCATGCTGTACATTAGGTCTCCAGAACTTACTCATCTGTACTGAAATTCTGTATGCTTTCATTAATACTACCCTTTATCCCCAACACTCTCAAATTCAGGTAACCACCATTCCACTATCTGTTACTATGATTTTGACTTGTTTTTTTTTTAAATTACACATATGAGATCATATAGTTTTCTTTTGTTTTTCTTTCTGTGTCTAGCTTATTTCACTTAGCATAATATCCTCTAGGTTCATCCATGTTGTCAGAAATGCGCATTTTTTTATCCATTCATTTGTTGAAGGACACTTAGGTTGTTTCCCTATGTTGGGAAACTTAACATGTCAAAAAATTAAGAATAAAATAAAACAATAGTGAATAATGAACATGGCGATGAAGCTATCTCTTCAACATAGTAATTTAGGAGTTTTTGAGTTTTGTATTTAATATTTAGGTCTATGATCTATTTTGAATTAATTTTTATGACGGGTATAAGGTTTGGGTCTAGATTCATTTTTTTTTTTTGTATGTGAATGTCCAGTTACTCTAGCAACATTTGTTGAAAAAAAACTAACCTTGCTTCATAATCCTATACTACTTTGAATGTTTTTATTTCCATGTTAACCACAAAATTCTCCACATTTCATTGAGAATGATGCCTTCATTGAAAGTAGAATAAAAGTATTTTTAGAAAGGCAATGAAAGGCAATGAAATAAGGCCTTGAATAAAAACATCTCAACCACTTATTGGCATGTGTTGACAACCAAGCACTCCAAAATACAATATATATCTGCTGTGTCACTTGACCTATCAATTCTTGAGTTCCTCTTAGATTTGCAGATATGATTTACTTTTTTCTCCTTATATTATGCTATTTGTTCTTTTTTGTCTTTTCAGAAACAAGAGCAATGATTACAGAATAGAGATGTAAACATCTGAATATGGTAGAAAGAAACCAATGTGCCAAATATACCCCCAGGCTGCAGTTTTCAAATTTACGGCCCACACAATTTTAAGACCATCTTCAATCTTCTTCTTAATAATGGCATTAAACAATAATAACTGAGAACAGAAGCACATTGCACTGCGAAGAACTATATGTGCCTTATCTCCTATCTTCGCGGCACCACGATGAGGCAGACACTAACAATGTCTTTATTTTACTGATAAAGATCAAAGACGTTAAATAACTTTCCCTTCAGGTAAGTGGTTGAACAGGGACTCAAACACAGGTCTGGCTGGGTTGAGAGTCCAGGATTTCACCTACAAGATGAAACAACAAGAACAACCGTGAACACCTCTTTCTCCTTGTTGAAACATACTTGCTTGGAAATGAAAAGCAAATGGAAGACAGCATAATGAGGTTTTTCTATCAAGAAGTTAATAAGAGAAGAATAATGTTGTATTTGTCTTTTGTAGATAATTGGGCTTATAGACAGTATTTTTTTTGTCGTATTAGTGTTCTACTTTAAAGACTTTTATTATCCTTCTCTTGAATGTATTTTTTCTCCAAAGTCTCTATTCCAAATGCCTTTTAGCACAAAACAATGCCAACTGGCATAACCAAGCCAGTGAAAACAACAAGACAAAATGACTTAATTTAAGGACCTTTCTCCACAGAGGCCAAAACTAACCAACAATCAATAATCAGTGACTTTCTTTCCATGAAAATCCATTTTTGAAAGTAATTAAAGCAGTAGGCAATTCTGAGTCTGGTGTTAAGATACATAAATAACCACATGTTTTATTTGCTCTATTAAAAATAGCATTATTTATAAGAACATTTATTAAATATAAATTAGCTGCCAATTGTGCTAAATCAATTATATAAGTTATATCATATAATCATCACAAAACACTGCTACATAGACATGCTGGACTGATCATATAATTTATAATCCGAAGTAGACTCATTTTGAGAATGAAGCTGCTATCAATAATTGGGTAGCACTTAAATCTCTATTCTCTCAAGCAAATATGCATATGGCCACCTTTTATCTCAAACATTATAGCTAAAGGAAGTAAAGTCTGGAAGAATTTAAAGGGCCTGTCCATGGTTATATGACAGTGAAGTAACAAATCTGAGAGTGGCCCTCAGATAAACCTGGCATCAAAGTCCACCTTGCTAAACTGTAATCACTACAAGCCGAGTATACAGTACAGTCTAGTGGTGATTCTCAAACTTTGGCATATGTGAAGTTCACTGGATGGTAACTGATAAGTCACATTCCTGGGCCCCACCCCAAGAGACTGTGGCCCAATAGGCATGGTAGAGAGCTCAGGAAATTTACATTTTTGCACGCACACTTCTCTTAGGAGACTCTGATGAAAGTGAGCTGTTGCTAAATTTGGAGATGCATTGTTCTCCTATCTGAGCAAGCATTTAAATGAGCCAAGAGTGTATTTTTACTAAACTCAATATGGTCAAAAAATAAAGAATAAAGGAAAACAAAAGATGACAAGGCAGTAAATACTTAGTGTGCTCCTACTGTAAAATACAAATGTTTAAAATGAAAAGATACAGTACAACCAAAAGGACCTTTTCAATTGGGTTAGCTACTCTGTGTTACCTCATTTCATTCCGGCATGTTCTGAAATAGTTTTAAAAATAGTTTATGGTCTCCCATTCAGAACCTTGTTTACATTTCTTTTACTATTATGTTCCTTCCATGCACTCCAAGCAGAATCAAGCTGTTTTTCTCTTGCCAACTTAGCACTGGAATTCTTTCCTTTCTTACGTATTAAGATTACAAACTGTGTTATAAATCATAAACTCCAACTAATGCCAAAGAATAACATTTACATTCTTAAAAGATACAAACTAAAAAAAAAAAGAAAGATACAAACTAAGGCGCTTTTCTTAGTTCAGTGACTTGCGTGACACAGTAAGTAGGTACTTCCCATTTATTTATTTATTTATAACACAAATTATATGTTGTCAGGCAAAATAAGAAGCAAAGGCCAAGAGCAATGGAACAGATCCATATTTTGACAAAGAGTGTATCATTCTTCACTCTGGTGACTACAGTTTCTTTGTGGTTATACTGTTAGACATGGAAGTAACTTTCCATAGTAGATCCTGAGAATACAACAAAGTGAGAGACAGTAAATAAAAGCCAGTTTTACATTTCCTGTGGTAGGTAGCAGTAAAGTTAAATAATATTTGAAGGATCTGACAAGTCCAAATTTTGATAATTTTTTAAAAATTGAATATGTCTCTTCGGTTTAGTATATCAGAAAAGAAAACAGGAGCTGGATGAAGCTGCAGAAATATTAAGTGACATACCTGAAAGAGTTCCTGAAAGGGAAATTTGCTAGACACTGACATGTTTTACAAAGTGTGGAATCTGCTTTTCTCTCTCTGTTTTCCATACCTGAACAAAAACCCAGGCATATTTGAAATATTTTCCCCCATATTCCATGCGTGCGAATGTCAGAATGGTGGCGAATGTCAAGCGGTTCTGCAACTTCTGAGACTTGCTCTTAATCATCTGTTTCACTCCAGTAAACCCAAGTCACATTTATAGGTTTTGTTCATTTAGCAACCGTCTTCTAGAAACAAATTCTGGATAAGTTAGGATTAAGACTCCCAAACAGGCTTAGACAAGACAGACGTTTATTTTTCACTTACATTACAAAAGTTGACAGGCAGACTCCAGCATTGCTTTGGGCCTTTGAAGAAATCATCAAGAAGCAAACTTCTGTCCAGTTCAGTATTGCACCATCCCAAGAGTCTGGGACTTGTATCTATGATCTAATATGACTGGCAAAGTTCCAGCCATCACAGCTCCATCCCAAACAAGGGGATAATGAATGTAAAGATGAAGGGCATGCTCTCTTTCTTTAGATTGCCTGTAAGTCCCACCATTTATACTTCACTGGTAACACCTTGGAGCAAAGGTGGATGGAAATTAGCTCTCTGCCTCACATACTGATGCATCTCACATTAAAATAATGACAAAAATCTCCAAGTCTCCTTGGCACGTCAGGTACCACAAATCATTTCCATGGCCATTTTACTCCTGTACTTGACAAGTACCCGGTATGTCAAAAAAATGTATACACATTTAAAGAGATGTTGTCTATTACTTTTCGAAGTTGAATTGAATTACGTCGCAATGTGTAGTATGACGTTCACTCAAAAGATGGCGTTAATTGAATGAATGCTCACATCATTCATTGTATTACAATTTTCATACAGATTTTTTCCTAGCTGAAAATGTGTATACGTTTTTTTGGCACCCTCTGTATTTACCTTTTGTCTCCCTCCAATTGCCCTTAGCCCATCTCTTGTCCTCATTCTCAGATGACAATATTGCTTTCAATTTTAGTGAAAAATAGAATTACCAAGAACTATACCATCTCATGTCGTTAGGACAAAATGTAAAAAAGTCCCCTAATGTAAAAAGTCACCTGTATAGTCAGTCTTTTGGCCAGCTATAATGTATGAACTCTCTACCGTGGTCAAAAGTATAGACTCTGGAACCAGATAGAGCGGGGTTTGGAAACCAGCCCCCCCCCTTCCAAGCTTAATCCTCTGTATTTTAGTTTCTGTCCATGTAAAATGAAAATAAAAATAGAACCTAGTTTATATTGAGGATTAAATTAGTTAATATATGTAAATGATTTAGAAAATCACGTGGAAAATATTAAATGATGACTATTATTATCTGAGGCCAAACCATACCCTCGCTCAACAGATTCCATTCCTTCACATCTACTCAAAAAATCTGCCATTTAAAAATCTCCGGCCAGCCCGGTGGCTCAGGCGGTTAGAGTTCCATGTTCTTAACTCCAAAGGCTGCCGGTTCGATTCCCACGTGAGCCAGTGAGCTCTCAACCACAAGGTTGCCAGTTCAATTCCTCGAGACCCGCAAGGGATGGTGGGCTGCGCCCCCTGCAACTAGCAACCGCAACTGGACCTGGAGCTGAGCTGCGCCCTCCATGACTAAGACTGAAAGGACAACAAATTGACTTGGAAAAAAAAGTCCTGGAAGTACACACTGTTTCCCAATAAAGTCCTGTTCCCCTTCCCCAATAAAATCTTTAAAAAAAAAAATCTCCCCTTTTTCCTGCATAACAAATTTCTCCTTCTTTACTGGAACATCTCTGTTAGCATACATATATTGGAATACGACCATTTTAAAAACAAACTTCTTAGGTTCTATTTGTTTTTCCGTGCTTCGTGATATAGCAAACTCCTTAAAAGATTGGTTTATACTCCCTACATCTACTCCCTCTCCTCTGTTTTTTTCTTTAAATGTAATACTCAATTTCTCCACTGAAACTCTTCTCCTCAAGACCAGCAATCTCCTACATCTTGCCAAATGCAATGTTTCCTTTTGGCAATTCTCATCTTATTATGCCTTCCATCCTAATGCACATTCTATTTGACTGGGGACCAAAACACACTCCTAGTTTTCCTTTTAACTCCCTGGCCACTTCTTGATCTTTTGTGCAGGTTCATCTCTTCTGCAAAACTTCTAAAATGGAAATACACCAGGACTCAATATTTGGACTTCTCTGTCTGCACTCACTATCTTGACAATATTACACAGACTCATGATTTTAAATATTATTTACATCCTGAGGACTCTCATATTTACATCTATACTTCAGACCTCTCCCATGAATTCTACATTGCAATGTTTGCCCAATCAGCAGCTCCATCTGGATATGGAGAAGGCCTCACAAATCTAAATAGCTAAAACTGAACTCTTAATTTTTTTTCATTTTTTCTATTTGGGAACAACAGTTTGTTTTCCAGGACCCATCAGTTCCAAATCAAGTCGTTGTTTTCAACCTAGTTGTGGAGGGCGCAGCTCACTGGCCCATGTGGGAATCGAACCTGCGACCTTGGTGTTATGAGCACTGCACTCTAACCAACTGAGCCAACCAGCCACCCCTGAACTCTTAATTCTTGACAAAACCCTCTCCTCATAAACTTCCTCATTGTAATAAATGGCATCACAATTCCCCAGATGCACAGACTAAAACCTAGGAAACATACTTGAATCAGCTCTTTTTCCAGCACCCTATATATACCTCAACAGCAAGTCCTATTACCTCTACCTCTACACATGTTGTAAATCACCTCTGTCACTGCTTCTACTCTAGTCCAATGACCATCATTTCCCAATGAGACAGTACAATAGCTTCCTTACTAGTAATATCTGTTACCACTGGAGCTACTAGAATAATCTTGAAAAGCGATTAATATACTTCACATCACTGCCCCACCTACAATCATCTCAAGTCTGCTTAGAGTTCTATGCATATCTAACAGTGGCTCACCAGGCTTTACATGATCAGTGACGTTATCTCGGATCACTAGCCCCCATGCACACCATTGGCTGCCTTCTGTTCTTTAAATTTACCAGCTCTAATCCCATCTCAGAGCATTTTACACCACGATTCCTAATGTCTGAATACTCCACGACCAGATCTTCCCTATGACTTGTTCTCTCACTTCATTTAGAATTCACTCTACTCCTATGCCTCCCACTCCGAAAACCCTTTCAAGACCACCCTATCTAAAATAGTTCTGAGGGTGAAAGGGATCAAATATATGGTGATGGAAGGAGAACTGACTCTGGGTGGTGAACACACAATGTGATATATAGATGATGTAATACAGAATTGTACACCTGAAACCTATGCAATTTTATTAACAATTGTCACCCCAATAAACTTTAATTAAAAGAAAAAAAATAAAAATAGTTCTCCCCTCTACTTCCCACAACTCTTTCCTCTACTCTATTACTTGTGATAGCACTTCCATAGTGAAAATCATAGCAAACAAAAATAACTTTATCTGTTGTCTTACGCCATGAGGATGTAATATGCCTAGAACTTAGTCTGGGCATGGCACAGGCACTCAGAAATTATCTTGTTGAATTCACAAATTCAAGTATTTTATTTTCTATTTAATCTTACCTACAAGTAAGAAAATGGACTAAAGAATCTTAAATGTCAATAAGATCTGTGCATTCCTGAAACTCGATGACACTTAACTAAATCACTGCTGTTCAGACCACTAAAGTCAAATTTCTATATCTTTGTCTTTCACAGTAGAGAACACTGGCCCTCAAAAGTGGAACATTTTAGGTTTCAAAGATTTTAAAATTCTGGTAAAATCAATAGTATATGAGGTAGAATGGCCATTGGATGTGTTCCTGTGTGAGAGAAGCATATTTAAGAATACTGGTTTCATTCGTTTTTTTTTTTCCTCAGAAACATATGTTTATATCTATATAATGCAAAAAAAATTAACGTAGGAGTATAAAAAGGAAACTAAAGTGTGTCAGTTGAATGAGCCAAGTTTTGGGAAATGGTTAAAAATATAAAGAATATATGAATGGCAAATGAAAAAGACATAGTATAAAATATTACTGAATCTCTTCATATCTGTTACTAGAGACAGCCCAAATATATCCAACTGAAACACTGAACCATCTGAAGGTTTTCATCCACAAAATACCTTACACCTTGTATATGAATGGTTGATACATTGAAACCTAGGTACAGTAGTGGTCAATAATACAGGTTTTAAAGAAATATACATGCAAGATATAAGTCCTAGAAATGGACTAGACGTGCTTTTTCTATTTAATTAAAATAATAACTTCTTTTTTTTTTAAGGTTATATTGGGGAAGGGGAACAGTGTGTACTTCCAGGACTGTTTTTCCAAGTCAAGTTGTTGTCCTTTCAATCTTAGTTGTGGAGGGTGCCATTCAGCTTCAAGTTATTGTCCTTTCAGTCTTAGGTGTGGAGGGCGCAGTTCAGCTCCAGGTCCAGTGGCAGCTGCCAGTTGCAGGAGGTGCAGCCTACCATCCCTTGTGGGAGTCCAACAGGCAACCTTGTGATTGAGAGGACGCATTCCAACCAAGTGAGCCATCCGGGAGCTCAGCGGCAGGTCAGCTCAAGGCGCCGTGTTCAATCTTATTTGCAGGGGGCACAGCCCACCATCCCTTGCGGGACTCAACAAATTGAACTGGCAACCTTGTGGTTGAGAGCCCACTGGCCCATGTGGGAATCGAACCACCAGCCTTTGGCGTTAGGAGTACGGAGCTCCAATCACCTGAGCCACCGGGCCGGCCCTAAAATAATAATTTCTTATTGCTATTATTAGCGATAGCAGTAGTAACACATTTGCTACATGCCAGACATGGTTCTAAGCATCTTACATATATTAAAATTACATAATCCTCACCAAAAAAACCTTTTGCTAGCAGGAAATCTGCCATGTCCATCCCTTCATCCCGGGGTCAACAAACAAAGGCCTGTGGCCAAATCAGGCCAGCCATCTGTTGTAAATAAAGTTTTATTGCAATAGAAACACACTCATTCACTTACATACTGTCTATGGTTGCTTTTCATGCTACAGTAGCAGAGCTGAGCAGTGGTAACAGAGATCACAAAGCCCGCAAAGCCAAAACTATTTACTATCTGGCCCTTTAAAGAAAGAGCTCACTAGGCCCTGGTTTAATCCAATAATACAAGGCCTGGCGTAATTTTCCATGTGCTAGGTGTTTAATGAATACTTGTTTGATTGGTTTTAATAGTATTATGGAGGTATCCAGAAACATCCCTTTAGTGATGATCCTAAAAGTCACTATCAGATACTAACTTTTGGTCTTTTTATGTTCATAGCTTCAAAGCTAGCCAAGACACTTAAACATACAAAATGTCAAATAGTTTAAAGAAAGCATTTTTCAGCTTTAACAATTGGTTGGGCAAAGCAATGCATGCCTCTTGCAAAGCAGCAGGTCTCAGTGGAAGCTAACCTGTCCCGTGGCTGGTGTCAGCTTTACATACAAGGTCTGACAATTAAGTTTGCGAACTCATCCTAGAAAAAGTGCTACATACCTCATTGCTGAATATCACTACGGTCACCTTCGAAGCACTCCCCTTGGGAAGCTATGCAGTGACACTTGTGCCTAGTCCATGCTTCAAAGCAATTTTGGAACTCTTTCTGGAATGGCCATCGGAGCTGTCGTCATATTACCCCTTGAGGTACTGACTGTCATCAAAATGTCTTCCTTTAAATATTTTCTTTATTTTCGGGTAAAGAAAGAAGTCATTGGGGGCCAGATCAGGTAAGTAGGGAGGATGTTCCAATACAGTGATTTGTCTATTGGCTAAAAACTCCCTCACAGACAGTGCCGTGTGAGCTGGTGCGTTGTCGTGATGCAAGAGCCATGAATTGTTGGCGAAAATTTCAGGTCATCTAACTTTGTCACTCAGCCTTTTCAGCACTTCCAAATAGTAAACTTGGTTAACTGTTTGTCCAGTTGGTACAAACTCATCATGAATAATCCCCCTGGTATCAGAAAAGGTTAGCAACATTGTTGTAACAAGTTGGCAAACTGAATTGTCCGACCTCATATCTTTGTACCACCAGCACTTAACACAGCGCATGGCATGAAGCTGGACCCTATGAAAATGTGCCACAAATACACCAACAAAGTAGATGCCTTTCATGTAACTGGAACTCTGTTCTCCATTCAACTTAATCATCAGATTGCACAACTGAAGGTTACATGATATACTCTAGGGCTCTCATGCCCTGCATACTTGCTTATAAATTTGGATATAACTAAGCTTTCCTGAGAGGAATTTAGTTTCTACAAGTAAAAAATAAGTATGGCAAAGCCTTGAGAAACAAAGACCAAAGGTTCCTAAAGTTCATGGCATTATACAATATTCTCCGATCCAACTCCATATATAGTTTGCATGAAGATATTTATAAGCACAAAATCAATTGTGTGAATGTTGTAAAATGATATCTCTTGAAGTAATACAACCAAAGCTGTTGATTAATCAACTTTTTAAAAATTCTTGCAACATTTGAGACATAAATTATCTTTCTAAAATTATTCTTCAAATTTTCTTTTTGTCCTTTATATTTCAAACTCATCAAAAATTAATCAGTGTTAGTTTTTTGTTTTTTTTTTAACAAAAACTCTTCATTAATTCTGTTGCTCCAGGATACTGTGAATTCTGTCAGTCTTTGCCAAGTCATTTCTACCAAACTGCATTTAGAAAAATGCCCCCTTAGAATATAATTCCATGATCTAGGTCAAGGAGAAAAAACAAACACAGAGGAAAAAAAATAGAAGGCTAACTGAACACTAAAAATAGTAAAACATGAAGAAGTTCTAAAACCTCAATAAACAAAGTTGGGGACCTCTTTGAGACCGTGGAAAGGATGTTGTGTGTCTTTCTATTTTAGAAGTCCTAGAGAGGGTATGTGTGAGGAGAGACGGAACAAATTGCTCAATGAAAGTAATGGGGTCATCCCCTTGGCTGCCTTCAGGGATGCTGTAAATCTGGATGTTCTTCATTCTGTTTCTATCCTTTTCCTTATGTAGCTTCCAGCACCTTCATTTTAGAGCCCACTGCAGTTCACTATAAGGTGTATTTCTCCTTGTAGACTAAAGTGTTCTTCCAGCCACCCCTCACAATCTGAGTTTTCTATTTTAAATGCCTGCATTTTTCAGCTCAAAAATCCAAGTCACATGCTAAGCTAAATAACTCAGACAGAAAAAGTTGGGGAACCATATGATTTCGCTCACACGTGGGACACAACGGAAAGCAACCAATGAACAAGACAAACAAGCAAAAACTCATAGACACAGACAACAGTTTAGTAGTTACCAGAAAAAATGGAGGGAGATAGAAGAGGATAAAGTGGCGTCACATATACGGTGACAGAAGATCTGACTTTGAGTGGTGAATACACAATGCAATAAATATATAGATGATGTGGTATAGGAATGTACACTTGAAACCTATATAATTTTACTAACCAATATCACCCCAATATTAAGAAAAATTTTAAGTTAAAAAGAGACAAAAGTACAAAAAGTTCACAAACCCAAAGCAGCTTTGTTCAATAATAATAATAATAATAATAATAATAATAATAATAATAATAATCCGAGTCATATATCTTGAAAGAAGTTAATTCCTTTAAATAGGAAATGGTGTCTCTTTATTGGCCCCTTCATGCTTTGCCCTCTGTTTATGTGTTTTAGTCATCTTGAATCTTAGCAATGGGTTAAACATGCTGGCTTGCAACCACTGGGAAAGTCAAAGAAATAAAGAGTGTAAACAACTAAATAGTCTTCCTGACCTAATTATCTGTAGTTACCTGTTCTCTTCCAGAGAGCCTTTTGTGAATGTAAGGCTGTGAATGTATTCTTCACTTTTTAGGGTGTAAGAAGACAGAATGAGAACCCTTTTGACATGTTTGGCTTATTCAGTTACGCCACTAAGTGGCTATCTTCTTTTCTTAAGGAAAGATATTAATATTGCCTTTAAAATGAAGAGGGTTAGTTCCTAGTGCAGTTAATGCTTTGCTTGGAAGAAATCTTATTTTCTTCGGCAGTATTATTGAGAAGCATTCTTACATATAGGGTTATACAAAATCAATAAAAAATTACAAGAGGGAACAATGTAGTTAGCATGCTTTATACACTTATACTTTAACACTGTAGAAAATATGGCTAATGTAAATGTTCAAAATATTGTTGCTTTAAAGTATATCTAGATTTGACTTTACTTTGACTTTCTCTGTCAAAATGATCCACATTAGTAAGGTCTCAGGGACAATTAGGCTAAATATGGGACATTGCTCACTTTGCAACACAGGCAAAGAGAAGCAATAAATAATTTGTATTATATATTCTTTCCTAAAATAACTTACACATATTGAGTGTTTATAGTATTAAACACTAAACACTAAGTACTAAACACTATTCCAAGAACTTTCCATGTGTTCTCTTTCTCAACCCTGAAAACAACCTAATGAGCTATGTAATATTATTAGCTCCATTTGACACATGAAGAGACTAAAACACAGAAGTTAAATAACTTGCTTAGTACAACAGACAAAATATTATCTTGATCACCCTTCACCAGAGCCCATGCTTCTTATCATTATATTAACAGTCTGGATTATGTTTTCTGCATTATAATAGACTGGAAAACAGTGACGACGTAATCATAGTCATATTTTAATCATATTTTAATGATTTGAAAATCTTTAACATCTTTATTCTCTTAATTTTATCAGAGGAAAAAGTTTAATTTTGAAAAAGAATGTTACTCACTTAAAGAGAGGCACTTTTCCCCTAATAAAACGGTAGTTTTAAAGACCAGGCAGACAGAGCAGGCAACAGCACAAGTATTTTCTGTAGATAATTTTAAAATAACAAAATCTACTTACAGTCAATCGAGTTTTATTATCACTGTGTGCTGGCAATTCTAAATAATATCCATGTTAAAATATTCCTACTTGAAAACAACCTTTATTGCTCCAAGTTCTCAGCAAGTTCTCCAAACTTTTGGACCTTGGATTCAGAGAGAACTTAATGAATTTGGCTTCAAAGGCAAGGGAAGTAAAAACTAAAATAAATGAATGGGATTACATCAAACTAAAAAGCTTCTATGCAACAAAAGAAAAAATAAAGAGGCAACCAACCAAATGGGACAAGATATTTGCAAACAACAGCTCCAATAAGGGGCTAATATCCAAACTATATAAAGAACTCATACAACTCAACAACAAAATAAACAAACATTCCAAGTAAAAAATGGGCAGAGGACCGAAGCAAGCACTTCTCCTAAGAAGACATACAAATGGCCAACAGATATATGAAAAGATGCTCAACTTCACTAGCTTATTAGGGAAATGCAAATCAAAACCACAATGAGCTATCACCTTGCACCTGTGAGAATCGCTATCTTCAACAAGACTAATAGTAACTAGTTTTAGAGAGGCTGTGGAGAAAAAAGAACCCTCATACACTGCTGGTGGGAATGCAAACTGCTACAGTCACCATGGAAAACAATAGGGAGGTTCCTCAAAAAATTAAGAATAGAATTACCATATGACCCAGCAATCCCTCTCCTGGGTATCTACCCCAAAATTTTGAAAACATTTATCCGTAAACATATATATGTAAACCTATGTTCATTGCAGCATTATTCATAATGGCCAAAACATAGAAACCACCAAAGTGTTCTTCAATAGAGGGATAAAGAAGAGGTAGTACATACATACAACGGAATATTACTCAGCCGTAAAAAATATGAAAGTCTGACATTTTCTACAAAATGAATGGATCTTGAGAATATCATGCTAGACGAATTAAATCAGACAAAAAAGTTGGGATTTTTTGTTTTTAATGTGTACCAAGCTGTTATAGTTAAGACTTCTCCTAACCACATATTTGTATATCTGTATGTTCATAGGAAAGATACTTTTCAAAACAAAAATAAAAGGGCTCCTCTGACAAAGTAACTGGCAACTTTGCAGAAGGCTTGAAACTACACACCTTAATGTTATTAAATATTACAAAGGATCAATAAGTAGGTATATATTTTTATCTTTATTCAGAAAAAAATATAATGCAACTATTATTCCATTACTTTCTACCTCTTTGAATTTCTACCTTATTCACTCATTTATTTTTCTGGAATAATCATATACATGATCATTTCTAATTTTTGCCCATTATTATTATTTCATTTCTTGATTACCACTAAAACTAATGTTGCAGAGAAGAGGAGAATAATAAAAAATGATACACTGTATATATGTGTCAAATATACTAGGCATACTGCTACAAGATAAAAGGATCTGAGACAACTTCAGTTATGAGGCCATAAAATAACAGTTGACTTTCGAGAAATGAAGAAATAACGTGCTGGATACCACCATCTACACTTGCTGACTCCACTTCCTCCCGTCTCTCCCTTTTCAAGCACAGACATCAGAGGTGTGCCTTCTGCTCCCCAGAAATGGTCTTGCCAAGGTCACTAATGACCGTCATTTTATTTCATCTCTCTGTAGTACAACTCTCTCCACCTTTGATTTCCATAACACCATTCTCTTATCCTGAGTTTTCTCGTAATTATTTGACAAATATCTTCTCTCTTTCTCTCTCTCTCCCCCCCCCCTTAAATATCAGGTTCCTTTGATTCTCTATTTAGTCTCTTCTCTCTCCAAACACTACTGGTGCAGTATTACACGCATTCTGATGGCTTTAGCTACTAATTATTTGCTGAAATTTATATATCCATCCATATCCCTTGAACTCACCCTCTACCCCTAATATCTATGCCTCAGTAACACACAGGTTCCTTAAATATAGCATAACCAAAACTAAACCTCACATCTTCTACCCCTAATTACGTCTATATTCCCTAAACCAGAAAACCTCAAGGCACCCAGATTCCTTTTTGTCTTCATACTGATGTGCCATTGAAATTGATGATCAAATTTTCTTGATTCATTTTCTTTTCTTTTTGCTTTTTTTGCATTCCCCATACCACCACTTTCTTTTCACTGCTATCGCCTTAACCTCATCTTCTTTCACCTGAATTAATTGGTATTGCCATCTCCAACCCTTTCAAAGGGATTTTTCAATACATTCCCAAGGTAATCTCACCAAAGTGCACACCCTATTAAATTACCTTTATGTTTCTGACTTCCTACCATTTCTGTAGAAAAATCAGCACTCCTTGGTAAGGCATATGATCAAACTCTGATCTCTCACTACCACTTGCCATACCACTGAGATTGCCCAATACTTATGTCAAATTATTTGGAGTTCTCTGAGTGTTCCATTATGTCTCATATCTCTTTAGCTTTACTTCTGTCCATGCCTTTCCATTGTCTACGCCAGGAAAACCTCACTATTCTGATGATCAGATCAAATGGTACCTTCTCTTTAAAACTTTCGTTAACCACAATCAGTAAAATTAAACATTCCCACCTTACAAAGTTTCTATGACAGTCTGTACTACACTTTGAAACTTACATTTATACATCTTTTAACTCTTTCTAAACTGTAAACTCCCAGAGGACAGCTACCCCATCTTAATTATCTTTATATCTCTAGCACCTGGTATATTTAGTAGATAGGTTATAAATGATTTCTGAATGAAAAAAGAAATCATTTGTTTCAGCCTTATTTTTCTTTCTAATTTTACTCTTTATTTTCCTCATTCTTGTTATCTCTATGGCCCTATTTGATTTCCTCACACTAATTATAGGCTAACAAACATGTTATAGCTGCCTATATTTAACAATTTACTGAGAATCTTTGTTGTAACAACATACTTGTTAGGGGTGCATGTGTGTCTGGTGTCTCGTGTGTGTGTGTGTGTGTGTGTGTGTGTGTGTGTTTGTGTGTGTGTGTGAGAGAGGGGTACACCGGATATAAAGGTATAAAAATTTGGTCCCAAATCTTTGCTCATTAATCTTGGACCTGCTCCTCACCACCTCTATACATTTATTTTACAGGCAAGGTAGATAACTTCAATGAGGTTTGCAAAGTCCCTTTTCATAGATTTATTGAAGTCAATGACACATAAATTTTAGTGCCCTTTCACTAGCATGGGCCCTTCCCATGGAAAGTGCAGGCTTTTATATTCATAATTTATTGTATGTAATTGCATTGAAGTTGATGTAGGCACTTTGCATTCATAATTTTGTTTTCTGTTTTATAAAGTGGCGACCCCCCCCCTCAAAAAATGTAAAAGCTTCAGGTACTTAAAAAACCTGGATCCATCTCATGCCTCTATTTTTAGCAGCAGCTATTATTTATTGAGTGCTTCCTATGTGCCAAGCACTGTTCTATGATTGACATGTATTTATGTCTATATATATCAGGATATTCAGCAGCCCATAATAATCGTTAAGAGTTCTCAGTGTACTACATGTACTGTGCTAACTGCTATTCAAACATCAATGCTCTGAATTCTCATAGAAACCCTCTGAGGAGGTGTTGTCATTGTCCCTTCCTTTCAAGCGAAGAAAGGGAAGCACAAAGAGATTAAGGAACTTGCCCAAAGTCATACAGCCAAGATCTGAAGGCAAGAATTACGGTACCAATACTGCATACTTAACCATAACCGTAAATAGCTTGGGTCATAACTCATCCTTTCTGTGGGTTTTGATGACTGCGAATCCAGTAAGAAAATGGCTTTCACTCTTTCAGTATCTTACTTGAGACCTCACATAGAAATACCTGGGCATGTACCAGATCGTGTCCATGTATAAAAGTTAAGAGGGTGAGAAAATCAGTACCAAAGAAATGTAGAATGGACAGAAATGCCAAAACGCAAGCTTTGCCAACTTAATCATATTAAGTAGTTTTGGTCCAGAATGTTGAAAATAGCAAGCTGTCAAGGTTAATAGGGGAGCAAATCAAAGCTGTCATGAGACCACAGAGAAACTTTCCTCTGTAAAACACAAATTTGTTACATTCTTCTAATTTTAGGCAATGTATTACAAATACCAGCTGCTACTATTTAGCAACTTAACTCCACAGTTATGGGCTGGCCTCCTCTTGGGAATAAAATATTTTAAATGGTCATGAATGCTACATATCATTTTGTCTTAATAGTCTAGTTTGTATAAAATGCCATGCCGGTGTCTATTTTAAAATGTGTGTATTTTCTTCGCCAAAAGTCTAGTATCATTTAGTTCTTATATTTAGCTCCATTTTAAATTTTACTTAGTGCTTTGCAGAAATGCTCCTGTGTTCCTGTTCTCTGTTGTAAGGTAGCTATATTGTGATTCCAAAGGTCACATGTAGCAACTGAATGAAACAAAGGTTTCCAAATACCTCCAATTGCCATTTTAAGCAGGTGTCACTAGATAACTATATTCCCAGCTGCCTCAGTGTGTCAGATTAAGGGAGATAATTTTTTTAAGCTATAATAGAATTTTCATTGAGGTCATTTGTCTTCAATGCATGAGATGTGAATTGCTCAGCTATCCCCAGATTTTATCTGAGAAATCAAGCAATGATACTGTCAAATAGTGGCTTTGACTATTTTGATCATAGGTAAAAAGCAATAGGATGATAGTGTCATTTGGGGGTCCCATTTACATAAAACAAATTTATAATTGATGTGCCACTTTGTGGTCACCAGAGTTAATGGACCTTTTAAAAACTTCTACTTAATAACAATAAAGTTCCATTTTTACAAGATTTAATGTTGGAAGAATTAATGCACCTCATAGCCTGACCTTCAACTGCTCTTTTGATGGCAACTATGGTACCGTTTTATTCTGAGTCTCCAAATTTAAAGTTGACGTTAACAAAATCAGCATTCTGAGATGTTTTTAATAAAATTGGGGTATTAATTGCCAGTGGATAAAGCAGACTGTTTTAGTATGCATATAACACTTTCAAAGGGAGGAATTTTCACCATGACTTAGATAATGTTCAACCTCCAAAGCACCCAAATAATTTGTATTAATATCCAGGTGCGAGAAATGATTGTTAATGCATCACCATAACTGATCTGGGAGGCTATGTACCAGTAAAATGTCTCTTTTTGCAAACTAAGGATGCAGTTAAAGAGTTAATCACTACCACCTCTTTTAGCTCCCTCACAATGACACATGCCAAAATGAGATGCAGGGGACCGGTAAATACCCCATTGCCCCTGATGGTGGACAGTCACAACCAAACAAAGCACAGACGTGCTCATCCTAAATAGCAAGGTGTCAAGACTCTTCCTAGGCAAGTGTGACTCTTTAATCCAAGCCTGCGTTACAAAATTGCATAATAGGGTCTAGTAGCCTGTGAAAGTGTTTTCCGACATATCAGCATCACAGGACACCTGGCAGAGTCACCAAGTCATCTTGATGTGCCAAATAGGAAAAACAAACCTCCTTTGACTGGCAGATGCAGGAGAAACTATACTCATCTATACTGGTAGGCAGAGTTCAAATTGAAGGGGAGTGAATACTAGGTTTAACAAGAGCAAATTAAGAAAATATTCAAGTTTATCTAACAGTTCTTGGAAAAGTATAGGGAAACGTAAGTCTATGATGAAAGATCAGGCTTTAAAACTTGAGACCAAATCTGAATAAAGGGATATAAATATGTAATAGTTTGGGAAGAAGCATCTTTTTTTTTGCATTTGTTAATGCAGGTCCCCCTCCTGAAGCAGACACAAAGATGGGATTAGACAGGCAGGAGTTATTGGGGGAGGGGAGAGGTGAAAGAAAACAGGAGGAAGCCTGAGAGAGCTGGAAGACCTATGGTGCTGTGATGCCTGTGCAGAAAGGAAGCAGGCTTTGCATTGTAGTGCAATCTAAGAAAGTTTGGAACAAGCTGATTGGGGAGTCATCAAGCCAAAGTCACCATCAGAGAAATCCCACATCTCACGAGAATGGGCCTGCCTTAGTAGCCCAGCTACACTCTGTCATAGGCTGGGATTAGCTCCTGGGAAGGGGGGCATCAGCGCGGGAGTCCTGATGGACAGAGTGCAGCATCTGGAGCCAGTAGTCAATTACATTCCCCAAAGTAGGAGATGTCAGAGGGCATTTTCATGACTGTCACAATGAATTCGTCAGCTACTATGTCTTCATGAGACTAACCATTTGAATGTAAGTCTGAGCTTCACCTGTGTAAACAAACATGAGGGATTTTACTTCAGACTTATAAAAATCAAATACTTTTCTTTTGCAGATAAATAAAAATTACCGTAGAAAGTTAAGCTAGAAAAGATTTCAATTGACCATACAAATAGAAGATCCTTCTCATTAATCAAACCCTTCAAATGCATTCCTTGTTTGTTGACATCAACTGTTTTAAATACATGTAAGCACACATTACTTTTAAGACCTTAGCGCAACAAGAGAGCAGTGGTATCAATTGAGTAAAGCCAGCAGAGCACATCAGTGATTGCTCAGATAATCAAAACAGAGTTGCACAGGACAAGGGACAAAGGTAAACAGAAAGTTGTGGAATTAACATGGGGAATATAAAATGTGTCATGTGACTATACTGTCAGTTTTACGAGGGACAAAGATTACCAAGAAAAACCCCTAGACAGTAACCTAAGCATAACAGGGGAACTCCCCATTTTGCTCTGATGTTGCAAGCTGTCAAAGCAATGGTTTGAGCTGATGGCATCTGTGTATACTGGTGGAAACCTGAACAGATGAGCTGTTTGCATGAAAAAGAGCTAACCTGGAAATCCTACAGTATTTGTCTTTTTCTTTTTTTTTTTTTTAATTAATTTTATTGGGGTGACAATTGTTAGTAAATTTACATATATTTCAGGTGTACAATTCTGTATTACATCGTGTATAAATCCCATTGTGTGTTCACCACCCAGAGTCAGTTCTCCTTCCATCACCATATATTTGATCCCCCTTACCCTCATCACCCTCCCCCCACCCCCTTACCCTCTGGTAACCACTAAATTATTGTCTGTGTCTATGAGTTTTTGTTTCTCATTTGTTTGTCTTGTTCTTTTTGGTTTATATACCACATATCAGTGAAATCATAGGGTTCTCTGCTTTTTCTGTCTGACTTGTTTCACTTAGCATTATTCTCTCGAGATCCATCCATGTTGTCACAAATGCTCCTATATCATCTTTCCTTAACGCTGAATAGTATTCCATTGTGTATATGTACCACAACTTCTTTATCCATTCATCTATCGAAGGACATTTTGGTTGTTTCCATGTCTTGGCCACCGTAAACAAAGCTGCAATGAACATTGGCGTACACGTGTCTCTATAGAGAAATGCTTTTATATTTTTGGGGTAGATACCCAGGAGAGCGATTGCTGGGTCATATGGTAATTCTATTCGTAATTTCTTGAGGAACCTCCACACTGCCTTCCATAGCGGCTGCACCAGTCTGCATTCCCACCAACAGTGTATGAGAGTTCCTTTTTCTCCACAGCCTCTCCAACACTTGTTACTATTTGTTTTGTTGATGAAAGCCATTCTGACTGGGGTGAGGTGATATCTCATTGTGGTTTTCATTTGCATTTCTCTGATGATTAGCGATGTTGAGCATTTTTTCATATGTCTATTTGCCATTTGTATATCCTCTTTGGAGAAATGTCTCTTTAGGTCCTCTGTCCATTTTTCAATTGGGTTGTTTGTCTTTTTGTTGTTGAGTTTCATGAGCTCCTTGTATATTTTGGATATTAGCCCCTTATCAGAGGAACTGTTTGCGAAAATCTTCTCCCATTCAGTTGGTTGCCTCATTATTTTGTCAATAATTTCTTTTGCTGTGCAGAAGCTTTTCAGTTTCATATAATCCCATTTGTTTATTTTAGTTTTTACTTCCATTGCCTTTGGAGTCAAATTCATAAAATGCTCTTTGAACCCAAGGTCCATAAGTTTAGTACCTATGTTTTCTTCAATGCAGTTTATTGTGTCAGGTCTTATGCTTAAGTCTTTGATCCATTTTGAATTAATTTTGGTACATGGTGACAGATAGCAGTCCAGTTTCATCCTTTTGCACGTAGCTATCCAATTCTGCCAGCACCATTTATTGAAGAGGCTGTCTTTCCTCCATTGTATGTTTTTAGCTTCTTTGTCAAAAATTATCTGTCCATATTTATGTGGTTTTATTTCTGGGTTCTCAATTCTATTCCATTGGTCTATGTGTCTGTTTTTCCGCCAATACCAAGCTATTTTGATTATTGTAGACCTGTAGTACAAGGAAAAATCAGGGAGTGTGATACCTCCAGTATTGTTCTTTTTTTTTAATATTGCTTTGGCTATTCGGGGTCTTTTGTGGTTCCAAACAAATCTGATGATTTTTTGTTCTATTTCTTTAAAAAATGCCATTGGGATTTTAATGGGGATTGCATTAAATCTGTATATGGCTTTGGGTAATATGGCCATTTTAACTATGTTGATTCTTCCAATCCATGAGCACGGAATGTCTTTCCATTTCTTTGTGTCTTCTTCAATTTCTTTCAAAAATGTCTTATAGTTTTCAGCATATAAATCATTCACATCCTTGGTTAAGTTTATTCCTAGGTATTTTATTCTTTTTGCTGCAATTGCAAAAGGAATTGTTTTTTCTATCTCTTTTTCTGAGATTTCATTGTTGGTATATAGGAAAGCAATGGACTTTTGTACGTTGATTTTGTAGCCAGCAACTTTACTGTATTCATTGATTGTTTCTAATAGCTTTTTGGTGGAGTCTTTAGGGTTTTCTATATATAGCATCATGTCATCTGCAAAGAGTGACAATTTAACTTCTTCATTCCCAATTTGGATGCCTTTTATTTCTTTCTCTTGCCTGATAGCTCTGGCGAGGACTTCCAACACTATGTTGAAAAGCAGAGGTGATAGGGGACAACCTTGTCGTGTTCCTGAACGTAGAGCAAAGGGCTTCAGCTTTTCACCATTAATTATGAGATTAGCTGAGGGCTTGTCGTATATGGCCTTTATTATGTTGAGGTATTTTCCTTCTATACCAATTTTAGTAAGTGTTTTAATCATAAATGGATGTTGTATCTTATCAAATGCTTTTTCTGCATCAATTGATAGAATCATATGATTTTTGTCCTTTATTTTGTTTATGTGATGTATCACATTGATGGATTTGCGAATGTTGAACCATCCTTGTGCCCCAGGGATGAACCCCACTTGGTCGTGATGAATAATCTTTTTAATGCATTGTTGTATTCGATTTGCTAGAATTTTGTTTAGGATTTTAGCATCTGTATTCATCAGAGATATAGGTCTGTAGTTTTCTTTTTTTGTGTTGTCCTTACCAGGTTTTGGTATCAGGGTAATGTTGGCCTCATAAAATGAGTTAGGGAGTACTGACTCTTCTTCAATTTTTTGGAAGAGTTTGAGCAGGATTGGTATTAGATCCTCTTTGAAGGTTTGGTAGAATTCACTGGTGAAGCCATCTGGTCCAGGACTTTTGATTTTGGGAAGGTTTTTGATGACTGATTCAATTTCGTTACTGGTGATCGGCCTGTTAAGATTTTCCAGTTCTTCATGATTCAGCCTTGGAAGGCTATATGTTTCTAAGAACTTGTCCATTTCTTCTAAGTTATTAAATTTGGTGGCATATAGTCCTTCATAGTATTCTTGGATAATCCTTTGTATTTCTGTGGTGTCCGTGATAACTTCCCCTTTTTCATTTCTGATTTTGTTAATTAGTGTCTTCTCTCTTTTTATCTTAGTGAGTCTAGCCAAGGGTTTGTCGATTTTGTTAATCTTTTCAAAGAACCAGCTTTTTGTCACATTAATTTTTTCTATTGTCTTTTAGTTCTCTAGTTCATTTAGTTCTGCTCTGATTTTTGTTATTTCCTTTCTTCTGCTGACCTTGGGTTTCGCTTGTTCTTCTTTTTCTAGTTTTTTAAGGTGTAACATGAGATTATTTATTTGGGATTTTTCTTGTTTCTTGAGATAGGCCTGTAATGATATAAATTTCCCTCTTAAAACTGCTTTCGCGGCATCCCAAAAATTTTGGTAGGATGTATTTTCATTGTCATTTGTTTCTATGTATCTTTTGAGCTCTCCTCTAATTTCTTCTTTGACCCAGTCGTTCTTTAAAAGTATGTTGTTTAATCTCCATGTATTTGTGTTTTTTCCTGCTTTCTTTTTGCAGTTGATATCCAATTTCAAAGCTTTGTGATCAGAGAATATGCTTGGTATGATTTCAATCTTCTTAAATTTGCTGAGGCTGATTTTGTGTCCCAATATATGGTCTATCCTTGAGAATGTTCCATGTACACTAGAAAAGAATGTATAGTCTGATGTTTTAGGATGAAGTGCTCTATATATGTCAATTATGTCCAATTCATCTAATGTGTCATTTAGGGCTGCGATTTCATTATTTATCTTCTGTTTGGATGATCTATCCATAGCTGTCAATGATGTATTTAAGTCCCCTAGTATAATTGTGTTTTGGTCAATTTCTCCCTTTAGTTCTGTTAGTAGTTGCTTGGTATATTTCGGTGCTCCCTGATTGGGGGCATAAATATTGATGACTGTTATGTCTTCTTGTTGTATAGTCCCCTTTACCATTATGAAATGTCCATCTTTGTCTCTTGTTATCTTTTTCACCCTGAAGTCTGTTTCATCGGAAATCATTATGGCAACACCTGATTTTCTCTGGGTACCATTTGCTTGGAGTGTCAATTTCCACCCTTTCACTTTGAGTCTATGCTTGTCCTTGTAGCTGAGATGTGTCTCTTGTAGGCAGCATATGGTTGGGTTTAGTTTTTTGATCCAATCTGCTACTCTGTGTCTCTTTATTGGTGAGTTCAGTCCATTTACATTTAGGGTGATTATTGATATGTGAGGATTTCCTGTCATTCTGTCTTTAGTTTTCTGGTAAGGCTGTATCTCCATTGTTTCTTTGCCTTTTTGTTGTTGTCTGTTATTTCTGTGTGGTGGTATTCTATGATGTTTCCCTCTGTTTCTTCTTTTATTACAGTATATATTTCAGATTTGGATGTTTTTTGAGTGGTTACCCTTGAGTTTATGTAAAAGAAAGTTTGATATTTAGAGTATTCCAGTTTCTTCAGTACGCTTACTTTCTCCATTCCCATATTCTGGTTCAGGCCTTTACGCTCCCCCTTTTTATGTTTCGGTTGCCACAAGTTGTCCCTGTTGATGGTGGTCTAATAGCCTCCTTTAGTATTTCTTGTAGTGCAGGTCGTGTATTAGAAAATTCCCTCAGCTTCTGGATGTCTGCAAAGGTCTTTATTCCTCCTTCATATCTAAAGGAGATCTTTGCTGGATATATTATTCTTGGCTCATGATTTCTCTCTTTCAATAGTTTGAATATTTGGTTCCATTCCCTCCTAGCTTGTAGAGTTTCTGCTGAAAAATCTGATGATAATCTAATGGGCTTTCCTTTGTAAGTTACCGTCTTCTTTTCCCTGGCTGCCTTGAGGATTCTTTCTTTGTCATTGATTTTAGACAGCTTCAATACAATGTGCCTTGGTGAAGGCCTGTTCGGATTGAGGTAATTAGGTGTTCTATTTGCTTCTTGGATTCGAGGATCCAGTTCTGTCCACAAGTTTGGGAAGTTCTCATCGACGATTTGTTTGAATATATTCTCTGTTCCCTTCCCTCTTTCTTCTCCTTCTGGTATGCCCATTATTCTTATATTGCTCTTTCTGATGGAGTCAGAAAGTTCTTGTAGAGTTCTTTCATTTCTTTTAAGTCTCAAGTCTCTTTCTTCTTCCCTCTGTGTAAATTCCAGGTTCCTATCTTCGATGTCACTGATTCTTTCCTCCATCTGGTCAACTCTACTACCTAAGCTGGATATTTTATTGTTAATTTCTTCTATTGAGTTCTTAATCTCCAGAAATTCTATTTGGTTCTTTTTCAAGATTTCAATCTCTTTTGTAAAATGCTCATGGTGTTCTTTGATTGTGTTTCTGAGTTCATTAAACTGCCTTTCTGTGTTTTCTTGCATCTCGTTCAGTTTTTTCAGAATTGCGATCTTGAATTCTCTGTCATTTAAACCACAAAGGCCCATATCTCTAAGTTCCTTTTCTGGAGACTTTTCACTTTCTTTCTGAGCTATCTTGTTGCCTTGGTTATTCATGGCAATCACTGATTTACTATTTCTCTTCCTAGACATCTACAGGAGTGTCTTGTGCAACAGGTTGATAGGTATGCGAAGAGCTTTTGGAGTTCCAAAGCTCTTTCTGCACCAGATTCAGAGCCCGTTTGTTTCAGCAGTTCTGTTTACTCCTGCAGGGATCTGCCCAGATAGGTGGGGCCAGGGGCGGGGTGAGTTGTGAGAGGTGGCCCAGAGCAATGGCGGCGACCACCACCACAGCCAGTCCTGCTTCCACAGCTCCCTCCCCTTTGCCGGAACTAGTTGAGCTGCGAATCTGTGTCTGCGGTCCACAGTTCTCAGAGCAGCAAATATTCTGTCCTTTGATCTGACACTGCTACTTTATCGCTTCTAGCACCGGGCAGGTGGGGGCGGGGCGAGCTCTGGGAGGGTAGGGAGGGGGCGGCTAGTCTCCGTGCCTAAGGCTTCCGTTCTCCGCTCGGCAGTGAGGGCTTAAACCACCGATTTCAGCCCTCTTCCCTCAGTCTTTGCTCCGAGGTCTGCCGTGAGCGAGCGTTGGGTTCAGCGGTTTTGTATGCTGCCCCCTCAGCCCTGTGGGCCGTAAGCGGAGCCCTAGCAGTCCGAGTCCTTCCCTCTCCCGCAGCTGCGAAAGATCCGGGCGCAGCGGGCTCCGAGCACTGAGCTAGGTCTGTGTCCTGCGCCCGCGCGGCTCCGTCTCCGCACTTCTCCTCTCCCTCCTCCCCCGCTCGCGCGATTCACCCACCTGGAGGTGAATTCAGTAGTCGGCCTCTTCGTCTTCCCTGTCTGCTGTGCAAGGAGTCCTTTGTGGAGTTATTGTTGTCCGATTCGTTGTAAATTCCAGGGGAGCGTTACAGAGGCTCACCTCACGCCGCCATTTTTCTCCTCTCCCAGTATTTGTCTTTTTCTATCTCACTTATTTCACTTAGCATAATACCCTTTGGGTCCAGCCATATTGTTGCAAACGGCAAGATTTCATTCTTTTTTATACTTAAATATATAGTGCACTAGGTTTAAGTATATTTACCCTGTTGTACAACCAATCTTTTTACTTTATCGTAGCCTTGAATGGGCCTTAAAATTTATTTTACCTTCAGACACTTGCATTCTAAAAAAACAAACAAACAAACAAAAATACACTCACAGAAATGATGATGAAAATGATGATTGCCATGGAGGGGCGGTTGGGGAACGGATGAAAAATGTAAAGGGAAGTATAGTCAATAATACTGTGATAACTTTGCACAGTGACAGATGGTTAACTAAACTTACTCTGGTGATCACAACATCGTATACCGGAAACAAACATAATATTGTATGCCTACTATACTTAAATTAAAAAATAAGCAAACGAACTATACTCTTTAGGGATGCAAACACAAATGTTAAGACTAAGGAAAAACAATAAAGTGGTTTCAAGTTTTTTTTTTTAAAGAGCTTATCTGGGACATTCTTTTCCCTGAGTACACAGAAGTAGCTCTCACAGTCTTCATAGGAGCTGAGTGACATGCATTGGTATTGATATTGGTAGTTTAGGGCTTTCTAATAAATCCGCTCACATGTTTTTGCTACCTACTGACATCCAGTTTCTGTGATACCCAGAAATCTGGGCCAATGGGCCTCTCTGATGTCACTGGTAACCATATGCTGGGGGGAAACATCACCTTCCATGTAGAGGTGTCTGAAGGGGGGTTAGTGCAAAGAATAATCGAGATAGAGGATTTATTCCCGATCTTTCTGAATGATCTTTCGAAAAAGAACTGTCATGCCATGAATGTTAGTTGCCTGCCCATGATAAAATGAAGAGATTAGACTAGATAAATGTTTCAAGCAGCTCCATCGAGCCCTAGAATTTCCCAGCATACCTCGCAGGACCACTGTGGAAAGAAAAAAAAAAAAGAGATTTGGAAGCAGTGCTGTTTCCTGTTTTATATCTGTGTTCCATAAAAGATTTCACCTGAAAAAAACACTGAGGATTAAAAATATCTGCATTATTCAGTTTCTACAGAATCTGAAGCAATACAATTCCAACCTTCTGACTAAAAATGTAAGTAGTGGCAAATTAACAAAGAGTTGGGTGAGGAAACCCTAGAAAATAGTTTTCCTCCACCTGGAGATTATTGTGTAACATGTCCCCAAAGAGCAACCATTGGTGAACTACATAGTATCTAATTTATGTCCCACTGAGTATCACATAGTTTGGGAAGCTGAAAAATATCCCCACAAAAACCTAATCCCTGAAACCTATGAATGTTTCCTTATATGTAATAAAAGGATTTTTGTGTATGTGATAAAGTTAAGGTTCATGACATGGGGCGATTATCCTAGATCGTGGGCGGGGGCAGAAATGCAGTGACGTGTATCCTTGCAAGAGGGAGGCAGTGAATGATTTGACACACAAAGGAGAAGATGGAACAGAGACAGATTGGAAGATGCTGGCACTGAAATTGGAGTGACGTGGCCATAAGCCAAGGAATGCCGGCAGCCACCAGAAACTGGAAGAAGCAATGAGCAGATTCACCCCTGGAGCCTTCGCAGGAAGCATGACCCTGCTGACATCTTGATTTCATCACAGTGATATTGATTTCATGCTTCTGGCCTTCAGAACTGCCAGACGATAAATTTCCACTGTTTTAAGCCATTAAGATAGTGGTAATTAGTTACAGCAGCCAAAGGAACCTAGGACACATGGGAAAGGCTTTCTGCGAAGCCTTATTGTACACCTTCTGAAAACAACACAGGCTGGTCACAGGTAAGCAGATTTATGCAAGACCACCTAGAAAAACCACTGAATGAGTCATGTGGAACACGTGAACTGCTCATTTGTTGCAATCTCTAATAACCTTTGAAGAAAGGAATTTTTTTTTAAAGTAAACACGGTATTGAAGCAAATCACATATACAGAAATGTAATAAAATTCTAAGTACAGCACTCAATGAATTTTCATAAAGTAGTCATAAATATGTCTGTATACGAGGTCTGACAATTAAATTCACGAACTTGTTGCAGCGATGTTGCAAACCTTTTTTGATATCAGAGGGATTATTCATTATGGATTTATACCAACTGGACAAACAGTTAACCAAGTTTACTATGTGGAAGTGCTGAAAAGGCTGCGTGAAAAAGTTAGACAACCTGAACTTTACGCCAACAATTCATGGCTCTTGCATCACGACAATGCACCAGCTCCCACGGCACTGTCTGTGAGGGAGTTTTTAGCCAGTAAACAAATCACTGTGTTGGAACACGCACCCTACTCACCTGATCTGGCCCCCAATGACTTCTTTCTTTACCCAAAGATAAAGGAAATATTGAAAGGAAGACATTTTGATGACATTCAAGACATCAAGGGTAATATGACAACAGCTCTGATGGCCAGAAAAAGAGTTCCAAAATTGCTTTGAAGGGTGGACTAGGCACTGGCATTGGTGCGTAGCTTTCCAAGGGGAGTACTTTGAAGGTGACCATAGTGACATTCAGCAATGAGGTGTGTAGCACTTTTTCTAGGATGTGTTTGCAAACTTAATTGTCAGACTTCGCAGGCAGAAGCAGAAACAAGCCTCCTGTTCCTCCTGATTAGTAGCCCTCCTAAAGTAACCACTACCTTGATTTCTAACACCCAGTGGATTCACGTTCCTTTCTTTAGTACTTTACCTGTGGAATGATACAATATATACTCTTTGGGTCTACCTAGCTGCTTAACAGTTTTTTGGGGCATTCTCCTACAGTGTTGTATGTAGTAGTTGACTATTCTTATGGCTATATAAGATATTAACTTCTATTAATATCTTGTATGATGACACCACAAGTATTTATCCATTGGTGGTCATCTGGATTGTTTCCACTTTTAAGATATTATAAATAGCACCACTATGAACATTTTCAGGAACAAAAGTACCTATTACTTTTGAGTGAGCAGTGCCAGGGTTGAAAATGCAGGAACATGGGGCATGCATATTTTGAACAAAGGATTTTATAAGAATAAAAGTATAATTTTAAAATCACCCCCATTTCATTATGCAGATATTGCTCAATTATCTTTCTATTATTTGACCTTCTGAACAACCTAAGTCCTTTGATTAGATGTTCTCAGAGAAATTGCCTATGCTCTGAAATCAGTCATATTTATGTTTATCATCTTTTTTAAAGGTCACCTTAATGTAGTAGTCTTTTTCAAAATCAGAATTAAAAAACTCAAACTTCCTACTTGGTGCTTTTGAAGTTTCTCTTTCATATGATTTTCGAGGTGAGAGAAGTTCAGACCCAGCAAAGTCCTCAGGAAAGGTGATATGTCATGCCTAGAGGAGCACGTAAGGCATCTTGAGCAACTTCTCATATAATCCAGAAGGATGTAAAAATACAGTGAAGTTCATGTTCTCAGATGTGAATGGATGCAAAAAGATGAAAATATAATTAATCTAATTGTGTTGCTTTGAGACATTTTCAACACATCCAGCCAGCAGAATAATGGTGAATGAACTTTTTTTCCTTTTCAGCAGAAATAGATTCTTTTTTAAACATTCTACTTTGAATATAGATTTGGGGGGTTGTTTTTTTTGGGGGGGAGGATTGCATTTTGCTCCTCCTTCCTAGGATAATAAAGCTCTGAGCTCTATATAGAGGTGCAGAACAGACTTTATAAAACACAAAATGTTAAAGTTACAGAGAAAAGACCTAGGTTTTAGACTATAATACAATCTGCTTGGGGCTGAAAGAAACAGAGGTCTAAAAGGTTTACAGGCTCAGAATGAAAGCACATACAACACCTAGCTGTGAAAATTAGGTCACGTTAACAGAGCCATTTGACTGCTCACTTTGCATCTGGAAGTCCAATATTTGAGGGAATATGCTATTTTAATTACAGGCTGGTGTCAGCAGTTATGAAAATGAGGCCTGATGCACTGAACATAGTCTCCTTTCTTTGTTATCTTTGTCTTTCTAATTATTCCGAATTGAGTTAGAATTTCTGTCTTCATCCAACACCTTACTTCTCATCCAGCAGTGGTCCTTGATTCAGAACTAATTTGTAAAGGTCAAACTAAACTCTGGAAGCAACCCAAGTCCCCATGATTGAGCCAATATTGCTGAGTAGTTTAAGAGTACATAGCTTTTGGCTAGGCACGGTGGATTTCCTTTTTTTTTTTTTTTTTTTTTTTTTAATAAACAGGTTTAGTGAAAGGGAAAAAATAAAATAGATGAATCTGTTAAATAAGAAAGCCCAAATTAAACACAAAAAAACCTATCGATTGCTTTCTCGACTATAAAAGTACACAGTTGAGATAGGATTATACAGTAAATAGTTCCATAGTATTTACAATGTATTAGAAACAATTCATTCCATCAATCAACATTTATTAAGCAAGACACTTTTCTAGGCATGGGTGATAGTGAGCCAAACAGACAAAAATCTCCCCCGTCATGAAGCTGACATTTTAAGTGAAGGGAAACAGACAATAAAAAATAAATGATGTGTCCTATGTCAGTAGTGGTAAGAGCTAAATGGGAGGGCAGTATGCAGTTTTAAATAGGTGGCCAGGGAAGGCCTCACCCTCAATAGTACGGGGTGTGACAATTAAGTTCGTGAATTTGTTGCAACAAAGTTGCTAACCTTTGTTGATATCAGAGGGATTATTCATTATGAATTTGTACCAACTGGACAAACACTTAACCAAGGCTGTGTGAAAAAGTTAGACGACCTGAACTTTTCACCAACAATTCATGGCTCTTGCATCACGACAATGCACCAGCTCACACGGCACTGTCTGTGAGGGAGTTTTTAGCCAGTAAACAAATAACTGTATGGGAACACCCTCCTTACTCACCTGATATGGCCCCCAATGACTTCTTTCTTTACCCAAAGAGAAACAAAATATTGGGAGGAAAACATTTTGATGACATTCAGGACATCAAGGGTAATATGACGACAGCTCTGATGGCCATTCCAGAGAAAGAGTTCCAAAATGGCTTTGAAGGGTGGACGAGGCACTGGCATCAGTGCATAGCTTCCCAAGGGGAGTACTTCAAAGGTGGCCATAGTGATATTCAGCAATGAGGTGTGCAGCACTTTTTCTAGGATGAGTTTGCGAACCTAACTGTCACACCTTCGTATATGAGCAACTATCTGACAGAGGTTACAGTGTGAAGGAGGTTGGGGGCTGGGGTTGAGCCAGGAGGCCAGAAAGGGGGAAAAGCATTCCAGGCAAAGGGAATAGCTAGTGCAGACACTGATACAGGAAGAAGGGTGTCTGGTATCACAGAGGAGCATTGTGCTCTGAAGTGGAACAAGCACGAGGGAAGCACTAGGAGATGAAAGCAGCCAGGAGGACCCACCTGATTGTACACAGAAGCCTTTAAGCAACTGTGGACACTTAGAATTCTATTGTTAGAGAAAGGAAAAACTATTATAAGTAGATGCTGAACAGCGGAAGATATCACAAAATTAGTATTTGAAGGAATGAAACTGGCTGCCATGTTGAGAAAAAAAACTGACAATGGTGAAAGCAGACAAGACAATTGTTTAAGACTATTGAAATAAAATAGGTAAGAGGTAAAAGGGCTTGGAACAAGATGTAGCAACAGATGTGCTGAAAAGTGGTCAAATTCTGGATCTATTTTCAAGGCAGAATTGACAGTATTTGCTGATGAGCTGGAGTATAGAACAAACGGGAGTCAAGACAAATTCAAGGTTTTGGCTTGAGCACCTAGGCTGGAGTTACCATTGAGGAAGACTGGGAAGGCTCAGGAATGGGAGGGAAGGTAAGGAATTTGGGATTGGCTAAGTATGATGTGCATATTTAGACCAAAAGTAGAGAAGTGCACTAGGCAGATGGATATGTGAGTCTGGAGTTCAACAGAGAGATCAAGCTGGTGATGAAAATTTGGGAATCAGCAGCATATAGATGGTATTTAGAGCCATGGCATTGAACGACATCCCCAAGACAGTGAGTATAAACTGACAAGATGTCCAAGGACTGAGCCCTGGGGCCATCCAGTGTGTAGCAGCATACAGTTTATCGGGAACTCATGACAAGAAGCATTCCATGGACAGTCTCAAAGGGATTCTGGACAAAACGATCTCTTAAAACAAAATATTGCAAAACGAGGTCATATACTGAGTGGTGATTTTAACAAGATGCTTTCTAAAATTCCTTCCCAATGTAGGATTTTTATAACTAGAAGTGAAATCTCCTTTTATCCCCATAAACTCTAATATATGAATATTTAATATAAGTATATATAAGTATGATTTATGTACATATCCCAAATGAGGACCAATTTTCTATTATTCAGATTATATCCTATAGTAAAAAATTTGCTGCCTGGATTTGAAATTTAATCATTTGGTGAATGTCTCAACAAGGTGTCAGTAGATTTATAAGAATCAGTGACTTAAATATAAAAAGAATATGAATGCACCTCACCAAAGAAGATATGTAGCTGGCATATAAGCATGTGAAAAGGTGTTCCACATGATATGTCATCAGGGAAACACAAATTAAAACAATGAGATACCACTGCACACCAATTAGATTGGCCAAAATCCAGAACACTGACATCAAATGCTGGGGAGAATGTGGAGCAACAGGAATTCTCACTCACTGCTGGTGGGAGTACAAAATGGTACAGCTACTTTGGAAGACAGTTTTGCAGTTTCTCACAGAACCAAATATATTCCTACCATACAATTCATCAGTTGTGTTCCTTGGTATTTACCCAAAGGAACTGTAAATTTATATCCACACAAAATCTCTGCACACAGATATTTACAAAAGTTTTATGCCTAATTGCGAAAACTTGGAAGCAACCAAGATAGCCTCCAGTAGGTGGAGGCATTAATAAACTGGCACATCCAGACAACAGTACATTATTCACCGGTGAAAAAAATGAGCTATCAAGCCACAAAAGCACTCAGAGGAAACTTAAATACATATTACTAAGTGAAAGAAGCCAATGTGAAAATTCTACATACTGTATAATTCTGGACAAGGCAAAACTATGGAGTCAATAAAAAGACCAGTGCTTACCAGGGGTTGGGGTTCCGGGAGAATAAGGAAAACACAGAGGATTTTTAGGGTATCGAAGATACTCTGTACACTACTATAATGTTGGAAATCTGTCATTTTATATTAGTTCAAACCCACAGAATGTACAAAACTAAGTGAACCCTAATGTAAACTATGAACTTTGGGTGATTGTGATGTGTCAAAATAGGCTCAAAAATTATTTAAAAAATGTCCCACTCTGGTGAATGATGTTGATAATGGAGAAAGCAATGCATGTGCGGGGATAGGGAGTATATGGAAACACTGTGCCTTCCTCTCTGTTTTGTTGTAAACTTAAAACTGCTTTAAAAAAAATCGTCTGTTTTTTAAATGATATTAATTAGACCAAAAGTACCCTGTGTTCTCTCGGCCAATTCCTGAGATGGTTTAACCAAGAGATGTAGAGATTCTGAATATTCTCCTTTTAATCTGACATAGTTAGATTGTTTTAAACCATGAGGAGAGATTTTAGATGATCGATGATTTTGATAAATGCTTATCTTTTTCATAAATAAAATTAAAGTCATGTGTGAGAAAAATGTTAAAAATTGAGAATTTCGGAGAAAAATTTAACAACATTTAATACTATGCATACATATCAATTTCAACATGGCACCTTCAGTTTGGACTATGCATATCTTTTGTTTGTGTGAACGTTCTGTAACCTCTATAAACTCTAAGAGAAAATATCTAACATACAAGGCCCCACCCTATTCCTCCTGTATGAATTCTGACTTTTAGATTATTTTTTAAATTTATTTTTCAGTTATAGCTGTCATACAATATTATATTAGTTTCAGGTGTACAACATAGTGATTAGACATTTATATACCTAATAAAGTGATCACCCCAGTAAGTCTAGTACCAATTGGAGGGATGGACAAAAAAGGTGAAAGGGATTAAGAAGTACAAATTGCCAGTAATAAAATCAGTCAAGGGGATATAAAGTACAGTTCAGGGAATATAATCTGTAATATTGAAATTACTACCTACCTGATTTTTTTTTACTTTTGGAATGTTCTTATAACAACATTACAAATAATGCCTTTTACCCACTTCCATCTTTAGAATTCCTAGTCATCTTTAGAATTAAATTCACCAGAGAAGACTTCTGTAAGGTTGTGATATTCTGACTGCACCGTACACATCAAGAACATCTTCACTATCCTTTCTTAGCACTCACTTTCAAAACTAGTCAAGCTATATACAATCTTAAAATGAGAAACAAAGCGTTTGTCAGGAACTGTAGGATTAAAAAGTCAACACCTGAATGCTTCAAACTGTGCATAATGCCATAAGACAACTTCATTAAGAACTACACCTCTGCTTTCTCAAGGAAACACAGTATCTCAGTCAAGTAACATGCTCTCTCATTATAGCCAGTTTAAGACACTTCTTCAAACATAAAAATACTTAATCCTAAATAATTAAAATAGTCTCTGAGAACATAAATTACTTACAGAGAAAATACTCATTTTAATTTTTTTTTGGTCCTTAACTTTATCCAGGTGTTTATTTTCCTTTCTTAAAGATTTGTATTAAAATATAGCTACAGTACAATATTATATTAGTTGTAGGTTTACACCATAGTTACTCAACGTTTACATACCCAAAGATGTGATCACTATGATAAGTCCAGCAACCGTCTGACATCATACCATGCTATCACAATATTATTGACTATATTCCCCATGCTGTACATTATATCCCCATGACTTATTTGCTTTATATCTGGAAATTTGAACTTTTTATTCCCCTTTACCTTTTCCCTTTTTTAATTTTTCAATTACAGCGGACATTCAATATTATTTATATTAATTTCAGGTGTACAGCATAGTGGTTAGACATTTATTTATATAATTTAAGATGTGATCCTCCTGAAATCTACTACCCACCTGGCATTATACAGTTATTACCATATCATTGACTGTATTCCCTATGCTGTACTTTGCATCCTTATGGTTATTTTGTAACTACCAATTTGTATTTCTTAATCCCTTCACAGGCTTTACACTGCCCCTCCAATGATCCTCCCATCTATCACGCCAATAAACCTAGTACCCATCTGACATCACACATAGTTATTACAATATTATTGACTATATTCCTTATGCTATACTTTACATCCCCATGACTACTGTGTGACAACCAATTTGTACTTCTTAATCCTTTCCCCTTTTTCACCCAACCACCAACCCCATTACCATCTGGAGTTCAAAACCTTCTCTGTATCCTTGAGTTTCTGGGTTTTTTTTTGTTTTTTTCTTCTGTTTAGGTTCCACATATAACTGGAACCCAAATCACACTGCATCTGTGTTTCACTGTCTGACATACTGCACTCAACATAATACCTTCCACATCCATCCATTCCACCGTAGATGGTGGGAACCCATTCCTTTCGATGTTCGAGCACTATTCCATTGTATATATGCACCACCTATTGTTTATCTATTCATTCATTGATGACACCCGGGCTGCCTCCACATCTTGGCCACTGTAAATAATGCTGCAATGAACATATGGCTTTATTTTCTTATCTATTCAGCAATCTTATCTTTTGATTGGAGTATTTAGTCCATTTAAACTCAAAGTGATTGTTCATAGATATGTACTTATAGGCGTTTTGTTATTCATATTTTCTATCTTTTATTTTGTCATAGAGAAATCCCTCTAACATTCCTTGTAATACTAGTTTGGTGGTGATGAACTCCTTTAGCTTTTTCTTGTCTTGGAAGCTCTTTATCTGTCCTTTGATTCTAAATGATAGCTTTGCTGGGTACAGTAATCTATGTCCTTGCTTTTCATCACTTTCAATATTTTGTGCTAATCTCTTTTGGCCTACAATGTTTCTCTTGATAAATAATCTGACAGTCTTATGGGAGCCTCCTTGTAAGTAACTAACTCCTTTTCTCTTGCTGCTTTTAAGATTCCCACTTTGTCTCTAACCTTTGCTGTTTTCATTGCTAGGTGTCGTGGTGTGGGCCTCTTTGGGTTCATCTTGTTTGGGACTGTCTGTGCTTTCTGGGCTTGTATGTTTATTTCCTTCACCAGGTTAGGGAAGTTTTTTTTTATCATTTCTTCAAATATGTTTTCAATCCCTTGCTCTCTCTGTTTTCCTTCTTGTACCCTTATAATGTGAATGCTTGTACACTTGATGTTGTCCCAGAGGCCCCTTAAACTATCCCTTCTTTTGGATTCTTTTTTCTTTTTGCTGTGTGTGTGTGTGTGTGTGTGTGTGTGTGTGTGTGTGTTTTCTGCTACTTTATCTTCTAAATTGCTGATTTGAACCTCTGTTTCATCTAATCTACTGTTGATTCCCACTAACGTATCTTTCACTTCAGTTATCATATTATTTATTCCTGACTGGTTCTTTTTTGTTTTCTATGTCCATTTTTGTGTCCTATCTCTTTGCTGAAGTTCTCCCTGAGATCACTGACTATCCCTATAACCAGTGTTTTGAAATTTGTGTCTGGTAGATTGCTTGTCTCCATTTTGTTTAGTTCTTTTTCTGGAGCTTTGTTCTGTTCTTTTATTTAGGCCATGTTTCTTTGTCTCTCCATTTTAGATGTCTCCTGTGTTTGTTTTTATGTATTAGGTAGGGCTGTTATGTCTCCTGGTCTCAGTAGAGATTCCTTGTGTAGTAGATGTCCTATGGGGCCACCTGGCATGAACCACAAAGCAATCCACAGATGGTCACCACCCACCCATACTGGGCTTGGAGGTGCCTCGAGAGGCCAAGCTGCAAAGGGAGACCTGTTGCCACTAGTGCTGGACTTAGGGGCTGCTCAGGCAGAGGTATGGGACATGCGCAAGCTAAATGCTGCTTGTTTGGGTTTCGTGAACATTTAAGAGATTTTAGGAAAGTCCGCATTAGCCAAGACAGGCCATTTGTATGGAAAAGCCACTGGAAGCAGTCTGGGTATACCTGAAAGTTGGGTGGGGTGAAGTCACAGGGAATCTCCAGGGCAAGAGCAGAGAAATAGTGTTAGCCAAGTTGATGGACACTCAGATATGTTGGCTGCCTGCATCTGCATGCAGGGAGGTGGGAGGGCTCAACAGACCTATCCAATGTCAACACTTATATTTCTTCAACTACACATTTTTAAATACATGTTGGCCAGTTAATACAATAAAGGTAATACAAATTATTTTTATATAGCCTTCAAAACTATTTTTTTATTCACACCATAACACATATTCCACAGCTGTGTTACTTGAGCTCTAGGCTCCACACTTGTCAGGCCCCTCAAATAATATAAGCATAACATGTTTATCTTTGAAGTACATAAAGAGTTAAATATGCAAGGTTCTAAATTATGGCTAGAAAAATTGTAAAATATTTCTTATTATTGATAAGTACCATGTGAGTGGTAAGAAACCAGAGCAAGCCATTTCTCAGCTGAGAAAGATTTGGGAAATCAGATCATTTCGTTATCTAACACTTTTGAGTCCTAGGGCAACTGCAGCTCATTGGTTTGTCTAGAACCCAGATTTTAGCTAACTTTGATCACTAAACCATTGTACATTATTTTATTTCCATAGTCATAATAATCTCTATTGAAATGTGTAGTTAAATTTAATATAACTAGTTAGTAATGCTTTTAACTCTTATTCATCTACAAACCAATCCTAGAAAATATGCACTACACAGAAACCAATGATACCAGACTTGACACTTTCTTCCAGTTCTAGAAAAAAAATGTGCCTATCTTATATATTTTAGACTACCACATACCAGGCTTTATCTGATGTGTTCTGAAATCACTCCCAGCAAAGTATGATGTGCATCAAAGGTGAAGACCCAGGGCTTATATGATGGTTGTCAATTTCATTGTCATTTCCTTTCTTTTTAATTTATACTACAAATGAAAGATTTTGTGAGCATAAGGCTATTCTCTGTCTATGAACCCCATTTTAGGTAAAGCATTTTTGGCAATAATCTACAAAGATAAATATGTATATTATTTGACCTTGTTTTTCTTCTACTAACCTTATTTTTGCTGTAAAAAGCTATTATCTGTAAAATGGGTCTCTGATTTCTAACTTTACATCTGTAATACATAATTCTTGGTCGTAAGTTTAAGTTTGCTCTATGAGTTGCATGATTCTTATGTAAATTATTCTGTTAAGTTATGCATGATGCTATAGTACTTATAAGAAGTTCTCAGTCTCCTAGTCATAAAAGGCTTTGTGGTGAACATAATGAGTGTAAATGTATTTACTGGTAGACTATTGGAATATTAAGCATCGCATGCTTTGCTTCAGTAAAAATTGGAAAAGACATTTTCAAAAAGATTTATAGTTTCCCTTCAAGCTTAAGATATTAGAATATTCAAATACTGACATTTTGACAAACATTGATGATACTTTTCATATTACACTGAAAATTATTTTCCTCTGAAATCATCCACTCACATTCAAGCCTTAATATTAAATATATGTCATGTTATACTGAAGTAGATTTGTTCAGAAACAGAACTACTCTACAAGAACATATATAAAACATATTTCCATTGTAAATTAGGTTCTATGCCTGTTGCCATTACGAAGCTGATATGAAGAACATAACCTAAGGTTTCCCCACAGCTCCTATTACTACTTTATCTGTCTCGTTCTAGCTTCCAATGGTTTTATTTCTGGTGGTGACCTCATTGGGAAACACAACTTGAATACAGCACTTTAAGTCTTTCTAAGACATGGGGAAAAAAAGATGAAATCCAAAGATACTGTATCATATTCAGATATTCAGATAATTAATAAAGAAATATATATTTATGTATAATAAAGCAACGTAAATTCAGTTTAAGTGTTTTTTCCCATATATATGAAAATAAGATTTCTAAACAAGATTTTGAAAAATTCCTTTAAAAGTTTTAGTGTTAAAAATGTGCGTTTACTGTTGAAATCCGAATAAACTGTGTATTGAGTTAATACTAGTATGCCAATGTCAACTTCCTGGTTTTGATATGATAGTTACCTAAAATGTGATCATCAGGGGAAAATGAGTGAAGGTCACTGGAGAAGTCTAGTACCTTTACAACATATGTGAGTATAATATTATTTCAAACTAATGAGTTGTAAGATGTGTTTTGTGAAATTCATTCCAATATAAAGTTGCTTTCGGACTTCCTATTATTCGAAAATTCTATATCCATAAGTCATCTTCAGGTGATAAATAATCAGGGCTCCAATACCCAATGTCATTTTGGTGCAAAAAGATGTAACTAACACTTCTTAATTTGTATGGTATTTTTTATTTTCTATTGAAGCAACACTTATAAGCAAATATTTCAGAGTTTTAAACTCTACTATATTTTCTAAAATGCCCTTTTACTCAGTGGGTCTCTTCAGAGATTTACTGAATAGAAGTAATTGATGTCATCATTACTTCTTCGTATTTTCCTAATGAGTTAATTTCTTCAAGCTCTCTTTCAGTGAAAGACTTACAACCTGAATTTCCATTATGAAGATAAGTTGTTGAAATATGCAATGTAAAACATTAATAAAATATTCAATTTAAATAGAGTAATCATAAGTTAAACAAATACACACTGACACTTTATAATATTTGCCATCTATTTGTCACCATCATTATAGATCAATCCTGTTTCAACTTGATGTATGGACATGGCTTGTAGCTGTTACTATAGCTATTCAATAAAAATTTTATACGTGATTTGGTATTGTGTATAATTAAAAGCAGCTATTGTTTTAAAATGTTACCTCAAAATTCTGTCTGATTATTTATATGTTGCTTTACTATCTTGGGTAATACTTAGCACCAATATTTCATACCCATCTTAAAAATAATGAAATTTATTTCATTAGTTTTTTAATATTTAGAATGGTATTATAATATTGCAAATATAAGAAAATATATGGGTATATTAATTTTACTTCTAAGCATATTTTCACGTAGATACAATCTATTTTGGCCTACCACTGTCTAGTATATGTGCTAACGTATAGATGATTATGTTTAAATTTTAGAAATATTGTTGAAATTCAGTAAAATAATTCATTTATGTCCTAAAATTTGCATTGCCTAAACAAATCCATCTGGTTTGTATTTTGTTTTACTGTTTTCAGCTTTAAGGACATGTAAAAACTGCAAGTGGTCACATGGAATAACAAGATAGAAGAATGTAAGTCAAATTCTTTTCCTCACCTTTATAAGCAATGGGCTAACTTGCTTTATCTCAAATCTACTGGTTAAAGGCAGGATTCCATAATACTACAAAGATTGGAGACGTGAACTCCATCTGAAACAGCTCTAGTGATTTGAAACCTTTATAAATTTACTCTCAAAATGAACATGGATAGCTGAGTGTGCCTGTGTCAGAGCTACCTGTATCACTGGGATTTCTTTGAATAAACTTTTGAGTAGAATCCAATGTTTATTCAAGCATCTAAGTAATAAATATATGTTAGTTGGAAGCTTATATATGTATTATTGATCATCGATCACAACTGTGGCAATTATTCAGAATTTAAAACAAAAGAAATGTTTGCAAGGAGGAATAATTTATCACAGGCATTGTTTGGAATTGCCAGGTCATAGTAATAGTAATAAAAAAAGAAGTAGAAAAAAATTGAGTTGGTTTTATTCTCGTTTTTCATTGTTTGACAAAAGAGCACTCCCCTTTATTTCCTTTCCTGATGTCCTTTGGCCCAGCCTTAGTACTCCTGGAATACTGAACCATACGTTCTTCCCCAAAAAGATTACATTCATTTCTCTTCTCTGTACCTGTACTTTGTCTATTTCTTATTTGGGGATGACTCACCCCTTTTACCTCTACCTCCCGTGATTTCCAGCTATCAAAATCTGATTTCTCATCTTTGTTCAAGTTGATCAAATACTATAACCCAGGATTAGATTCTGTGTAGTGTTGTGGAAAGTATTCTACATAGGTAATTACAAGACCTAATTTCTAGTACTTCCTGTCAAAAAACTATACTCCACTGCTTACCAGATGTGCAAGCCCTCTGGACCTTAAGCTTCTAGAACTCTCAAATGAAGGGTTTACACAAGATTGATTCTAAGATCTCTTCCAGTTTTGTTTTTTTAAAACTGCAGTTCTGTGACATATCTACCCTTAAAATATATTTTCTCTTCTTTCCACACAGCACCTAATTGTGTGGAAATAAATAACTAATTCTTCCTAGAGACATTCCAGGGCATTTGTTTCTGATGATGAAGTAGAACTAACAACAGAAAGCCATGAATTATCGACAGTTGGCGATTTGATGGAGACAATAACACCTAAGAAAATGTACGATTGAGAAAGTCAGAGTAGTGTGTAAAAGCTTCATCAGCGAGAGCGGAGTCCAACTGAATCCAAAAGAATAACAGAATTGGTAACAGGACCTTAAGAAAGGAGGGGGTGTATGGTCTTAGTCTGTGCAAGAGGGAACACTGGCCGTGAGCAGGAGTACGAGAGTAGGCGATAAGGAAAGAAGGCTCAAACTGGGGTGAAAATGGATGCTTGGTTAACCAAAAGCCTAGTAATCAAATAAGTCTCAAAAAGAAAAGTGATGTGAATTATCAATTAACTGCAGTAGCACTCTGTGAAAGAACAGTGCTTCATGATCTATCAGGCCTTTCCTGCCTCCCTGGGAACTCTTCATCTTGTTACCATGTTTCCTGTAAGGGGCACGGCATGACGACACAAGAAGAGTATTTCCCATCTTTTCCCTCTCCCAACTGTAACCCTCTAATCAATCATTTTAGCCATTCCCAAACTACAGTTTATTTTCTTTAAAACAAACAAACATATGTTCCTGAAAAACACCTAAAAATTGTTTAGGTTTATAAGTAGGCCATTTGTTCTCACTTCATGCCCCTTTTGAAAAAGTGTGGCCAGGACTTTGAAAATGAGGAGTGTTAGCCATCCTCTTTTCCCAGCTCATGCTTAATACACATGGAAGAAGGTTTAAAACACTGCAATGCACAACAAATGCAACCACACACCAAATTTCCATTCTCGTAAATAAATTAACCTCAATGAGTTCAACTTGTAGTCTTATTAAAAAAGAAGGAACGATCACAATTTTTTAAACCTACATTCCCCACCCCTATCCCTGTCTCCCACGGGCTAAATTGGTTAAAGAGAATAACACAATTTTTCCATCGCTAAGTGTTGGTTAAGACACTACCAATCAGTAAAGCAGTCAAGAGACCTAAGCAAAGTGAAAATAAGATGAAATGCCAGGCAAGCAGCCTTCGAGAATCGTAATGATGGTGATGGTGATGGTATTGATCACAGCAGCCAGGTACTGAACTTGTTCCATGTGGTAAGTATAAAGTTTCTTAAGGATTTAAATCCCGCGCTAGGAAATTTTCTTGAGTTTTTTTCTTGTAGATACATGACCTTGATGAAACATCAACTTCTTTTATTGGAAGACTTGTATTGGCTATGAGAACTATTAATATAAAAATGAAACACAATTTATCTACTGGATTGTAATACTTTGGACAGCACCATCAAATAAACCCTTTGCTTTCTAAACCAGTTTAAGTGGCCTGTTTTCCCTCTTACCCATCACCTTCAAAAAAAGAAGTGAATACTCCATAACTCCAGCAAATCATTTCAATTTTATGTATTTTTAATTTCTATTAGGGTGTGTGTTTACATGTTGGAGATATATGTATATATATACACATATATAGATATAGTTATATAGAGATAGATAGATGATATATATATATATATATAAAACGAATGGGAAGGCATTTTATAACTTTCGAGCCCTTTGGCATACTTCCTGGAAGTCTTAGTAATGACTATAGTTACTCTTAATTGCCTTCAACACACTTACATGAATGCTACATTCAGTTGAATTATTTCCTGGATTCCCTCTAATTAATCTGATAGCAGCTGTTTTCAGGCCTGTAATGATTAACAGTTGCAAGACAGCTAAATGCCTAGTACAAGAAAAGCTCTCTGAAGCTTACACATATTCATCCACATAATTTTGTCTTTTAAGCATCAACACTTCAAAGAGAATCTTCTGTTTTTAGTTAACTGTATTATCTGTTTATATAACTCAAATGGTTCCATCCTAAAGTACTGAAATATTATCTCAATATATTTAAGAAATATTCTAAGAGATATTATGGAAATTCAACATTTCAAAAACAAATATAAAAACATGTTTTAAAGATTTAAATGAAAGAAAACAGCAACTGAGGAGCTTTGACAGTATGTTTGTTCTGGTTTCCCTGTCCTGGTTCAGTAAATAAAAATGAACTTTACAATACAAATGATATATTAAATAAGTGATTCGTTTACAGTGAAGTGACTAGGCAAACTTTTAAGGTCAAACTGTACATATTCCTTGAGATTTTATTCCTTTTGACCTACAAAAATGGCAATTTGGCACGTTTCAGCCTTCTGTTCCGTTCAAATAACCACAATTGAATGGCATTTTCTGTAACCAGAAATTTTAGGCTACTTTTTGCCCGTTAAATGTTGAAGCTCTGCTTTTGCATTCCTTTGTAAAAGCATTCAAAAAGCGAGATGTCTGAAAATACTGAGGCCAGACTTCAGTCTGCCGTAGCCCTCCGCTTCTTTCTGGTCTTTGGCCAACGCAGGTTATTTCTGCCTAATTCCCATTCCTTGGGTTCACCCAGCAAGTATCCTTCTTTCTTTCAGTTGTGCTATTTGCTCACTCAGCCTGGAAGAGCCTGTTGGAATCCTTCAAAGGAAAGCTCAAAGCCACTTACTCCAAAAGCTATGTCAAGATTCACAAACTCAAATACCTCTCTGCTGGAAGCATACATAAACTCTCAGGGCTGGCCTTAGGCCCAAAGGAGGTGGCTTGCAGGCCAGCTCCAGATCACTACAGTAGGCATGGTGTGCAGATATCCTGATCTCATGGAATACACCAGAAATCTAGTATTTAATGGGTGACATCCTGATTTTTAAATGCTGGCAACGGATAGAATATAAATTCTAAACACTTTGGAGGTCTAACACTACACACCTGCTGACTGGCTTTTGCCTCTTAACAGTCAGTTGGTGGCCTCTGCCTTATATAATCCTCTGAGGAAGAAATGACCTCTACATGGTATATTCGGTTAATCTTTACATAGACTATCTGTCTACATTGTAGTATAGGTATGTAGGTGTGTGTGTGTGTGCGCGTGTGTGTGCGCGCACGCACATACTACTGGTGCTTGGCATAAAGCAGAGTTCAATAAATATTAACTATTAGGAAGCAGAGCCATAGTATAAGGCTTGACAATGCAAAAACTAGAATTTAAATCCCCACTTGGCCACTCATTAGGTGTGTGAACTCATGCAAATTGCTTATCCTTTAAAATTTCCAGTTACTTGTCAGAGATATCATAACCTACCTACTTTGTTGAGCTGTCATGAGGAGGAAATGGGAAAAATCATGTAAAGTACTCAGGAAAGGGCATAGCAGAAGGATATTCAAATGCTAACTGCCATTATTCCAACTATTATTCTTATTGCATGTGTAGCACGTGCAGGTGTGTATAATTTTAATGCATAGCACACATACATTTAACAAGTTTTTACAGAATTTTAAGTGTGTCTTGTGTTCCACTTCATGTCTCTTTTGAGAAATCATGACCAGGACTTTCTTTATAATACTCCCAAACAAAAAACAACCTTCCCAAAATTTCCACTCCAAGACAATGAATGAAAAATACCTCTGTGTTTATGTGGAAAAACTCAATAAAGAAAAAACAAAAATAAATTACTTACATATACAAGAACATAGATTAATTTAAAAAACATTATATTGAGCCAAAGAAGCCAGAAACAAAAGATTATTTACTGCATAATTCTATGGATATGAAGTCCAATAACAGTAAAAATTAATTGATAGTAACAGAAATCAGAACATAGGCTACATTTGGTATGTACGAATTGGCTAGAAGGGGCATGAGGGAAAGATGTGGATGACAGAAATGTCATCTTTGATTAGGATGTGAGTTACACATTTAGCAAAACAAAATAAAAATCATTCACTTAAGATCTACATTTCATAAAAAGAAAATTTAACCTTAACACAAGAATTTAAAAGGTCATTATTGCATTAAATACTTGCTGCATTTTCCTGAAAAACACTATCTTAATATTAACATAAATGCATATTCAAAATTATAATATTTGAACCCCCAAATACAAAAACTTCTTTAATCTCATTACAATATGTAAACATTACCAGTAGGTTTTGAATCAGGCCCTATTTCTCATGTCATTAGTTTCTTACATGAATTATTGGGGGAAAAGAACAATTGTTTTTTTAAGTCAATCTGCTATCACTTATTAAATTATATGTTGTAGACAAACTATAATATGCAGTTAAATCTTTAAAATATTGAACATACTGTGTACATTGTGAAGAAACTCAATGGCATCTTAATATACAGTAAATATAGGTGTTTGAAACTGGATTAAATTGGTATTGATCTAAAAGTACATGCTGGAAGTTTGAATACAAGAATAAAATTATAAGAATCAATTTATTCTAATTCTCTACAATAGAGTGTAGAAAAAAATAAATCAAGTTGTATTCTAAATAAAGGTAACACTGCAGTTTACGGTCATAAAACTCTACTTTTCAAAATACTTCTGATTTAGACTTGACATTTCTCAAGTTCAAATGAACTTGGAATATTTTTTTCAGATATTCTATTTCTATTTTTATTGAATGACAACAGATGTTTAATTTTGGAAAGAAAAAATTTCCATGACCAAATGAATAATGATCTTAACAAGATTCTGAAAGGCATATTTAGAGGAATTGCAAATCTATGGTAAAATGTAATAAGTAGTATAAAACAATCAGCAAGTGTAATTCTTAAAATAATTAAGTCCTAAATTTTTAAAAGTATGTCAAGTACACCCTAATGTACTGGAATTATTTTTTACTGAAAGAATAAGTTTTTTAATTAAACGTGAAGTGATGAAAAATTGTACAAAATATTGAATCATAAAGAAAATAAAAATATGCAAAGGGAAGCACCTCCAGAATGGTGAAATGTCATCCCCTAAAAATCCACTCCTACATGAAAGTAAAAAGAACACTCAAGAAAACTGTCAAAATCAATTTTTTCAAACCTCTGGAAATTAACCAAAACTTGACAACAATCTAAAGAATTCTTATTTAAGAAAAATGGCTGAGTCTCAGCAAGAACAGTGAGCTTTGTGGCATTTTCACTTTATTCCCATCCCTCTCTTCCCAGCTCTGTGCTACCTTGAGGGGTGTGGGGGAGAAACAGCAGTCTAGTACACAACGAAGGGGGTAGACTGGATTTGGAACTCCCCACAAATGAGATTGATGGTCCTCCATCTCAAGAGGACTATCACTATTTCATCTGCCTTATAGCTCCTTTAAAAAGCTTCAACTTCACTAGCTATTATGGAAATGCAAATCAAAACCACAATGAGCTATCACCTAACACCTGTTAGAATGGCTATCTTCAACAAGACAAATAGTAACAAGTGTTGGAGACTCTGGAGAAAAAGGAACCCTCCTACACTGTTGGTGGGAATGCAGACTGGTGCAGTCTCTATGGAAGGCAGTGTGTTGGTTCCTCAAAAAATTACAAATAGAATTACCATGTGACCCTGGGTATCTATCCAAAAAATCTGAAAACATTTATACATAAAGACACGTGTGCTCCAATGTTCATTGCAGCTTTGTTTACAGTGGCCAAGACATGGAAACAACCAAAATGTCCTTCGATAGATGATTAGATAAAGAAGGTGTGGTATATATACACAATGGAATATTATTCTGCCATAAAAAAGATGAAATAGTACCATTTGGGAAAACACGGATGGATCTTGAGATTATTATGCTAAGCGAAATAAGTCAGACAGAAAAGTCAAGAACTATATGACTTCACTCATATGTGGGATACAAAACTAAAAGCAACAAAGAAACAAAACCTCATAGACACAGAGAACAGTTTAGTGCTTACCAGAGAGTAAGGGGGGAGAGGTTGGTAGAAGAGGGCAAAGGGGGTCAAATATATGGTGATGGAAGGAGAACTGACTCTGGGTGATGAACATACAACGCAATATATAGGTAATGTATTACAGAAATGTATACTTGAAACCTATATAATTTTAGTAACCAATGTCACCGCAATAAATTTAATTTAAAACAGGCAACAAACAAACAAAATAGATCCACAGAAAATCCAAATATCAGAGTTTCAGATAAGAACTTTGAATTATTATTACTATGTTCAAGAAAGTAGAAGATTGATCATTTCACAAGACTGAGAGAATAACTGGAATATTTTTAAGATGCTGGTAGTGTTTTGTTTCTTGATCTAGGTAACAATATTCATCAAGCTGCACCCTTTGATTCGTGAGTATAGATTATAATTGAACCAAATAAATTTATTCTTGAAAAATTAATTTAAATTAAATTAGAAAGCTCCATTCAAAAACTTCTGTTTATTTGACCTGAATCAGAAGTTGCTCAGTGAGGAAAGTGCTATCACCTAGAGTGTTTTTCAAAAATAATCAGCAACAATTGCTTCATATTTTCAGCTTCCTGAGGTGGTAAAACAAGATAGGACTAACAAGAAGATAGCCAAAACACTTAAAACGAAAGCGTGGGGAGTAAGATGGCCATAGTTGGCTTTGAAAATCTAGCAAATACAACCGGGTAATTAGTCGGCCACATGCACATGCAGGGCTGTGTACACGCCCAGAAAGATTTGGGATAGCCCTAATCTCTCACCTCTGGCTGACCTTGAGTTTCTGCACAAACCAGAAGTAAGGGCTCAGTCAGAGCTGTAAAATGTGTTTCAACACACACACAGAACACCTGGGCAAAGGTTCGAACACTTACTGGTTCCAGGCAATTTTTTTTTTTTTAATTTGTCCAATCACTAGCTGACCAATAAGCTAAACAAATAGAGACTTAAGTGGAATAGTTGAAGAAATAATGTCTGGAAACTTCCAAATCTGATGAAAAACATTATCTATCTGATAATTTCAACAAATTCCACTGACAATAAACTAAAGAATATTCACACATAAACACGTTAGTAAAATTGCCAAAATTCAAGGAGTAAGAGAATTTTGAAAATAGCAAGTAAACACCAACTAGCACATACAAAGGAGTTTTAACAATATTAACAACTGACTTATCAGAAATGACAGAGGCCAGAAAGCAGTGAGGTGAAATATTCAGTGTTGAAAATACAAGAAAGGCAACCAAGAAATTCTATATCCAGCAATATAATCCTTCAAAAATCAAGCACAAATTAAGACATTTCCAGATAAACATGAACTGAAAGAACCTGTCACTAGCAGACCTGCACAACAAGAAATTCTAAAGTAAGTCCTTTAGGCTAAAATAAAAGGACACCAGAGTAACTCAAATAAACATGAAGAATTAAAGACCTCCATTAAAGATAACCACGTACGTAAATATAATGGACAATTTAAACATATTTTTTGCTTGTAACACTTGTCTTCTCCAATCTCATTTAAAACTGCTTAAAGCAATAATTATAAAACTGTGTTGATGGGCTCACAAGGTATAAAGACATAATTTGTATGACAAGACAGCACAGAGTAGAGGAGAAAATAGCTATACTTAAGTAAAATTCTGTACTCCATTAAAATTAATTTGATTTAATCCAAGAAAGTTTGTTTTAATATGTTAACTGTAATACTTGTGTCAACCACTAATAAGATAGTCCAAAATGTATAGAATAACAGTGGAAAAACAATTGAAATGCTCAAATTTCTAATATGACACAAATGACTGAAATTGACTCGAGAAGAAGTAGAAAATCTAAAGGACCAGTAACAAATAAAAACATTGCATTAGCAATGTAAACTTTCCACAAAGAAAATCGCAGGCCCACATGCTTCACTGGTAAAGTCTACTGTTTATTTAATGAAGAATTAACACCAATCCTTCCGACTCTTCCAAATAATTGGAAGAGCATGAAAAACTTCCCATGTCATTCTGATTCCATGATTACTCTAAATACCAAAACCAGACAAAGACATCCCAATAAATAAAAACTACTTATTAATATCACTTATAATCATCCTCAAGAAACACAAATTAAAAAATCAAATCCAGCAGTACATAAAAAAAATTATACACCACCAACTACTGGGATACTTCCCAAGAAATCAAGTCTAGTTTAATAATCCCCAAATCAATCAAAGTAATACACCATGTTAATAAAATAAAGGACCAAAATCACATGACCATATCTATTGATAAAGAAAAAAATATTTTTTAACCCAATACCTTTCATGATAAAAAAAAAAAAAATTCAGTGATATAGGAAGAGAAGGGCACTACTTTAATCCAATAAAGTGCATCTACTAGAAGCCCAGAGCTAACATCATATTAAATGGTAAAAACTAGATGCTTTCCCCTTAATCTGAAATAGGACAAGAATTCCCACTCTTACCTTTTCTAGTCAACATTGTTAACATAGATTCTAGCTCAGGAAATTAGGCAAAAAATGAAGTAAAAAGCATCCAAAATGGAAAGAAACAAGTAGGATTTTCACTATTTGCAGATGACATGATTTTACATAAATAAAATCATAAAATATCCTCACACAAAAATATTATCAAAAATAATAAATTCAGTAAGGAATATAGGATTCAAGATCAATATGTAAAAACCAATTTGAATTCTGTACACTGGCAATGAACAATCTGAAAACAAAATAATGAAAACAATTCCGCTTACAATAACATGAAAAATAATAAAACACTTATGATAAACTCCACAAAAGAAGTGCAAGACTGATATACTGAAAACTACAAAATATTGTTGAAAGAAACTAAAGAGGACCTAAATAAACAGAAAGATATCCCATGTTCACGGATCACAAGATTTAACATTGTCAAGATGACAGTACTTCCCAATTGAAAATACAGATTCAAAGCCATCCCTATAAAAATTCTAGCTTCTTTTCTTTTTGCAGAAATTGACAATCTGTACCTAAAATTCTTATGAAAACACCAGAGGCAAAAACAGCAAAAACAATCTTTAAAAGAATAAAGTTGGAAGACTCACACTTCTGAATTTCAAAACTTACTAGAAAACGATAGTAATAAAGAGAATGTAGTGCTGGAATAAGAATAGACATTCAGATCAGTGGAATGAAATTGAGAGTACTAACATAAACCCTTAGATTTACAGTTAATTGATTTTTGACAAGGGCACCAATCAGTTCCATGAGGGAAAGAATAGATCTTTTCAACAAATGATCCAGAGACAATTGGATATCCATGTGCAAAAGAATGAAGTTGTATCCCTACCTCAGATCATATACAAAAGTTAACTAAAAATGTATCAAAGGCATGAATGTAAAAGGTAAAACTATAAAACTCATAGTAGAAAACATAAGTGTATATCTTCGATACATTGGGTTAGGAAATGGTTTCTTACATATGACATAAAAAGGACAAACAACAAAAGAAAAAATAGATAAACTGGGCATCATCAAAATTAAAACCTTATATTCTTCAGTGGACACTCTCAAGAAAGTAAAAAGAAAAGCGACAGATTGAGAAAAAATATTTGCAAAACACATTTCTGATTAGGGACTTCTAACCAGAATACATAAAAAAAATTCTCACCAGTCAACCCAACTGAAAAATGGGTGAAGGATTTGAAAAGACATTTCTTCAGAAAGAAGACAGACAAATGACCAACAAGTACATGGAAAGAAGCGTTTCATATTCTAAATTATTTTATGTTGGAAAACTTTACATTAAAAATTTACTTGAAATAAAAGAAGCATCCACTAACAGGCAATATTTTATTAGATATTTCACTGTGATGGGAATTTATGTTTATAATGACTGATGTTCAGATACTAGTATCTTTTCAAAGATATTAGTTCATATTTAATTTCCTCACACTAAATGCTGACTTTGATCTCCTTCTTGTGTGAACTCATAGGCTGGTGCTCGGCAATGATTAATTCTAACACAATCTCTTAATTTAGAAAACAGAAACAAGGATGTAACTCTAAAAGTAGCAAAATGATTAGTGTTAGTAAATGTACAAACCAATCTAAGATCTAGTCACAGGCCAAAGAGTGAACTGATGAAGACATATAAACATTGGAAACTCCCAGGCCCTTTGTAAAATTATAGTGTCAAAGAGAAACAACCTGTACACATAAAGGTGTTATTAAAGAAAATAATGTGAGGTATTACATGAAATGAAAAACATATTTTACAGGTGAATTAAGCTTTTGGAATTACTAAAACATACAACCGTTGCTTACTCTTAATTAAGCTAACAGAAGAGATACTAAAATGTTAACGACATTCAATATTTGTAGGAAAGCAAAACAACCCACATCTTAATTACTTCTCTAACTTCATCTTTGTTGCAAGTACTAATAAATGAATAAAATTTTTCAATACTGCTGACAGGAAAAATTAATTAAATATACAAACAGCTACCACATAATAAAAATCCTCTTCAAAGTCATTGTAGATGAAGGTAAAATTTAATTGTTCAAATTTTAGAAAAGATCAAGACATTAGGGGTTTCTTTATATGAATGAGAAAAAATGCTAATCAGGTCGGAAGAAAACCTTTTTATAGCGTACATCAAAATCTCTTCCTATTTCATATTAAACATGTTATTGAAAATATTCAATTTTTATCCCATCTGTGATATTTCATAATGAGTTAACACGCATCTTAGTCCAGTATAGTCTTAATTAGACTAATGAATTAAAACCCAACAACTTTTCCTATATTTGGCTCTTACGATTTGAACTTATAAATTGTTTATAATACATTTCATGAGATTAATTCAAGTTTTTAGATAATATACATATGTAGGAATTTAAGAAAGTGAAGGTTATGCAAATGAAAATATGTAGCTAAATAAAATATTTATGCATCAAATATATTTCTACTGAACATGAAAATACGGTCCATGTAAAAATCTTAGAAAGCATCCTATTAGGGATATATTTTTTTTTTTTTTGCACAAACTGCAACTTCAACAGCCAATATAAACACTACCTATGTTCAAATAAATTCAATTTAATTATCTATACTACTCTTCTCCCACATTTACACAGATAATTAATAACCTTCTCAGCCAATTTAGGACCACAGACCTGTTTCTTATAATTGGGCTGCCTCTCCAACCACCTGAATATGCAAAGAAACATGTCTTGCAAAATGTCCCAGCTTTCTCTCACTGTCCCCACTGCTCTACTATTATGTTGAAGGTCAGCTCATCTCCACTGCTAATATTCATGCCTGCAGTAGCAATACAAGTATAGTATCTGGGGGCAAGAATATTGCTGTTCCTGGAGTAGGGTTACAAAACCAGCTGAGTTATCCCCCAAAGAATTTCACCCCATGACTTTATGAAGAGGTTCTGGTAATGTCAAATTTTTAATATGATGGAACTTCCCATAAGAACACCCTGTGTCACTGAGGTATTGATTGTGTACCAATAATCACAAAAATCAGGGCATCTTTCTCTGTTGCCAACGGGTGGCAGGGTCTCAAAAATGACTGTTCACCTTGAAAGTTAAGTGAACTTCAGAGTCTGTCTGAGAGGATACACCATGTACTCACAGTGTAATTCAATAAGGTGTAATATAATGTTTCATGTACAATGCTTACATACAAAGTATATTATGAGATATACACATATGATCCACTGTGTTTAAACATAATGTTCTCCAAGTTAAAGACCTTCACATGTATTTTGTGAAACACCTATCTTAAATATAGCCAGTCATCGTCTCTTTTTTTTCCCCCCCAAACTTTTATTTATTTTAAGTGTGTTTTTCCAGGACCCATCAGCTCCAAGTGAAGTAGTTCTTTCATCTATTTGTAGAGGGGTGCAGCTCACAGTGGCCCATGGAGGGATTGAACCGGCAACTTTGGTGTTATGAGCACGGCGCTCTAACCAAATGAGCTAACTGGCTGCCCCCAGTGATCATTTCTTAAACAGCAAATACTCCTGAGTTTTTAAATTAAGTGCCATCCCTTCTAATCAAAAATGAAATCTAGGTTAAATGTTCCTGATATAATTTTGTACCTACAGTCCCCACACATAGCCTTTCACAGAATTTGTTTTGAGAAACAGAAAGTTTCTTTTATTGGTCCATAGCCTCCTTCACGCTATACACTTTGTGAGGGCAGATAATTTGTTTATTTTGTTTACCTTTGTATCTCCAGAGAGGAGCAATGGCCTACAGGACCCATTAAAATTAATTCTTACATACATTAAATCCCTTTAAACTACATGAGAAAATATAAGTTCACAATTTAGTCTACAAATGGTTATTCTTGGAGTTGACTCTAAGTTCACTACCGTTATTTCCAAGTGGAAAGTATCAACCCTACAAAGATAGCCAAAATGGTATGAATTTTCTTTAATAATTGAATAGATAAATTAATGTGTTTTTCCATCTGACAAATCAAATATAATTCTATTTTCTGAATACTGTACATTCTTAACCATACATAGAATTTTAAACCAATAAGTTTAAGTGGTGGTTTTGATGACAGTGTAATTATCGGTGATTTGTGTCTGTAAATATGCCAACTCATTCTCTCTCAGCATTTCTCTGGTATATTTCCATAATGGAACATAGTATCAGTACTCAGAGAAGTTGAAATTTAAATGTCATACTATATTAAATCTATGTCACTCAGTTTAAAGTCTTACCAATTCAAATAATTTACAAATAAATAATTATTGCAACATCCACAGGTTTACAGGAATGCAAATAAACCTCATTGATTTCTTGCTATTGTATTCAAAATAGTACACTAACACAATCTATTATTCATTGCTTATTATCAGAAAGCCAATATGGTTATTCAAAAGTACAATTTCAATATCTGTGGCATTATTTGAATATACGTTATATATTCAAATGTCAAAGATTCTTAAATATGCTGGTGTGTGCTTTCAAATGAAATGATACCACAATAATAACTTAACCTCTTGAGTGTAAAGAGACACTGCTGCTCTTGGAAAATAAAAGGAAAAGTGACTGACAGATGTGATTATGAAGTTTGGAAAGGGATTTACATACCTAACAATACATAAGAAATGGCATATTCCAAAACTTGCATAGATATTCAAGTGTTAGGGGCCGTTAATTTTCCCCAATGTTTAACTAATACGGTAAGCATCATGATGATACCACTGATCAAAAACATCTTCAGAAACAGCTCTGCCAGTTCCCATGCTGTTGTGCCATTTTCTAGCAATGGCAATGCATGATCAGAATGCCCACTGGGAAACTACCTGACGGCAGCACATAGAAACACTCATGCCATCTCAACAACATTTTTAATGCTGCTCTGGGAATTTACTTCTCTCTTGTCAGCCTGTTTTTTTTTTTCCTGTCACTAATCTGAACACATTAATATTTTAAAAATGAGCTCAGAAGTCATTGACTTTCATTGGGTTATTTGTTTTCTTATTTTTGAGTTCTGTGAATTCTTTATACATTCTAGATTCAAGTTCCTTATCAGATATAAAAGTTGTAAATATTTTCTTCTCAAAAAATAAAAGGTCATGCCATTGATGGCAACTTCATTTCTGATAAGTATCAAATACAAAAACATTTCTAAAGAAATATCCTGACATACACCAAGCTCTCATGGGCTTCACAAAAGCATTTTTATACTGCTAAGGAGCTGGGTCAGATGAGATATAGTGTTAAACCTACTAAAGGCTAGAGTTCTACAGTTGTGTAGTTGGAAGTCACAATGGAATGCATCCTCCAGAGATTATGCTCTTAGAAGATAGCCACCTCAACATAGATATCCTCACATCCTTTATAACACTTGGCACGGTGCTTCTCAGCTAATACGGAGGTAATTAATGAACACACAAATAAAGATACATTGCCTCAAATACCCAGGAGTACTTGATCTATCTAATCTATCCGTGATTGGTATTTTAAAAATAATTCACAGGTTGCGTCAGAAAACGTTTGCTAAGATCAAAAAATAACAAGGTTTCCTAATGAAAATGTTCAGGAAATAGTCACTTAAGTATAGTTTGCTGGCAGCTGATTCCTTCAATATACATCTTAAATCAGTGCAGCCCTGTATACTGTAATTTTAAACAAGATCATGGTAATGCTACTATTGAGTACTTTCTATGTGCAAATCATGGCTACGGGACTTAGGAGATACAATTGTGAGCAGGATGTGTTTTCTGCCCCCTAGGTAGTGGTAAGAGGACAGGATAGGATACTACACAGGTATGTAAAACACAAAGCAAAGGAAGGTCATTTAGGCAACTTTTAATTAGCATATACTAATAGTCCAGATTAAGAAATTGGGTGTCACAGGAAATTTTTTGAATGGAACCCATTCAAGAGCTAATATGAGCTTAAATTGAGAGGCAGGTAAATTGAAGTAAAGATTTGAATAGTTTTGCAGATAATGAGTTTGAGATGCAAGACAATAATAACCTTTAGGAATTCAGGCATACTTTTGGAAGATAATGTACATTTTTCTGAAGAAGCAGAGGGTGCCCGTAATATTGAAAAACCAAATGCAGCTGAGATCCGATGGTAGCAACCTACATGATGTAGGCAGAATAATGGCTCCTAAAGAGGCTCACGTCCTAATTCTAGGTGCCTGTGAAAATGTATCTGATGTGCCAAAAGGGACATCTCATGTTTAATTAAGTTAAGAATCTTGAGAAGGGAAGATTATCCTCGATAATTCTGGTGGGTCCAATGTGATCACAAAGGTCCTTAAGAGAGGAAGGCAAAAGAGTCAAAGTTAGGAAAAGGAGATGTGATTACAGAAGCAGAGGTTGGAGTGATGCACTCTGAAGATGGACAAAGTGACCACAAGTCAGGCGTGCAGGCAGTGTTTAGAAGCTGGAAAAGGCAAGGAAACGGGTTCTCCCAGAAGGAACAGAGCCCTGCTTAAACCTTGATTTTAGCCTGTCAGACCCAGCATGAACTTGTAGCCTCCAGAGAAAAATTATAATAAATTGTATTGTTTGAAGCCACTAAGTTCATGATAATTGGTTACAGCAGTAATAGAAAACTAATATCCTTAAGGAGTGGAAGAATTTGAGCTAAGGAAAATTGAAAAAGAAACTATCAGAAACATCAGAAGGCAAGTTGGAGAGAGGGGTGTCACAGTAAATATCATAATTGGGGAGCTGGTTAATAGTTGGAACAAAAGAGAGGTATCAAAAAGAATGAGAGCTGAGAAAATTAATAAATCTAAGGACTTTAACAGGCTATCTTTGAGTAAGCAAAGAAGTTACATTCATCTTCTGGCACATTTTTTTTTCGGTACCACTTTCATTTAATAAATTAAATAAATGACAGAATACCACCAAGCCATCCTAGAAAGCAGCCAATGGTGGCTAAATCAATCTAGGGCTATTGAAATACAACTACTGAAGAAGAACATAGACAAAGCATTAAAAGACCAGGAAAATCTCAAGAGGTTTTTATGAGCTGGGCTGAAGACAACACAATGAGAAAGAAAATCCCTCTAAGGAAGTTCTTGATCACTCTTTTCAGCAGTAACTATGGACTGCTGGGAATCTCTGGAACAGTCCTGACATGGATACAGCATTGAGTGTATGTCTGAATTGGTTGGAAGTCAAAGACGCAGCACCAAAAAATAACAGGAGTCGGTGAAAGTGGTAATGGACCACGATGCTGGGCCCTGATGGTATGTCTTACCAGTTGACTTCCCTTCCCAAACCCCTTCTATCCTTTGGCCTTATCTCCCCTCCTGTAACAGGAGGCAACTGAATACAGTATTCTCTAAAGTCCTTCTAGTGCTCAGATCCTTTAACATTGGTGACAATTTCATCTCCTTTCTTTCCACCAAACACCTCCTGCAAGTCTTCCCCCTCCTAAATTAATAAATTCTTTCCTGGCAACACCTGCTCCTCAAATAAGAGGAAAACTTGACCTAAGAGGGTAGATGGGAAGAACTGTTTAAAGACGTGAGTGCTATGTAGAAAGAATTGCATTAGGTACAAACAGGAATGTGTCTGAAAGAAGGTTTATTTTATGTGTCACATAACAGTCTAACACAGGGGTTGGCAACATTTTATATAAAGGGCCTGATAGGAAACAGTTTAGGATTTGTGGACCACATAAGGTCTATATCGTATATTCTCTTCGTTGTCTCTACAACCCTTTAAAAAATGGAAAAACCATTGTGAGCTCATGGGCTGCACAAAAATAGGCTGTGGCCAGATATAACCGACAGGTTACCGTTTGCTAACCCCTGCTCTAACAGGTCATGATCACAGAGAGTAAACATGAAATGTAATAGAAAGGCAGTTGAAGGAAATGTAGACATGGTACCAGGAGACTGCACATGAATCTGTCTTACAGGAGTGCTTCGATATGCATGACGAGGAGCTGTCAGAAGAAACTCTTCCTGGGTACAATGTGGCACCTGTATTATCCCCAAACAAACCAAGTGTGTGGTGCGAGGGGGTGCGGAGCCAATACAATCATAGAGGAATAAAGCTGGAGACCTAATGTAATCCAAACCTCTGGTTCAAAATATGAACAATACTTGAAGCCTACCCTACATCTGCACATATTGGTTACATCATAAATCTATTCATTTGTCATAATTTAAGCCAGTTTGATTTGGATTTTCTGTTTCTTTTGATCAAAAGCACGGTAACTGATACAATGTAAAAGAGATGTCTCCTTCCACCATTAAACCTCACCCACTTGCTGGCCTCCCTCTTGTGGCACACATCATCTTCAGATATACAACCCATCAATTACCTTATCCTGAGGCCCAAGAAAGCCAGGGGTATGATGACGTTTAGCGATAAAGCGAAGCTGAGAAATATCTTGGTATTAATACTTGCAAAGGGGAAAAAGTTTCCTTTTCACAGGCAAAATGTCTCTAAGTCAAAATAACCCACATTATAACACACTGCGTTATTATACAGATCGGGACTTCTGTATGCATTCATAACACTGCTTAGAAGGTATTAGTCCTCTGAGAAATTTCTGCCTTTTAGAAACGTAAAGGACTTTGCAATTTTAGAGAATAGTATCGAAACTACAAATTCTATAATAGGCTAGAAAATGGCCTTTTAAATGTGTCCACATTCTAATCCCCAGACCCTGTGAATGTTACATTGAATAGCTATTCTTCTTTTTAAAAAAAAATTCCAAAATGTTCTGAACACCAACAATAAGAAATGTAATGGATCTTCTGTAGCTTTTACATATACACATGCACAGGCATTAATCATACTGGTTACAGGAAATACTTAACCCTTCCTGTTTAGAAAGCTTTTAACCAGTTACAATGTCTCAATTATTCCCAAGTTTTGTTTTGTTTCAATTTTGAAACAAGACGGGGCATGGGATGTAGCCTACTGCTTTTCTAATCCTTTCTGTGCTCAACAGCTTTAAGCACCATCGTTTTGTGCTGGATTATGTGTTGCCTATTGTCAACCCAGCATCATCATGGTGGCTTTGCATGGTTCACTGTTTCACATGGGGAAACCTGTAATGAAATTGTCTACAATCCCTTTCCCCTCTATGTTCCAGGGTTGTTTCAGCCAATTAGAGGTGCTTGCACTTTATGCGGAAGTTAAAGAGAAGGAAAGGCCGATAGCCTCCACAGCAGTTGCAGCAAAATCAGTCAGCAGATGTGGAGTTTGAGGTGGCTTCTGAGTGAGCTGCTCCTGTGAGTCACCGATTTAGGTGCACAGATAACTAGCTGTGGCTTCCCTCCCAACCAACATTCAGACTCTGTGAACTCCAACAGTACTTCCCTGACTCCTCTGTCTCCATCCTTCCAATGGTTGTCCAGTCCTCTAATTCCGAGTGGAAACCCTTCCAAATTGCAAAATCTAGGGTGGCTTCTTCTCCTGATCAAACCTATACTAATATTTCTGTTAGCCCTTTGAGATGGTGTTTGGTTGAATAACAAAGCAGTTGGATCGAGCAGTGAGTGGTATAACTCAATATCGCACTAAATGATACATATCACTAATACTTAGGTAAGGGAAGAACATAGAAAGTAGTAGACAATTCTAATCCAGGCTCTGCAACCAAGTAGCGGCTCAACATTAAGAAAGATGCTTCGGAGCGGCCAGATGGCTCAGTTGGTTAGAGCACGAGCTCTCAACAAGGTTGCTGGTTCAATTCCCGCATGCGATGGTGGGCTGCGGCCCCTGAAACTAAGATTGAACACGGCAACTGGACTTGGAGCTGACGGGCCCTGGAGAAACACACTGTTCCCCAATATACCCCAATAAAATTTATAGAAAAAATAAAGTGCTGAGGTCAAGTTTATTATCTTTAAAAAAAAAAGAAAAAAGAAGACGCTTCATCACCACAGACATCAGTTCCCTTGATTATAAGGCAGGGGCAGACATAGTTTATCTGAAGGGTCATTTCCAGGATGAATAATTTATTTATGTATATATCAATGATCTGTCAGTGACAAAATTCTTTTGATTCCCCAGGGGAATAAAGTATCCATTTGGGCAAAATAAAAACACAATCCCCAAATTCTTTCATATTTTCATACATTTTGGAAGAAAAAGTTAAGTCACTGTGTTTAAACTGAGATGACATATGAGAGTAATTTGAGTAGGTAGTAGTTTATCACACATAGACTATCCACTGATAAAGTACTTTAGCTCCACTAAATGTATTTTCATTTCTAAATATAGAATATACATTACTATGGTTATGTGTTAAATCCAATGGTAAAAATAGAGCTAAACTTCTTCATTCATAGGGGAAAAAAACTAAGGAATCAAAATTTGATGACAGTCAAATCCTTTTCCTTCATATAAATCGAATTTAGTAAATCATAATTACTGAACAGTAATGCCCAACAATTATTAACATAATAGAAATGAAGGCATGCAGTTCTTATTGCTACATCCACATATAAGTGAACATATAGAACCTAATAATAGGTATATTTCATTTTGGCTCTGGAGTTATCCTTAACCAGTAACCCTACAACTACGTTCCTAGGGACACTTATAATCTTACACAATTCTTTTTAATTTTCTACAAGGATGATTCACTATGCGTATAACTACATAGAATTTGAAATACTTGTAAAACTTTCATAAATGTTCACAGCTAAGAAAAACTCTTATCAATGACAGGTTCCTATTTTTTTTATTATTACAGATATTTGTACTTCATAACAATATGTCTCCGGCTTAAACTTCACTTTAGTTTATCCTAAGATTCTTATATTTGTTTTAGCCAGTTTACTTACACAGGCTTAAGGAAATCTTGATAATTTTAACAACATATTCTACAATATATTTTTAGTTGTAATATAGATATTTACTAAGAATTCCTTCGTAAAGAAAGAAAATATTAATCAGCAAGAAGAAATAAATTCATTTGTGCCAAAGCATATCTTATGTGCAACACACACATATAGGATTATGCGATATATATCAAGATTATTTAAAAACAATCTTTCAATTACAGGATCCTAAAATGTATGTGTTTGTATTTTCTCAGACAGCAGACAAAAATTTTTGGGCTGGGTGCAGTGTAGCTTACTTATGGTGCATGACAAGATAGGGCTCCCTAAGCCGCTCCCTTTCTTCAGGCCCTCTAGAATGAAAACTGTCAAGGTTGGGAGATTTTCAGTGTATTGGGGGATCAAACATGGTGACTTCCCAACAGCTGAGGGTCTCTCTCTTCCTCTCACTGGATCTGACAGTCCAGGGGGCTTTTATTCCTTGGAGGCCATGTGGACTATGAGGTCCATCACCTGTTGCTGTAGCCAAATTCATTGCCAAAGCAGGAAAAGAGCTTGCTAAAGTGATAGTTGATCACAATGCCAGCCCCAGCATGGAAGGAGGAAGAGTGGGTATCACTGTTAAAGTCACAGAAGAGAACCTGGTCCTCAGTGTAGCCCAGGATGCCTTTGAGGGGGCCATCTGATGCCTGCTTCACCACCCCTTTGGAAGGTGGTTCCTATTTCTTTAAGGGACTAACTGATTTTTATAGTACTATAACGTCAGAGCAGTTTTAAGATGATGAACATGTCCAGATTTATTTTCTTTGGGGCCCTGACCTACAATTCACAGACAGGCACCGATGTGGTAGCATGTTCCCATGGCTTCTGCAGAGCTCCTGGAGCTTTGTGGTAAATAGTAAGGAGGCAGTGAAAATAAGCACAGCACGTCGTTTGAAAATACTTGCATTGATCCCTCGATCAAAGAGAACTTTGTACATATTCAGTCTTACCTTCAAAATGTTCAAAACTACTTGGCCTATAATTTCTCAGCGAGTACTAGAGAAACTAAGGAGTACTGGGGGGCCAACTGAAGCTCAGAAACTAGAAGTCATACTCAAGACATCAGTCAGGCTATAAGTGAGAAGAAATGTAGTCTTATTTAGCTCAGGAACTTAAATGTAAAGCTTATAATCACTTAAAAATTCCATGAGACATTTGAACTTTAATCTAATTATATAGAGAATTTATGAGAACCAAGTTATAAATCATTAGCCGTAAATCATATTAGAAACAATAAATCTCACTTAGGACTCAGAAATTGCCAGGCCTTAACCAACTTTCAGGGTCCTCAGTGAAAGCACACTTGATGTACCTGTGACCATACAGTCCCATATACAACATACTTAATATATTAAATGAAATATTTTGTTTCTGGCCACTCATTTTGTGAAATTATTTTATGCCCATTCTTACTGCAGTTTTCCAACATAGTCTGTTGTTATCAACCAGTGTCTTTCTATGCCCATAATTGGGTTATGCTACAAATTATGAACTTGTTACACATCCCTCCAAGCTCTGAAACATTTGTTTGCCCAAATAATATTAACCATGCTTCTTTAAAATGGAGACTTTTAAGGTTCCATGTTCAAAAACAAGCCTTCCCAAAATAGCAATCCCTCTTGTCCTTAAAGTTTTGCAAATCCAAAATGATGCCTACAAGTGAGTTCTAAACAGGTAAAAACTTTTCTTTCACAACCCTTTCCCATTTTAAGTCAACTTTCCCTCACTAAAGCCAATTTGAAGCTTGCTGGCATGACTAAGCTATGCCTCTGGCATCATGATTTATCTTCCTACCATTTGATTTGTAATTTAGGAGTCAGCAGTTGAAATCATGATCAAACGTGAAAAGGTGCCTAGAGTTTTCAGGCCGTCACGATAATTATGTACATTACTAAACTGCTCAATCATACCTAGACTGGAAATCCTGCCACCATTTACATGTCCAATGATCTTGAAGCTCCAAGAGAAAATTGCTTGCCAGTAAATGGCACATCCATCATTCAACGATATGACAGTTCAACATTACAAAAAGGTCATCTTCCAGAGGAGGTTTAGCAGAACCTCTATGGTGAAAATGAACTATTTAGGTACTTGCCTAAATCCTCAGATGGAGTAACTAGTAATGTGCACTAGGATAAACAGTCATGACTCTTAGACTATTGGCTATTCCAAACAGTACTGACATGGACCCTAAATCTTGTCCAGTTTGTATATTCTGGTTTAAGATAACACATCTCCTGTTTCACAGGTAAAGGTTTACATTTTATTGTGTGCCTGGTGTATGACTGGTAAATTGGTTTAGAGATGTCTCTAAGCACAGTATATATTATGTTGATTTTGCTAATAGTCTCCTGTTAGTGTTGTTCCAAGAGATTATGGCAACCTACTGTTCTCTCAGCATGGTGGCTTCTAAACACACTCGTTCTATCCATCATCTTGAAAGCTCTCCCTCCCTGATATATGGGTGACCTACTGAAAATAAACTAATATTGGGAGTTCATGGTTACTGACTCACAGGTTAAAGCATATGAAATCCAGTATCTAAGGTCTTAGAAGTGATAGAGTGAGAGGACAGAAGGTCATAAAGAAAACTTGATTTTTTTTTCTATGTCTTCCTTACACAATTGTCGTTTATAATACAGTTCTAGAAATATCACTGAGTATATATAAAGAAAGAACAGTGATCTCTTTATCGTCATCATAATTCCAGATAAGAGGTTTTAAGTTTCATGAAAAGCTGTCTGATCAAATTCCATACATGTATAATTAAATAAATGTCTCTACATGATCTTAGGTTTAGGTATCAAACATTTTACAAAGGGCTTAATTAAATTATTGTTATTGTTAATAATATAATGGCTAAGATGTATTGAGCTGTGAATATGCATCATGTACTGTGTTACATGATTTACTTGTATTACCAACAATGCAATGAGAGATGTACCATTATTGTACTTACTTCACATACAAGAAAACTGTGAACTATGGAGTCTTAACTAACTTTTCTAAAGCCTCCCAACTAGTGGTGGAGTATAGCTTCAAATTTAGGGGTGTGTGTGTGTGTGTGTTTTCCATCATCCTCTACCCCAACTATTGACCCCTTTGTTCCCATAATGCCTTTCTCCCACTCGATATCCACATTCTCTCTTCTTTCCTTCTTATCAAAACTGTCCTGGACATAAAACATCACTCTTCGAAGAAGTATCTGCAGGTTATAGCGGGAGTAACCCTTTGGCCTGAAGAATAAAGGTATAATTTTAGAACTCCAGTCATTGTTGAACCTGTAGCAGGCTACAATCAAAAGTAAGGAAGACTTTCTTGGAGTTCACTGAATGATACCAATTAGGCCACAACTTGAACAAAAGACAAACCTAATGCAATATACCCACAATACTATTTCTTTGATAACGTTCCTGTGAACACTATTTCCAGCACTAAGAAAACACTAAAGGATTATACCACAAAAGATGGGGCCCAAAGAGAGGAACTATAGCTGTCTGTTCTTGGCTTCATATCTATTTTGTTGGAAATTAACTCTATAGATTAAAATTTGAACTCACAGAGATGATACACTTGAAAATTCAGTTGGAAAACTATTATTCCCTTAATTTCAGCAATTTGGTTAAAAATTAGTCTTAAACATGAGATAAGTCAGGTCAGGATGGTGGCTGACCATCAAATCTAGGGTTTATAAATAAAATAATGGAAGTGAAGTCCTAAGAGCAAATCTTGCCAAAGAATCGTGGATGTTAGACCAATGTTTAAGATGTGGTCTACAAATGCTGAGTTACAGACTGCATGGGCCCTGAGATACATCCGATCACTGGTGTTGCCTAAGGGGACACACAATCATGGCTAAAGATTATGATTCACGAATCATCTTTGAGAGGCCTGAGGGATAGACAGCAGGAAAGCAAAAGTCTGGTGCCCGTGTAAAGGATTCAGGACATAAATAAGGCAAGAAAAAATGAAGAGGCAATAGACTAGGGCCTGGCAACTGTGTCCTTAAATCTGAGACAAACGGTTTCAATAACCATTATCTGGTGGAGGTCATCTATTATTTCAAGGAGGGGAATGTAGAACCTCCATATTGGCTTTGAGTCACTTTTCTGGTTTGAGTGAAATAGCACTTGGTGGCAGATTTGCCCACTCCTACAAAAAGATACAAGATTCCAAAGTAATTGGCAATTTCAGTTGAGGGACAGTACTCCAAAGAAGACTTTCTGTGTAATGAAATGTCACCATAAGTACTTTACGTTTGTTTAAGCCCGGATCTAATAGAGTTCATAAATGCTGTATACACAGAGAAGGTTGGGGAGGGAAAAGTAGAGAAAAAAGTCGTTTTGATAATGTACCTATTAGTGACATGGGCCAAACTATGCTACTTACGTACTATATCTCCTTTAATCCTCACCACCATCATAAGAGGTTAGCGCTATTAACTACAATTTACTCAAGAGGGAACAAATGTTCCAAAATATTAAACTTCTTGCCCAGAGACACACAGTGAAAAAGTGGTAAAAATCAAGTATTGGACTTGAAAATGGCAGAACCACTTCAAAAAATAAACTGCCAAAGCAAACAAAAAACAACAACAACAAACAACAAACAAAAGGCATTCCAAGTGGCCAATCTGGAAAAATAAAAACTTCCTCTATTCAATGTCTAACTGAAATGAACTTCTGGTTTTTACTCCCACATATAGAAGTCACCACTCCTGAACATACAACAAGATAAAGGTCAACAAGGTGAAAGTCAGTGACTTTTCTTGGACCCATCAGAGAACTCAGGGAGCAGGGCAAACCGCCACCCTGAATTCTGGACAGGCAGGCACATACAGAGTCTCAGGCAACATATGATTACTTGGAGAAGCCAATGGAGCCATAAACTGGCAGGAACATTTTAAATGGTAGTTTTGACAATGGCTGGAGGCTGTAGTGGCCCGGAATAACAGTAAGATGCTCCTGGAGGGCCAGAGTCTTGCATGGACTCCCAAATTTTTGTGGGCTTTCTCTCCAGGAACTCCACAAGAATTCTTCCACCAAAGATCCAAGAGAGATCTCGTCATGGCTTTGACAGGGAAAGAGGAAGAGTATCCATTAGGAAACATGCCCAGAATCTTTTGCACAGCAAAGGCCTATTCTCCAAAGAAAAGATTTCATGAGCCTTATCTCTGCTGAAGGAAGGACAGTCCTCCACTTTGGCCATCTCTAGAAATCCTGTCTCAACTAAAGGGGGAAAACAAAACACAGCCAACAGGAGTCAGGATTTCAAGGAAATAGATTAGAAATGCTGTAACCAAGGAAGGGAGTAGGGGACAAGAGCGGGGAAAGACTATGACATTAAAGAAACGCTTGTGAAGATCACATCCCAGACAAACAGGCCCGTTAATAGAATGAGATTTCATCAGAAGATTATGGAATGCTCTCGCTTCCCCATACCATACCACCACACCAATAGGGTCTAGTATAATAACATGAGATTACATCTGAAAGATTTGCAAGATGCAAACTTGCCCTGAAGAGGAGTACTTAGGGAAAACTAAAGGTGAGACAGGAAACAAGACAAGGACACTAGAGGAATTTGGAACCTTTGGCACCTATTGCTACAACTAATGTGACCCACACACCAACCATTACCCAGATTAGCATAAATCCTCATACGAGGCCTGTTTACCTCAGCCTCAGTTCCTAGTACCTGGTACAACATGTCTAGCTAGCTTTCACCAAAAATGTACAAGGCATGCCAAGAAGCAGGACCAAAAACACAGTCCGGAGAGACTGCAGCAATCAGAACAGGACTCAGATATGACACAGATGCTGGAATCATCAGACAGGAAATTTCAAATAACTATAATGAATATGTTAAGGTTTCTAAAGGAAAAAGTAAACAAAAGCAGGGACATATGGGCAATGTAAATACTGACATATAAACTCTAAGAAATCATCAAATAGATATAGTGGAAATCAAAAACACTGTAACAGAAATGAAAAGTGCCTTTAATAAGCTCATCAGTAGGCTTGACAAAGCCAAGGAAAGAATCACTAAACCTAAAGACAAATTAACAGAAACTTCCCAGCCTAAGACACAAAGAGAAAAAATATGCAATAGCACATCCAAGAACCAAGGGACAATTTCAAAATGGATAACATGTAATTGAATTACCAGAAGGAAAAGAGAGGATGCAGCCGAATAAATATTTGAGGTAATAATGGTCAAGAATTATCCAAAATTAATGACAGATATGAAATCATAGATCTAGGAAGCTCAGTGAACACCAAATAAGTATCAGAAAAGCTGCACCTAGGTATATCATATTCAAACTGCAGAAAACCAAAGACAAAAAGCAAATCTTGAAAGAAACTATGGGGATTGGGGATTTCTTATAGAACCAAGACCAAGAAATATAGCAGAGTTATCATCAAAAACCATGTAGACAAGAAGAGAGTGGACTGAAACATTTAAAGGGATGAAAGGGGGAAAAACACCAAACTAGAATTCATTATACAGTGAAATTATACTTCAAAATTGAACGAGAAATAAAGTATTTCTCTGACAAACAAAATATGACAGATTTCACTGCAGCAGGCCTTCCCTGCAAAAAATATTTTTCAAAGTTTTTCAGGCAGACGAAAAATGACATAGGTCAAAAACCTGGTTCTACGTGAAGAAATGAAGAGCATGAGAGGAGGAGTAAATGAAGGTAAAATATTTTATTTTTCTGACTCTTATTTGATCTACTCTGTTTAAATTAATAATAATAACAATGTATTGGGTGATTATAACATGAGGATAAGAAAAACGAATGACATCAATGTCATGCGGGATAGAAGGGAAGAATTGGGAGTACTCTGTTATAAAGTACCAGCACTATACACAAACTGTAGTATTATTTGACGGTACACTTAGGTTACATTAGAGTGTATATTTCAAACACTAGGGCAACAACTAATTTTTCATGAAAAGAATAATTGATATGCTAAGAGGAGAGAAAATGGATCATATACGTAAATGTTCAACTAAAACCAGAGAGGTAAAAAAAAAAAAAAATAGAGGAAAAGTGAAAAGAAACAAACAACAAATGTAACAAACAGATAACAGTTACAAATACATATGTTAATATTAATCCAACTATTTCAATAATTATCTTAAGTATGAATAGTAAAAATACACCAAATAAAAAAAAAAACACAGAGATTGTTAGAGTGGACTTAAAAAAACAACACATAAATATATGCTGTCTACACACAACCTACCTGAAATATAAAGACTCATACAGGTTACTACAGGGATGAAGAATGATACAGGTATACCTCAGAGATACTGTGGGTTCTGTCCAGACCACTATAATAAAGTGATTAGTAATCTTTTTGGTGGAGGAGGATCTTGTCTTCGATTTGTAAAAAATGTAACCTCTGTAAAGTATAATAAAGCAAAGGATGAGAAAGCGAACTATGCCTGTAAACCGTGCTAACACTAATCAAAAGAGAGTTCCACTTCTGGGATGATAGTGTGAGGAGCTCTGTAGACCATTCCCTAGGGAAGCAAGAAAAACTGATGAAACTATTTTTGAAAAACATTGCAAGTATATGGAAATTGTCCTGAAGGAATACAACAAATGAAGAAACATTCATTTATGAAAATATACCAAAACAGGGTAAAAACAGCAAGAGTCAATGGCATTTGAACCATGACCTGCTCCCTGCCCCCACAACTCTCCTGACCAGTTCAGCTAGAGAGAAGCTCCATTCCAGAGGGGTGTGGCCAAGAAGAACGTGGCCCCTCCCTCCTCATCTCCCAATCAAAGGTTACCATAGCTCACTTAGAGGGGCAGGCCACCAATATTTCTCATTCCTTCCAATTCCAAGATGAAGAGTCTAAATCGCTTGTTAGTACAACTGAGAAGTTGGGGCAATCCTTTCTTGCACGCATCCCTCCTCTCTTCATTGGACAAAAGCTCAACCCCAAGAGCAACACATCAAGACTATGCCATCCTGATCACTCTTACCCCAGCTCATTCACAGGAGAGATTCCACACTGAGAGAGGAAAACGCAAGGAGATCAGAAAGTATTGGGCAGTCCAACACTTGGCAAGAAAGCTGGATTTTTCATTTATTTTTTTAAAAATGTAATGTATGAGTTTCAGATAATGCAGAGTTCCAAATGTAGAAAATTATCAGTCATAAAGAAGTATATGACTTAGCTATAACGGGGCCAATTTCTCAAGAAGACATTACAATCCTACACATATCTATACCTAACAACAGAGCATCAAAATACATTAGTCAAAAACTGACAGAACTGAAAGGAAAAATAAATAAATCCACTATTATATTTGGAGACTTCAATGCCCCTTATGTTGGTAATTAATAGATTAATGAGACACAAAAACAATAAGGGTATATATGACCTGAATTATCACACTATCAATCATTTTAGTCTCATCAGCATTATCGAACATTCCATCCAACAACAACAGAATATATATTTGTCTCAAGCTCACATGGAACATTCACCAAGACAGACCACGTTGCAGGTAATAAAACATGCCTTAACTAATTTAAATAGAAATCATTCAATGTATTATCTCAGACTATAATGGAATCAAACTCGAACTCAACAAGAGAAAGACAGCTGGCAAATCCCCCAGATATCTTGAATGAAATAACACACATAAATAATCCATGATCAGAAAAGTCTCAAGGATTTTTTAAAAAAATATTTTAAACTAAATGACAATGAAAATACAACTTTTCAAAATTTGTGAGATGCAAGGAAAGCCATGCTTACAGGGAAATTAAACAACATTAAATGCACGTATTAGAAAAGAAGAAGGCCTAAAATCAATTGAAAAGGATTTGGACTTTTTAACTGAAAATTACAATAAAGAAAAATGGTATCATTAATTCATTGATGATTATCAAACATCTTCATATGCCAGGCATTGTTTTAGGTGTTGGGGATATAGGAGTGAACAAGAAAGGAAACCCCGGCTATAACCCACTAACCCACTTTACGTTCTAATGAGAACAGTGGAACATTAAACAAGTAAACCAGTTAAAAAAAAAAATGTTTTCAGAGGGCCGTGAGGGATGTAAAGAAAACAGAACTGGGTAATGTGACAAATGTTAGGCAGGAAAGGTAACATATGGTGGTGTGACTAGGATATAATTGTGCCTGAGTATATGACATTCAACAGACTTTCATGACAGTGTTAGGACACTGTATGTATAATATTAGCCTTAAGCCTCTCGTTCAAACTGCTGAGGTGCTTTCTTTTTAATCTTAGGGGATACGTTAGTCTTTCATTTTTTTCACATTCCATTTTATGAATACATACCTATTATACACATTGAGGTTAATGTGTATTGTACTATATTTGTTTACGGGCAGACACTTCTATGTTTGCCTGAGCAAACCTAGACATGTATGAAATTAAAAAAAAAACACACAGATAAGTGCTTTTTGGAAAGAGGAAAAGAATTAGTAACATAGATATGTATTTTAACAACTTGGAATTTGACATTTCAGTTACAGCAAGCAAAAAGTAAAAAATAGTCGAGACATAGTCCAAATCTTTTATAGTCAAGAGAAGAAACTGGTAAGAATCCAAAAATATGTGGTAAGCTTGCCCAAAATTACATCTTTTGCAAAACCCAGAGGGTTGACACTTTAAAATTATTTATCAGAGAATGATGCCATAGCAAATCAATATAAATAAATTTTAAAAAGGTTACATTATGTGGTTTCTGATTTCTGAAATTCAATGGGGCACTTGCCTAAACAATATGTACATAATAGGTTGTTTCATTTTTTGTGGACAAAATTAATAATAAGAACTAAATAAGTGGGCACTCAAAGAGTTTCTTTGTATATGAATTTTCATGCAATAGCTATATTGTTGTTGAGCTCTGTAATTCAACTATGCCACTTAGTCAACAGTAATTTTTTTCCTTGGCCTCCTGCGGAAGGAGTAACGCACAAAGGTTGGTCTCTAACACACAGCTGTGACCTCGTCTTTATATCACACATAATTCTCCTAAACAGTTCGTACACAGAGAACTATATTATCTCTGACAGTCTAACCTAGCAGGCCACATATCCAGCTGAACAACTTGAAGTTATTTCACCTCATCTGAGGGAATTAGACCAGATGACCTGCAACATTCTGGGCTTCAACATAATTTGGGTCCACATGGTCTGCAGAGATTTCTTTGTATGTTTCTGCTCCTCTCTCAGCTTGTGGTCATGTTCAGCCTTGCATATCTCAGCCCTGCTTTCACAATGAGATGTCTGATATCCACTGCATTTGATACATGTGGGGGTCTGAACGGATTCCTAATCACTGTATTCCTCCTCTCTAGGCTTAATTTATTCATATCTAATTACTTTATCCAGTTCAACTTATTTTTCATTCACCTCCTCAAGTAACAAGTCAAGTCTTTGCTTCTCTATTCTGTCATCCTGCCTTTATATGACCATGTAGTTCTCTCTGGACTCCGAATTTCCAGCCTGCATCTTCCCACAGCCATCTAAATCCCGATTTTAACAATGCTCAGATTGAGAATATTGGCAACTCTCTATGCAATGAATAGGATTTTGACCATTATAACCATGTTATTTTCTACTACCTTGCCAGGACAATTAATGCATTACAACTTGTCAAAGATACAGATTATTAATTATAATAAGCCATACCTTTTCTATGAGTTTCATTATAATACTGGCAGCTTCATTATTCACCAGTATATACCATATTCTAGTCTTACTTTACATACATCCTGAGATTAAAATGTATTTGCATAAAATTAACTGAATTAAATTGAGTGAGGGTTGTCAGAGTTTTTTAAGTTGAAATAATTTAACTAGGTTAAAACTCCACCAAACATAGTTTTAAATTACAATGTTTCAGCGTGGTATATTTGATTGTATATTGTTTAAGCTCTAAATCTAAATAAAACAAGTTTATTTGGGTTTGAGGAAGTTGTCATTTGTGCTTATTATCCACACTTATGGAGAAAGCTGGTAATTAATTTCATTGTCTGAACATTTCTAACTTACGAGATTTGACCAGCTCATGGGGGGGAAAAAGTAGTTGTTTTCAAACGGCCATCTGTATCTATCAGAAATTTCACATCTAATTTCATTAGATGCAGGTGGCAGGAATAATTAACATAGCTCTTCATTATATAATAGATCTAACAGGACAGTGAGCCTGAGGGATATGCTTTTGTGAAATAGATTTCAATCAATTTGATGTTAACTAGGTTTTTCTCCTAATATAGTTTGAGCTCTATGCTTCCATTCTCTTCACTTCTCCTTTTGACCTACATACTCACCTTGGGATACCTAGTAGCACATCTTAACCTCCACAAGCACGTTACATACAGTCCGGGACTTTACAGTCATTGCAGCACAACACCAGTATTGTAAATAAGACTTCGAGGTGGGCTCCCTTGGCCTGTGCCTAACCACCATTCTCTACCTGTCTCTCACATTCATTCATGGCTTTTCATCACTAATAATTGTGCATATATCCAAATCCAATGAACGGCACTCTATCTTCATCTTACTCCACACTTCTCAGCTTATTCAGTACATTTGATTTCATCCTCTTGAATCACTCTGGGCTCCCATGAAATCACTCAGTTTTTCTCCTCTCTCACTTTTCTTGCATCCCAGGTCTCTATGCCAGCTCCCGAAATGCTGAAGCACCCCAAGGCCCCATCCTATAACTTCTATTATTTTTTATGCTTACTTATACTCAGCTTGAGTGATCTCATCTAGGCAAATGGTTTTAAATACCCTCTACATGCCAGTGACTCCTTCTATTTAAATATCCAGTCCTGACCTGGCCCCTGACTGGCCAACACCCTCCTTGAAAAATTCACATAAATTCTGACTGGGTGTCTCAAATTTAACATGTTTAAAACAGTAACCTCTTCCTTCTCTAATGGGCCCCATCTCAGTAAAGAGCCCCACCATGAGCCCACTTGCTCCAAAAACTTAGAAACTATCCATGGTTCCTTATATATTTTATATTCCTCATACCTCAAATCTAGCCCATTATCACATCCTGTTTAGTTCTACTTCCAAACTGTCACCCAAACCAGTCTTTATCCCTCCTTCTTCCATTTACCACCCTAGACCCAGCAATTGTCCTTTCTTGCTAGGATGACTTCAATCACCTCTTAATCCACAGCCAAATTCATCTTCGTAGAAAAAAAAAATGTGAATCAGAACTTATCATTTGTCCATTTACTAGATTCCAGTGGTTTCACATTACACTGAGAATAAAACGCAAATTCCCAATCATGACTCACAGGGTCACAGCTAGTTCTCCAACATTTCCCTCCACTTCACCCCTCCACTCATTGCTCTACAGCCTTTGAAAACTCCACTGTTTGCTCCACTGTGAATCTTGGTCACAACCTGACAGCCACAGTGACCTTCTTTCTGTTTCTTAAACGTGCTGTGTTTGTTCCTGCTACACGTCTTTGGCAGTCACTTCTGCTTGGAATAAGCTTTCCCCAGATTTTTATATAATGGGCTCTTTATTTGTAGTCAAGTCTCAACTCAAATGGTATCTCTTCAAGGAGACTTCTCCTGACCACCCTACCTGAAGTAGCTATCTTTGCCAATCGCTATCACACTACCTTGTTTTATTTTATTCATGAGGCATTATGAAACGCTCTTGTTTATTTAAGCCCATTAGGTTGTACTCTCCATGAGAAAAAGCACCTATCATTTTATCCCTTGTCTATAACAGTAGCTGGCACATAGCAGACAACTCAAAATGTTATATGTTGAATCAGTAGTCAATGAAAAACAATCACTAGATCTTCTACATTTTGAAGAAAAGAACTAATTCATACTTTATTCACGCCCCCAGCATGTTCTGTTAAACGCACAACCCAAACAATCACTATAGAAGCAAATAGCTGTAAGACTCTAAGAAGAGTTTGTACAACCTGATAGAAAACAGATTTACTCTTTTCATTTGACCTCTTCAGAACATTATCTTCAAAAAAACACTTCTTTAAAATTGTTTTCTCTGTAATGACTTAGAAGGCTATTCAAGAGCAAAAACAGCACCAACTAAAAGCATTCGAGCCATCGATTCCCTATTGCTGAGAAGAAACAACAGTAGTAGCGAAATAAATATCCCCTTACTTCTACAAACAGTAATTACAAAAGGTAATGGAACCTCTTTTTTGGTTACAAAGTAGGGTACAAATTTAAAAGACCTCACACTTATATGCTTCCAACGAATACCAAATTTGTTTTTCAGAAAATATTTAACTTTTTCTTATTAAAAGCACATAGCTTACTTAATACTCGTTCCACTTCAAGTATCACATTATATAAATATGTAACTACATAATCATATAAATAATATTTAAATTATCTGTGTAAAAATAGTAGAATATGCATTTGCACTCATATACACAGGGAAACAGATTCTCATTAACTCTTCACGTATTACTGTAAGTTCACGTGTTTTTTTTTGTTTGCAATTCCCAGAGATGTAGGATCCAAATGAAATATAACCATTAGTTTGAATAGAAGTTTTAATAATTTGCCATTGAACACTAATTTACAGATGGTGTGACATAAGCACATGGCAACATGAACTAAGTGGTGTCATTTAAAAATAATCTCAAATGGCATCTAGAAATTTTCCTTAATTCAAAACATCTGGTTGTGGCATCATTTTTCCTAGTCTAGAACTTTTTCTCAAGTTTCTTCAAAAAGGAAAATTGTTTGATTTAAGCCATGTTATCCATTCACATTTTCCATTCTCTTCTTTATCATTCCTACCTCATTCTACTATGAGGAAAATTGGTTTGATTTTTGTGACAAAATTGTATAATAGCAAAGTGTGGCCCTGGGCACAGAAGGGAGAGGTTGGAAGACACAGGTCTCTCTACTCTGTCACCTGTTACTCGACACACTGCCTCAGGAACTTTCCCTACCCAGTGCTCTCAGCTGCCTCCTTCTTGGGACTCTTCTCCCCCTTTTCCACCCGAGGGAGAGTTTTCCTCCAGAGTTGTCAGGTATCACCAGATTTGTAGAGAAGAGAATTTGACACAAAAGAGCTTTCCAGCAAACCTTGCAATCACATCCAAAAGGTGTCAATATGATTCAATTTTTCCCATATACTGAGCTAAATATTACAAACTATAAATCAAATTTAGGATAATAAGAAAACTAATGGCATGTATCGATCAAGTTTAAATACTGTTCCTCAGATACAGTCAAGATGGCGGAGTAGGTAAACACTGTGCTTACCTCCTCTCATAAGAATGAAGGACAGATAAAGAGCTTCCCAGACAAGAAAAAGCTAAAGCAGTATTACGAAGACTCTTAGAAGGACTTCTTTAAGATGAAAAAAAAGGATACAAAATATGAATAATAAAATGGCAATAACTACATATCCATCAACAATTACTTTGAATATAAATGGGCTAAATGCTCCAATCAAAAGATGCGGTGGCTGAATGAATAAGAAGACAAAACTCTTATATATGCCGCCTACAGGAGACTCACTTTAGATCAAAAGACACACACACACAGGCTGAAAGTAAAGGGATGGAAAAGGTTATTTCATAAAAATGGAAATAAAACAAATTTCAAAAAAAAGATGGGGTAGCAGTACTTCTACCAGACAAAATAGACTTTAAAACAAAAGCTATAACAAGAGCCAAAGAAGGACCCAGTAATCCCACTTCAGGGTATTTATCCAAAGAAACCCAAAACACTACTTCGAAGGGATGTGGGCATCCATATATTCATTGCAGTATTGTTTACAATGGCCAAGATGTGGAGGCAGCCTGGGTGTCTGTCAATAGATGAATAAGTAAACAGTAGGTGATACGTATATACAATGGAATATTGCACAGCCATGGAAGGGAATGGGTTCTTGTCTTCTGCAGTGGCCTGGAGGGACCAGGAGGGAGTTGTGCGGAGTGGAGTATGTCAGACAGAGAAAGACAGATGCGATGTGATTTCACTTATATGTGGAATCTAAAGAAAATAAACAAACAAACAAAACAGAAACAAACTCATAAGTACAGAGAACATTTTGATGGTTGCCAGATGGGAGAGGGATGGGGGCGGTGAAAAGGGGGGAAGGGATAAAGAAGTACAAATACTCTTCCTCAGTTATACTGAGTGTGACTTCTTCAAGTTAGAATAATATGAAGTCTGCATAATAAGTTTCCAAGTTTCAGAGAATTCTTATTTTTTAAGTCATGAAGGAACAGATTTGGGGAAATATAAACAACATAAAACTAAAACCAAAGAACATAATTAAAAATTAAAATAACTGCACAAATGAAATTCATTATATGCAAGTTTCGATGTAAGGCATCAATTTAGTCAAGCATATGTTCTTGTCTAATTCAGAATATGTCAACAGTGTAATCACTCAGGTGGTGATCATAGGAAAATGTGATAAATACTATTCTGTACCTACCAGCTGTAATTAAGAACATAGACATTAAAATCAAACAGAATCTGATATCACATGCAGGTAAAGTGCCAGGAGATACAATGCTATCAACAGTTTACTAATGCCATATTAAATAAAAATAATGGATATGCATTTAGGAATATTATGCAGAATTTGAGAAGGATGGGTATATATATATATATATATATATATATATATATATATATATATATATATACCGTATATGTAAACCCAAATCCTGAACCTTATCATTGGAAAATAAGTAAAATTGAGAAAAAATTCTCTTAAAAATACTAAGTATTGAAAGGAAAAGTGGACCAAATAAACAAAAATATCCTCCAAAATAAAAAAAGGGTAGAAAAGTGATTATTGTATCAACCCAAAGAAGCAAAATTATTGTATAACCCTATGCATGCTATAGAATGAGACTCTGTCCAATTAGCTTCTGCAGATTGTCTCATCTCAGACAATTAGAGCTAGTTGCACAAAAATTGTCTCATTCAGAACATGCTTTGAGAGGGGTTTACAAGATCCCAACGGAGCTTCCAAACTTGCTTTGTTTTCCTAATTGAAAACTTAGAAGGTAATAACCTCCTCTCAATTCAAAGAAAGCCGGAAACCCTAGGACACAAAGCAGTTTCCAAAGAAATGTAAAATAAAATCATGTATCATTAAAAATTGAACAAAACAAACCAAGCACGTCTTCCAAAGAAGCGAAAACATGCCTTTGAAACAAACAGTAAGTCACCACTGTTCATTGCAGAGCGGCATGTCAGTTACAGAGTGGCAGAATGAATGCACAAGTTGCCAAATTGAACTAATTCATGTTCTCAATTAAAATAAAACACCCTCAATGTTGTAGGCCACTTCTATTCACCAGCAGCCCTAGGGTTTGCTGTGATCTGTCCTTGGGAACATGGAGGCATTGAGCAGCTACTTTGGCTCATGCCCCACTCCTGGCAGGCACCCTTCCAGGCAGGATTCCTTGCATCTAGTTCTCCTTCATGGAATGACCTACATGTGCACATGTGTGACAAAAACAACAAAGATAAGAAGGGAAAAGCTGCGCAATTCCCGTTACAGTGAAGTAACTGAAAAGCTGGCCTTCTGAGCAAAAGAAGAGATGTCCCCCAAGAGCTACTTCCCAGGGTAGCTTCGGTGCTTCTGGCTTCAGCTCTCGCCATTCCAGCAGGGAATATACACAATAAGCATGTAGGGTCAGGTCATCCTGACAGCTAGATAAAATTTAATTCTCCCTTTCCAGAGAAATGTAAACTCCGGTAAAACTATTCATGTCACGTAAGTTAAATTTCCTTCATTTGCTCATGTTACATTTCATCACAGAATGCTATGTGCCACTTCCTGGGTGAGTGCTTGTAAAAGTCATGAAGTTAAACTATATAGAGATCATTCCTCAAGGAGCTTCCAGTACTGGAGAAGAGTTATGACTTGCGCATAAATCGCCATGGGAAAAGACAGCATGTTGTGATGGGATTAGTCAACGTGCTTAAACCCAGCAATCAAATACAAATATGTATTGAGCATTAATTATGCGATGACTCTTTTAAGCACAGTGATTCTAAAAGACATATACATAAACATGTATATTTTTATAGTCAATGAGCTTATACTATTTAGTTGGGTAAATAAAACACAGATGTTAAAAAACGCTGTAATCACACATCCTAATCATTTTTGAATCCTCAGCACCTGGTACATAGTTGTTCCTTGATAAATGTTAAGTTTGTGAATTAATAGTTAACTGTGTGTATATTTGTATGTATATGTATGTGGGGGGTGTATTGTATGTGCATGTAGGTATTCATATATATGTTACACTATATTTTAGAAGCCTAACACCTATTAAAATGCCTCTCCCTATGTTTGTTTGAGGAATTTCTCTGAAATTAGCAAAGGAAGACTCATTGACATAATCTTTCATTACAAGCATACATGATAGAAGAAACCTGAAAGACCTCTGAGGAGGAAATACTGACGTTAGGAAAATGCTCTGTGTGAGAGAGGGATTTAGGAGCAAAACTGAGACTTGTATGTCAGATGTAGAGTGGGCCAGTCTGCACCCAAACCAAAAAAGATACATCATATTGAAAACCTAAATATGTATTTATCCAGGAGGAATACAGACTCTAAATGCCACATTGATTATCTATTAATTCTCAACAGATTTTTAAATTTAATAAAGGCAACTGTAATCACCTTGCACCTCTCCCTCTTTCCATTGTACAAGCAGCCACTAGTTTTCATTAATTCCATGTTCTACTAGAAATCAAACCCATCTCTTCCTTTCTATGTCTAATGCTACTTACTGCCTCAATTCATGACTTCCTTGCCTGGACTACTAGCCTCATTCCACACCCTCTGGCCTCACAGCTCTTTCCAATCTATCTGGTCAGGCTATGCCTGCTATACAGCTGCTTAAATTTCTTCAGTTGTTCCCGATTTCCTACAAGACAATAGTCATGTTACTGGTTATGTAACACGAAGCCCTTTGTGATATGGCTCCCATCTACCTTTTTCCACCTTTTCTCCTGACATACTCCTTCCTCCTGTCACCCATACTGTGCCCAAATGTACATGTATTCCAGCAATATCAAACTCTTTCATCTAAAAGCTACTCTAGTGTACTTCTGTGACAGACAGAATAATGCTCCACAAAGGTTTCCATGTCCTAATTCCTGGAACATGTGACTATGTTACCTTATATGGCAAAAGGGACTTTGCAGATGTATAAGGAAGGATCTTGAGGTAGGGAGATTATTCTAGATTAACCATGTGGACCCTAAATGTAATCGCAAGTACCCATAGAAGAAGGAAGCAGGAGAGTCAGAATCAGGAGATGTCACAATGGAAGTGGAGCTCAGGGAGAGAGTTTGGAAAATGCTATGCCTCCGGCTTTGAGTTCAGGAAGCAGCGACAAGCCAAGGAATGCAGACGGCTTCTAGAAGCTGGAGAGGGCAAGGAAACAGATTCTCCTCTGGAGCTTCCAGAAAGAATGCAGCCCTGCTGAAACCTTGATTTTAGGACTTCTGATGTCCAAAACTGTAAAACAGTAAGTTGTGTTGCTTTAAGCCACTGAGTTTGCATAATTTTTACAGAAGCAACAGAAAATACACTGCACTGTACTCGTATGTCTCATGTCCCCTTTTTTTGCATGATGTGCACGATGTTTAACAATAGAGATAGTAGACAGTTCATTTTTACAATCCTCCAGAGAATTCGGTCCAATTTCTTGTTTATAGTATGTTTTGTTTGAAAATGTTCGCTAAATATAAAAGAGTAACTAGAACTGACTAGTGAATACAAATGGACAATGCCTTATAGCACCACCAGTTTCAAAGTTATGAGATATATGGTTTTATAATTTGAAAAAACATGCAGCTATACAAATAAGCACTCCATCTTTCCAAAATAATAATTACCAAAACTATGGGGAGACTGTTTCAGAATACAATTGGTGGATATGGAAAACATAGAAGAAGGTGATCAAACCTAACCAAGATAAGTCATGTCAGATTGTTTCCTTTTCTAAAACGTCTTATAATTTTGATTTTTAAATAAGGAATCCGAACGTCATATCTCTACCAACAAATATCTAAATATTTTAAACATTTTGTACCCAGATATAACTGACTGATGTCAGTCAAGGTTATTGAGCAGTTAGTACAGGAGGAATTCAATAAATGCTTGTTAATAATTGTACACAGAATCTATTAATTTGTCCTTTGGGAAGATGAAGGTGCTTCCATGTCACATTAGGTCAGAAGTGCAAAAAACCCTAAAAGAAATTAGCATAAACAAATATAGCTGTACACATTATATATAAGTACTCATAACTGGAAACAATTGGAGGTTCTAGTCAAAGTTTGGAAAGACTGTTATGTGTGTGTGTGTGTGTGTGTGTGTGTGTACACACGTGTGTGTGTTTGTGTATGCATATTACATGCCCTTTATTTGGAACGAAATTTATAATAGCTAAGGCCCTTTGGAAATTTTTCTTCTTTAAAAAACAAAACATTGCCGACCAAGAATTTCCCTTCAACTTGGACCTCATTCTTTTGGGATATGCAGATAAGGGCAATTGCTTTTTCAAGGTAACTTTGCTTGGTGACTAACACTTCACATTATCTTGATTATCCTCTCAGGAACCTCCACCTTCTAGTCCTGGCCCAGTCCTTTGATTAGCAGGAAAATTTAAGTGGTTTAGCACAGATCCATCTTCACTTGATCTTCACTTCCATATTTCTACCAGCAGCTCTTACTTACATTAATGAACAATTGAAAAACCTTGAATGACTTTCTCTTCTATTGATATTTGAATCATTACAATGACATTTAATAGCAGCAGAATATTAAAAGGGATTTTTAAAATAGTTTGTAATATGAATAGACTTGTCTACATAATTTGAACTCTGATAATACAGGGCTATAAGCTGACATGATGATGTTATTATGAAAAACATAATATTTTTGTCTCCTTAAAAAAGTCAGTGAAAATTTCTACTATTAAAAATACCCGCAAAAGAACAGAAACCTACACACTTTTTTTAAACCCAGGGAAATTAACTGGAGAAAGAAAATGTTTGGAAAATATTAGGATCAATTCAAATAATTTCTGAACAATAATTTACCAGAAGTTTTCTATCCATTCTTATTTTCTCTACCTTCTGTATTACTGAATTTTCACCAACTCAGAAAGGCCACCAGATGGCAGTAGAGAGTTCAATTATTTTACAGAATGTAGTTGAAGGAAAAACTGGAAGAATCCTCTTTTCAAGTTGAAGTTGTTCTTTTTCTCTGATATGAAAATATATTAAAGGTAAAATATTAATTCACTAGTTTATGGAGACCTTTTCTCATCACTGATAAAAATAATTTTCCTTTATCATTCACAACAAATGTATGCCATATATGGAATACAGACTAACTGGAATATGGTTTTAGAGATACAAGTAAAATGCCAGTGCAAGAACTTTACTGAAATCAAGGTAGCTGTGTTAGTTGGGATATTTCAGTACAGGTAGTAAGATGTACATGATAACTGAATAGTGTTCAGGATACCCACAAGAGGCTTACTGACTCTTTTTAAAGAATGCTTATATATAACTGGCAGAGATTTTAAAACTTGGCAGCTATCCACTGTCATCGCCTTAAGGCAAGATTTTCCAAGCAAGGCAACAAACACTCCAGATGTCTTAAGAGACCACAACTCTATGAATTGAAATCTGTCTAAAATAAGCAAAAATGGGCTAGGTAAGACCCAGTTTAGTATTTTGAACTGTTAAACCTAATTTCACTTAGACTTGTCACCATCTGCAAGGAGAAGTACCTTATTTTTTATTTAGTTTTATAACAATACAGCATGTACTTTTCAACAAGACTAACAATCACATGTTTTCTTCATCAAAACCTCTGTTTTAAACTGAGTAACAGCCTCTGCTCCCTGGCATTAGGACAAACTGTGTAGCATAAAATTAAATGTAATCAACGATGGGCCTCAAGTACTTTGGCTACAAACTTCAGCCATCGAAATTTGTTTGATCACTTTGCAAATATGTAAAATATGTTACAGAAAAAAAGTGTTACTTTATGTACTGATTATGCACTGAAGGTGTTCAATAAATGCTTGTGAAATAAACATGAGGATAAACTTCTATTTCTACTGATGCTGTTGCAGCTCAAAACTTTTGCTAATGAAAAAGGAAACAGGTCCCAAAAGGCTCAGGGACTTGCCTCAGTGAACAAAGCTTATGATCGGCTGGATTAAAACCCAAGTATCTTAATTTCCAATTCTACAGGTTTCATAATACTCATCAGAACCACCTAAACCATTTCAGGAAAAATAATTCAAATCAAGAGTTTTTACTGATCATCATTGTAGACAAAAGTCGGCATGTCAATATTAGTTGTCTGTAGAAATGTCCTGCCAACTACCAATAGTCAACATGAGATTAACGTTGGCAAATTTTAATACACTATAAGCCACTTTTCCCATCTGCATGAAGGGAACAAGGATTGAATAAGTACTCCCCTGCCTTTAGGAGATTAGTCTATGGCAAACATATCTCAAATCTAAGTAAAAGAATTTTTGATTGGCTAAAGTTTATCCTTTCGATAGTACAATTATTCTCATTATCATGGATGACTAAGAGTTTTACACTTGTTTCACCAAACAGACAAAATAATAAAAGTAATAATTTCTAAGAGTTAAGCAAACTTTAAACACTAACTGGCACTTACACTTATTTCGTATAATACAGAGGGTGCCAAACAAAATGTATACACATTTTAAGAAAGGAAAACTATTAAAATTGTAATACTCAATATATACCAATAACAAAAGAGGAATACAAGTCACGTTTGACTTCTGCAATGACAAGAGGTCCTCACAGTGGTTACCATCAGCATCCAGACACTTCTGATGACAGCAAACTACTGCTTGAGCATAGATAATATCTCTTAAAATGTGTAAACATTTTTTTGGCACCCCAGTATATACTTTAAAAAAAATCAGACAACTTCTTTCAGATCTCAAGATGAGATCATCCTGGATTGTCCAAGTGGAGCCCAAATCCAATGACAAGTGTCCTTACCAGAGAAGGGCAGAGGGAGATTGCAGACACAGAGGAGAAGGCCATGTGACGATGGAGGCGGAGATAGGAATAATGCAGATACAAACCAACAACACCAAAAGCCACCAAAAGCCACCAAAAGCCACCAGAAGCGGGAAGAGAAAAGGAAGGATTCTCCCATAGAGCCTTCAGTGGGAATGTAGCCTTGCAGACACCTTGATATTGGAACTCTGGCTGCCAGAACTGGGACTATCGTTTTAGTCACACCGTTTGTGGTCATTTGTTACAGCTGCCACAGGAAACTAATACAACTCCAGACCAATGAATCCATCAGCTCAATACTTCCTGTGATTGCCACAGCTCATACATTCCAAACTGAACTCATCCTATTTCCTCTCCCTGAAAAATAACAGTGTACCCTCCATTCTCTGTAATTGGAAACACCATCAATATAATTTCTCTTCAAATTATTTCACAATCTATTTCCAAACATTCATTTGATCCCAGTTATTCTTCCTCAGAAACATGTTTTCAGTCTCTTTGACTACTTTTCTGGCCTGTAGTCTAGCCGAATGATTATGATGGAGTCCCTGACTGGTCACTCTGCAATTCACTACAGTCTTTCCTACAAGGAGTATTATATGTCTGAAAGCAGATGTGACCATGCCTCTCTCATGTGTGACCCTTTATAGCTTGACTGTGTCTTTCCTTCCCTATCAAGGCAGCTTTACTTATGGATTGGCACAAGCATTTGTGAAGCGCTGTCGCATAAACACCAAGGAGTTTCATCTTTATGGTGTATAGAAGACACCACAATGAACAAATCTGCCAAGGCAGAGGCCCAATCTCAAAGACTCTATTTTCTACTAAAGGGATTTTCAAAGCAATTCAATATTTCAGCCCAAACTTTTTGTTTTACATGTTCAAATCCAAAATTCCTTGCAAGACATATGAAATCCTTTATACACTATGCCCAGTCTACATTTTGGGTTTCATCTTAGTCACTAAGACCTACCCTACCGTTCTCTTTAAATAAGTGATCCTTTTCAAGTTTCTGTTCCTTGGGGACCTTTAGTATGATTGATTACATCACAATTCTCCTATTATAGAATTCTGTTCTCCCCTGTTTTTTTGTGTGTGTGTTTTTTTTTTCAAAAATCCCACATGTACTCATCAAACTCAATAGATTTTAACTTCTATCTTCCCTTTTCTCACTGCTGTTACTTTCAGTCAGGAAATCACTTTTATGTCAGGCATTTTGGGTTGAAAGGAACACAGGCTCCTTTAGGCTACCACAAGGAAAAAGGAATATTTTTGAAAGTGTATTTGTGGATTGCAGATGAATATTAAATTATCAAAATCCAAAACATCACTAGCGTCTGTTTCTTCTTGTTCTCCTTCTCTGCCTCCCTTCCTCTTTCTCAGCCCTGTTTTCTTTTCCTTTTCTTCCTTTTCTCCCCAACTCCTTCTCTCTCTCTCTCTTTTAATCAAGGACCACAGATCACATGGTCCCTTCAGCAAAAATGTTCAGCTTCCTTATTCTTATCGCTACCATTCCTATCCAGTTCCTAACTGACCATCCTTCTCTACTGTCTAGTCCAAATTCAATAATGTTTGATTGATATAGCTAACTTGTAGTACGAAGAATAATGCCCTCACCTCCACGAAGATGTGCACATCCTAATCACTGGAACACATGTTACATTACATGGCAAAGAGTACTTTGCAGATTTGATTAATTTAAGGATCTTGAGATGGGGAGGTTTTCCTGTATTATCTAGGTAGGTAGGTCCAACGTAATCACAAGGACTCTTATAAGGGAAAGAGAGAGGCAGAAGAGTCAGAGCCAGAGGAGAAGGGATGACAACAGAAGCAGAGGTCAGAGTGAGGAGGTCTATGAACCAAAAAGAATGCAGTCATTACTAGAAGCTGGAAAAGGCACTGAAACAGATTCTCCCCTAGAGGCTACACCCAAAACACAGCACTATCAACGTATTCCAGACACTTGATCTCCAGAAGTGTAAGATAAAAAAATGGTACCGCTTTAAGTCACTAAATTTTTGGTGTTTTGTTGAAGCAGCAATAAAACACTAATACAACAGTATGCCTAATTTCCACACCACCTCATGGATCACCTTCAAGCTACTAGTAGATCGCCCATGGGTCAGGGGTTCATCCTGGTCCAGCAGTGGTCCCCTCTGTGCTGGGGCTAGAATGAGCATCAATTCTTCAACATGACTTAAAATGCACCACCATTGACTGGCTCTTTACTGTGGCCCTCTACCCCTCACCTCTCCCTTTAAATATATAGAAGAATATATATTTTATCACCTCTATGATACAGTGTTACACTGTCATGTTTATTAACTTGAAATACTCCCCTCCCCACTGACATCCTATTCAACTTGCAAGATTCATCCATATGGACTTTGATTTTCTCCATGAACATTCACCACGAACAAGGCATCAGTCTGCGCAATTAACACTCATCCATACCAGCTGTATATAAAAGTTTACTGACAACTAAAATGGAACAAGTAAGTTTATGGTGAAATTTCATAAGTATATCCGATGATTATTAAACAAAGATACTGGATAATTTTACTTGTCGGGAGTAAGTTCTATTTGTTTGTTAGACTTATTCTAATCAAAGACAATTTCAAATGAACATTCAAATTGTTCTAGACCTAATGTCAAAACTTATTTTTAAAAATCAGGATAAATAGAAGGGGGGGAATATTTTTTCTTCCCTAGAAAAATTAAAATGCATTTTTTTTTCACTTCAAAAAGTAAAGAAACAAAACTGCAGAAGTTTGGTCTTGTTAGCTATCCCAAAGGAAAACAGAGGAGAAATGCTTCATACTTTTTGACATACTTGACAAACTGGGAATAAACACATGGCAACATAAAAAAAGGCAAATGCTGAGGGACTAACTAGGTTGTCTCTTGCTCATGTGGAATTAAGCGCATTGACATCCAGGAATTCCCCAAAGAGCGGAGGCACATAAATCACACTGGCATGAGATGTCAACACCCCCACTAGACTTTCTCACTTCCTATTCAGTGGAATCTCACTTTCCTTGCACCCTAGCATAATTTCATTTACTTAAAGAAAGGATGTGACAGAAATAATAAACACAAAGATTAGATCCTAAACTATCCTTACCTTTTTTTTTTCATGTAAAGTAAAACAAAAGTTTGTTTTAGTAACATATTCTAATGGCTACAAGTCCTTACATCCATAGTATTACACACCCAATAAACACTCAAATGTTTAAGAACTGGACATTCTTCCTAATGGCTAAACTAAATTATTCTTCTAACAATTCACTTTTTTTTGTTTTTCGTTCTATTCTTCAGAAATAACAACAACAAAGATTAGAACCTAAACTACCCTGATCTTTTATAAATTATTTGGGCTTAGAGTTACGAGTTGAGAAAAGCCTCTTGAGAGACTTGCCTACCTTTTGCTCTCAGGAAGAACGGCATCTAAATCATTTTACACAAACAGGCGTCCATTGTCAGATTCTAGAATGAAGAGAATATCAACCCCCTGTGGTAACCCTTTTACTCTTGAATAGCTGGCTACTTAAGGTAGCTTTTATATATCTTAAATACCTTCTAGAATAAGATGTATTCTTCTACTGCTGTAATATTGCCTCTTATTCTTCTCCATATGCTCTAATAATTGTGAATAATTTTCTTCTATACTAAAGTCACCTGCTTATTTATCACATATCCGTAATCATGAACGACACCCTTTTCATGGTGATCTGTATTGAACAATATACTTAAAACTAAAATATCAGTATAAGCACAGTCCTTCTTTAAAGCAGCTATAAATGTAGGAAAATTTAAACAGTAATATTTAAAGAATCATATTCCTTTCCTTCTAACAGATTTTGACATGCATTTCAAGCTCATGAAAATATTCATGACTTGCAATGGTTCACTGTCTTCATATAAACCCTTAGCATGCCTTAGATATTGCTTATTCTGAGTTTACATATTTTGCTTCAGTAGTCTCATATATTATACTAATTTCTATTTATGTAAAAAAACAGTTTTTCTTAAAATCTCTATTTCATTTTACCTTTATTTTTCTAAAACAGTGTTGGTCATGTAGTATCCTCTCTGATGCAACTCAGCCTGGACTATAAAGCCACACTTAAATGCATTCATGTAATCATTATTTCATTAAGACGTTTCACTGAACCCTGACTCTGAAACACACACCATATTTGGAATAGTAGAGATTATACGCATATATAAATCACGGTCCTTGCATTTACCATTTTATATTCTAAGGATGGATATGAGAGCAAAGAGAAACAGACAAAAATTCTGGATTCCTTTCTCTTCCCTCATCTCTATATCCAGGTCCCTCTAGCTTCATGCCTCTTCAGAATCCCAAACTCTTGGGCCAAATCACAACGTACACTTTAGTTCTCCAGAAGTACTATACTCATACTTTGTACACAATAGTCCCTCAACAGTTTATGTTATTTCCCTGACCCTAAATCCCACCCCACATTCTTAGTTACACAATATAAAAAGAACTATTTAAGAACAGCCATTATTAACAGAGACCATAATACTGTGTTTCCCCGAAAATAAGACCTAGCTGGACCATCAGCTCTAATGTGTCTTTTGGGTCTTATATTAATGTTTGCTCCCAGTGTTTCGGGGAAACACGGTATCCTCTTGGAAAGACCTTGGAAAGACCGAGCATTTCATCGACTTTAACCCTTCAAACAAAATAAAGACAATATTTTTAGTTTAAAAGTTCTATAAAGACACAATGGAAATATTCAAAACAGATTCTTTAATTTTCATACAAATACACTAATAAAGAAGAAGGAAGGAAGGGGGAATGGAAGAGAGGAAGAAGAGGAAAGGCAAAGAGGTGCAAGGAAGGAAGGAAGGAAGGAAGAAAGGAAGGAAGGAAGGAAGAGAGGAAAGAAGAAAGAGGGGGAGGGAGGGTGTGAGGGAGAGAGGGAGGCATGGGAAGGATAGGAAGAATGGGAAGGAAGGAAAGGCGAGACAGACAGACACAGACAAAACCACCAACAAGAACATTAACCTAATCTTTCTAAACTGGATAAGACACAAAGACTCTCCAAGCAAGGATTTGCTTTACAGGTGGTTTTTGTACAGAATTCTACAAATGATAGCAACTCAAATGTTTATTCAATAAATTGCTACAATGCTTCACACACTTGAGGAGAATGGGTAATATTGGTAGTATTTGTCTTTTTCTTCAAGTGCTGCTTATAAAACCTAAAAAGAAGGTATAAAATTGTTCCAGGGGAAAATCTATCATGTAACAAAGGCTGAATATCTGCTTCTAGAGATTAAAGGCCTTGATGCTAAATGTATGCAAAACTTTAAAACATTACCTAAGAGACCAGATTCATGACTTCAATCCTTAATTGTTGTAATCATATACATACCCAGAGTGATATTTAAAACAAAACATTGTAAAGTTTATTTTTAATATTTCAATCAAGGATAATATGATGATATAACTGCCTTACTATATTTAATTTGTTCCTTAAATTAACAGCAATGGGGTTGTAAGCCAACGTGATAAAAATAATACATCTCCAGTTTGTGTATAAAGAGCTCCTATTGCTTTCAAGCTAGTTCTGTTAATGAGAAACAAATACCTACATCTAAATTTTTATGGAATGACCATATGTGTTTGTCTAAAGTAAACACTATACACAATTGATATGCTATAAAAAATTCACCATTACTCTGTGCATTATAATCATATTTAATATGTACTTGCTTATTAAAATATCAAATTCTGCTTTTCTAGTGGTCACAGGGATCTAAACCACAGATCTAAAAATAATATTCTAGTAAAAGACATAGGAAAAGCACTGGGCTTCGAATCATATTTATTGAACTTCCAAAAAAATTATAAAACTGAAAATAAAAAGAGAATTAAATGATAAGAACAAAGATAAGTAGCCCTCGGGGTTAATATGCGAGATTGAACATCAAAAATTGATTTTTTATTCCCTGGCCTTGATGCCACTGGTTTTATAGGTTGGGCTGGGCGTGAAGAAGGAGCCATTAATCTTTTGAGGAAAAGATGACAAGTGCGGTCCTCTCCTACTGGATCTACAGCAATCAGTAACAGCTCTTCAGTAAGCTACATATCTACTTCTCTAAACAAAGGTGCCATGGTCACAGGTATCAGCTGAAATGAGTGCAAGCTATGAAAGTGTATGCGTAAAGTAATATTATTTATTCCCAAGTTGCACACTTAATGTTCAAGAATCAAACAAACTTCCATCAACCTGGGTCTTACCAGATACTAGGGGAAGCTACTGTACTAAACAGTATACAGAAAAGTAAAGAAATCAAACATGCTGCTAAATCTCAGTACCTGCCTTTTTTGTCATTTTTACATTTTTACATAGAAAACACATGGGGTTTTTGAGAGGTATGAAGTAGTTATATGACAATTATATTCATAAATAGAAGAAAAGAAGATCTCAGAACTTCTGCCAAACTTAGGGCAGCATTTTATCACCACCGTCCTAAAATAATTATGTCATTAAAATAAAACTTGAATTTGAGACAGGTCATTGAGTTTTCTCAGGTCTCTGGAGCAAAAGGAGATATGAATTTTTCAAGTGTCCCACATTTCCACCTCTGTGCCCATGCTTCTCAAACATACGAAGTTACGCCCCAATATCATAAAAGTTTTTCCCCCAAATTAGAGTTTATATAGAATGGACCTGTTACCACTATTTGATGATGGAAAAGTCACACTTGCATTTTGATAAATAAATCATAGATCTGATATACACAAAACTGAAAAAAAAAACAACTTTATGTAATCAAGTATAATAACCAGAAAAATGAAGTTTTTAAGAGTCAATCAATATTTCTATTTAGGATAGTTTCATTTTGTTATAATATTTGTACAGATGAGTGTTTCTCTTCTACGTGACCAGTATCTCAAGATCCATGTTAAATACTTTTAACATAAATTACTATTCTAGAATATATCACTTTTGTAGAAATTATCAGCTTGCATCACGACTTACTCCTCCTTCCACCTACTCTAACTCCCAAGGGTATGCTCAAATTTCCTTGCAAGTGGCAAACAAAGAAATCAAGATACCTGCAATTTGCCAGTAATCCATTCATATTACAAAATAAAACACTATATCACAATCTTGCCTTAGAGTTTTCTCTCATTCAAAAAGACCCACCAAGAGGAAAAGATCAAATAATGTATAAACATAGAGACACTATTTTTTTCACATTGCCTACAACCACATCAATGGCAGATACAATAGCTCTACAATAATCAAAAAGTTCTAGAGCCAACAATCTCAGCAAAATTTCTTTTACTCTCAACCCTGTACCATCCCCTTGTCCATGCACAAAGTAAGCCTCGATCCCTCCGCAGACTTAAGACCAACGTGGGGCTCATGAGAGTAGACTTGCTCTCTACTTCCTTTGCATGGAGCCTTTTTCATTACGTAATCAGTGTGAGTTAGAACCTTCTTAACCTAAAGGACTGAAAAGAGTTGCTGCAGCCCCATCTCAGCCATTTCATTCCCTCTCCTTTCTGAATTCCAAAGATACTTTTGTTCATGCAATTCTTGATATCACAACACTCCACAGTCTCTTGCACATTATCTTTTCTTTATCCCCACTGTCTATCTAGAACTAATAGCTAACGCATTCTAGTTCTATCAACTAAACACAATACATTTCTTCTGACATTATATCAAAAAACTATGGCTACAAAAATCCTGTAACCCCACATAAAATGTGAATGTGGCAAGTCTTTCTATCACCAGTGACTTAGTAGACAAGAAACAAGTTCAGTTAGATAATATTTATTCAGTCGTCTTGTACATTTCACTAACTCCATGTATCAACAGTCAACTGAAAACCAAGATATCTGACAACATGTAAAGTGTTCCATAAGTTTCAACATGATTCTATTTAGCAGCTCCTTTGACATCACCATTCTGCTTTACCTCTATATTTCCTACTAACATATTAGGATGTTTCTCCACGACAATTTTTTAAAGAACGTTGGTGTATTCTTTAAACACTTGCAAAATACCTGAGCCCATCAGCTGAAGTACAACCATAAAAAGAGTCTTCCCTAAGCACAGTTGACACTGAAATGGTAACAGTAAAAGTTAACATGAAAAAAATTCACAACATTTCCATGCAAAAATTAAAATAGCGCCCTTTATAAAAGATTGTTACAAATCACGTATTAAAATGAAATCAAACTGCACGGTTTGGGTATTGAATCATTCTAATTCATAGTAATTAACAGAACAAGCCACATTTTTTTCCAATTTATTTCCACCTTTCTAGTTCCCTATGAGTATGCTCCACTCATTTAAAGATATAGCTACAATGTTTCCACGATAAGGATTCCCGTTAACTCTCAACCTCTCCACAAATGGCATGTGTGTAAATATAGCACCATCACTTCAAGCCATAAAAATGAGAGAAAAGGAAGGAACACTGCTTACCAGAGCCTCTTTTGGTCACAACCTTCAAACTCTGAGTAAAAGTAGCATATAAGAGAATCAAGTGCGGAATCGGAGCTTTCATCTTCCAGCTCTTATAGGCTGTTCCCTAAAACAAAGATAAAAAAGAAAATATACACTTTAATATATATATATATATATCAATATTATTTTTGTTGGACGACTGGGGCAATGAATTCCACAAAAGGGAAGAATGTGAACAGGATCTGTATATTCTATATTCCCAGATATTGTGGTTCCTAAGTTAAATCAAAACCAGTAATGTCAAAATTATGTCTCCATAGGCCTCCCAAACTGTTTTAAAATCTTATGGTCACTTAAAGTTTAAAATCTCTCTCTATTGAGAGTATCCAGTTGTATTTTTATTATTTATTTATTTATTTATTTATTTATTTATTTATTTATTTTTCACATTTTTAATTGGGGGACAATGGGAGGGAGCTCCTCCCTGTCAGTGGAGCTGCTCAGTTTCTTCAGCTGGCCCTGGGGCCTCTTGGGGTGGCTGAGCACATTGGGCATGATCCCATCATCTCAGACAGGCACTGGATAGTTGTAGGGTGTGACCTCGTTGACCATGGTGGTGTACTTGGTGTAAGGGCTGGTGGGGAGGCAGAATTATAGTCCTGGCCATCTTGGTCTGGGCGGCAGCCTAGAGCATCAAATTGTGTTTAGGTAAGTGGAAACAATCCCTTCAAAAAGCCTATTTCACTAACAAGTTACTTTTAATATAAATTGCCAAACATTAACATTTTTAATGTTCCATGCTGCAATAGAATATGGTTTTATTCAGTATCACTCTTTCCAATTGAGAAGAAATCACAAAATCTATGCCTCTAAAGACTTAAATTATAATTTTGCAATTCTCTTTCAAAAAACTCTAAAAGATACTTCAAGAAAATTTAAGACTATGGCTCTATTGAAAAAAAGTACACTGTCTATGAAAGCTACAGGAAGATACATCATTTCTTCCCATTACAAGGCTTCCGGAAGGATACAATAAGGGACACTAGCCTAGTGTCTGGATTTCAAAAAGGGGAAATATTTCATCTAAAATTAACTGAAATGAACATTGTCTTTCTTAGAAAATCATCCCTCTTTTATTTTTCTTATAAGACTGAGATAGTAGAGCTGAAAGACTGAATTTCAAAAAAGTAGCAAGTCAGAACACAGTTCAAACGTGGACATGACAGCACAAGTTCTTTTGCAAGACAGTTGAGGACTAATCACACTCAGCTTTCCATCACTACGACTTTATTAAAGATGAGGAAGTTGAAGGGGTGAATTCGGAGGCACAGTTTTTTTTTGCTCTCCTAGAACCTCAGATACCTCTGAATTCTTTTAAATGACTAATTCACTCATATTAATAAAAGTCTGTTAAAACACATTTTAATTCACAAAAAATCCAAATCCATTCATTTGCAGTAAAGTGTCACCATCATCATTTTAGTCAGAAAGTCAGTGAATTCTTAAAATAAGCATTGAGAATAAGCTATTTTAATTCCAGTTCCTTTAAAATGAGTATAGCCTGTTTCAGTTTTCTAACCAAGGACTTTGAGTCCACATGAAGACATAAATGACACCTCGTCCGAAAAGCTGACTCATCAGCCACATCTGACAAACTGTCACATTAAAGTGCAAGCCTGATATATGGTGATGGAAGGACAACTGACTCTGGGTGGCGAGCACACAATGTCATATATAGATAATCTATTATAGAATTGTACACTTGAAACCTATATAATTTTACTAACCAATGTCACCCCAATAAATTTCATTAAAAAATTAAATTAAAAAAAGTACAAGCCTGACTCATGCATTTTTAAAACCTGAATCTCATTTCCCAGCCAACACACTAACTGGAGCTGCAGGAAATCTTCAAGTTGATATCTTCAGCCTTCAGGTTAGCAGTGAGAATCAGATCTTCTCTCAGTGTGACTTTAATCAGCACTGCCCAAGAATCTCCAGGATCCAACTATACATTACAAGACCTTCCAGCTTAACTACCTTATTAGTACTTTCCTCTAGTTCAAAATACTATTCCATTACTCATTTCATTTCTATAAGGCATACAAGCTAGTTCGCGATTCTATTTCTTAAAATTAAATTGGTTTGGAAAGCATCAATTTGGTAGCATCAAGATCTTTAATTGAATCTCTTGAAACCTGGGATATCAGGGAAAACAAAAAAGAATTACATAGCATTTCACAGATTTAACATCTTGGTCAATCTACACTAATCTTTACAAATTTCTTTGAGGTAATTTATTGTCTCTTAAAAGATTAAACATGTGTAGTCATAGACATCCAAGCTTTGCCATACTTACTGCATAATTAAAATTCTACTCAGAAACTACAATGCAAACTATACACCGGGAGTGCCCCAAAAATGTAAAGTGGACACTTTGGTCAACATTACTCAAGCAGTAGTTCACCATAATCAGAAGTGTGTGGACACTCATGGTAACCACTCTGAGCACCTCTTGTAATGGTAGAAGTCACACGTGACTTGTATTCATCTTTTTGTTATTGGTATATATTGAGTATTACAATTTTAATAGTTTTCCTTTCTTAAAATGTGTATACATTTTTTTTTGCCACCCTCTGTATAAACATTTACTGAGGTTCTCGTCTTTTCTTTTTGTCACATTGTAGCTCAGACTATCAGTGACCTAATTTCAAGAAGCTTTCATTTCTGGGTGGATAGACCTAACATTATTTGTCTGTTTCCTGTTAAAAATAACATTCACCACTTGGCTTCACTTAAACCATGATTAAATCTTATGCATATCACAGCAGTTATAAGCAAACAATCTGTATGGGTTCTTAACCCAGTTTTACCACCTTTGAGCTGTGTGATTTGTTGCACATAACCTCTCTGTGACTAGTTTCTTCATTGGCAAAATAGGTATTATTACAGTACAGATAGCATAGTGCCTACCTAGAACAGCACGGACACCAAGAACAAACTAAATAAATGAAAGCTGCTGTTTTATTGTTTTATTGCAGTTGATTGTTGTTGCTATTAACATTATTACAGACTCAACTCACAGCTTCTCACCTGTGAAACTTTCTGTATCTACCAGCTTTCTTTACATCCTAATGCATACTATTAGCTTACCTCTTAAATTATATTCCTATTCTACCACACTTGAAGTCCCTCCAGTGTAAACGTGTGTTTGATTCATCTTTTTTTTATATGCAATACTCAATAAATGTTTGCTGAAAAAAAATAAATGAGTGAAAGACTGAATGTGGCTGCTATTACATGCAGTTGAATTTTGGCATTCAAACTCATCATTTGATAAACACTTATTAAGCATATACTAGTTACAAGAAGCTGTGCTATGGTGCAGTGGGGACACAAAGACAATGTAATGCACTCTAATAAAGAAGGCTCACAGACCAATAAACGAGACAAATGCTCACCTACTTAATTAGACTGGCCCTATTGCCATATGGTGAGTATAATGTGCTGAGGGAGTAGAGAGAGGAATCTATTAATTTTGCTCCAGGTTGGGTCTGGTGAAGTCATAGGGAAGGGCTTTCAGAAGAAGAAACGTTTCAGCTAAATCATAAAGGATAGACTTTCTAAGGGAAAAAGAATTCTGTACCCAGGGCAAAAGATAAGGAACATTGTCAGTCTAATAAGCAGAATAATACCCACACCTAAACATGCCCATGTGAATTTCTGGATCCTGTAAATATGTTACTTACATAGCAAAGGGACTTTGCATATGTGGTATAAGTTAAGGAGTTTTTATTTATTTATTTTTCTTTTCTTTTCTTTTTTTTTTTTTTTAAGGAGGGCGCAGCTCACAATTGCCCATGTGGGGATCCAACCGTCAACCTTAGTGTTATTACCACCACCCTCTAAGCCAAATGAGCTAACCTGTCACCCCATAAGTTAATAATTTGGAAATGGGGGATCATGTTTTAAGTAAGCCCCTTGTAATCGGAAGCATCCTTATAAAAGGGCAACACCAAAATCAGATTCAGAGAGAGAAAATGTAAGGATGAAAGCCAAGGTCAGATATTAGAGTGCTGCACTTTGAATGTAGAGGAATGGGACATGGAATATTTGTGGCCTCTAGAAGCTGAAAAAGGAAAGGAAATATATTCTACACTAAATCCTCCAGAAGAAATGCAGGCATGCCAACACCTTGATTTTATTCAACGCATTTTGGACTTCCAACCACCAGAACTATAAGACTAAAATTTGGGGTTGTTTTAAGCCACTAAGTTTGTAGTAATCTGTTACAGCATCAATAAGAAACTATTACATCAAGGATGTGAAATGACAAATTTCAGGAATGAAGTGCAAATAGACCACAGGTTGGGGGGCTATCATGACAGAAGTTGAAGATATCAATGTAGAATTGTTAATAACAAGATATGCCAGGTAGGAAGTTGGGACTTTCCCCTTAGGCCCCCTACAATGGTTTTTACATATATTCTAACTTCATCATCCAATAATATTTCATGCAGCATCACTTTCTTTACCATTTTTTTAAATCATGAAAACAATATGGATATTGAATACATTTCCACACAATACCCATGATGACTCACCGGAGATTCTGACCCGCCCCTTTTCACACATTTCTAAGATTCTTCAAGAATAGACAATGCAGAATCAACTGATGCTCACAGGTGAATAATACAAACTGTTTTGGAAAGCAAAGTTTGAAGGTGGAAGAAAGTAGTCAGCAGGCAGTGGTACAGGAAGATGAGGAAGAAGGTCCGCCTTAAATGCAGGAAGTGGTGAATATTGGAAGAACAGAATAGACTTGGGAATAAATAGAGCTTAGTGATATTGTTTAAAGTGGCATTAAAAAGAAACTTTGAAAGTAGAGGCATATAGTCTGAGTAACTAGGTCTATTATGACACTATTTACCAACATATAGAAATAGAGAAGATACGTTGGGCAATGAGGGTAGAGAAATACATGAAAATATATTTGAGTCATGTAGATTTTAAATTGCCTGTGGAATCTCCTGTTTGAGTTGTCTTGTAGTTAATTGAAATTATTAGCCAGATGCTCAGTAGGAACATGGTAGGTAACATTGTAACTGTAACTGAAGTTAAAGACATGGATTAGGATAAACAAGGAAGAAAGTATAGAGAAGAAAGCTTACACTTTCAATTCTGGAGCTTACAAATATTTATGAGACAGGCAAAGGAAATCAAAAGGGAGAAAAATCAGGTATTAAAGGGAATGGGAATCAGGAAGGAGTTGAGTCAAGGAGGCAAGCAAGGATATCTAAGGAAACAATCAACAGAGTGTATGCATTATAAGAATAAGGAGGCAACTGCTTTAGAAGTACAGTAAGATGCTGCTGGTAATATTGACCAGTCGTTTAGTTAGACAAATGGGGGCATCATCAAAAATTTTAAGGAAGAAAATTAGCTTTGCTTGCTTGTTTCTAAATGGTAGGTAAGTTTGCAAGTGAAATGGAGGGAATCTGTACTTATTTGTTTTATTCCACTTATAAAGCAAAGAATTGGTTTTAGAATGAGAATGAACTAGACTCCTGTCCTACTGTATGTTACATTAGGCAAGCTACTTCATCTCTGTAAGCCTCAGTTTTATTATCTACAAAGCACGGAGACAGTATGTGCCATGTTTACTTCATTTTAGTTTACTTCATTTCTGACCTGTTTTCCCCCAAGATATTGAGGTAGTAAATACCAATTTCAAGGTTTTACAACCTTTAAATAAAATAATTGACTTTATGGTGTCTACCACAGTATTTAACAATGGCATTTAACTGCAGACATTTTTAAATACTAGCTCTTTTCCTCTGTCTCCTAGCTCTCCATTCCTGGCTGCTATGTAGTAATTATTTAGGCTCAAAAAATGATCCATTATATTTTATTTAATCCTTAAAGTTTTTACATTACTAAACACAGGATTATACCAATCATTTTCTTCACTTTAATCAAAATATAATTAAAGTACCCATTTGTGCATGAAACAAAGTATTTTACCAAGTGCAAAATTTACATAAGCAATGTCTGTTAAAATTGTGGAATAGATTCCCTATGGAGACGATAAACACAGGCTCATACAGACTCTGCAACTAACAGTTACCCAAAACGCATGATATTTAAATTTAGTCCCAGGGAAACGTGTTTCTTTTTTCATGAACCTATGGCAATTATCTTGGGGAAAATCAACCGCACATAAATTAGGGAGATATCTATACATTTATTTTTTAAAATTTAGCGCCTACCATGTTTCTGATACTGTTCTAAGAACTGGGGATACAAAATCATTAGGAAATGGTCACTGTGGCAAGGATCACATGGGAAAGAAATATGAAAATCAACGAATATAGCAAAGGGATAGGTATTATAAGAGAAAAATTATCAAGTCTATGGAGAGTGCTCAGTGCTGCCCAGAGAGGTCATGAAAACATTCCCAGAGGAGGGTAACATTTGGGCTGACTTTGTGCCAGGGTGGAAAGGGTTTAAAACGTGATGGACAGCAGATTACAGATAGAGAAGAAAAAGAGTGCATGAGGCATTTGTAAAACCACTAGTGGAAATAAAACTATATACTTGACAATCTATTCAATACAGGTTGTTAAGTAGGGAGGGGTATATGTTTAGATAATGAAAAATAACTTTAAAGTGACTAGGGTACTTTTTTACAAATTGGCCTGGACCCAGTTTTTTGTTTGTTTGTTTGTTTGTTAACACAGTCCTAATCAGAAGACCATTCATTCCTCTAGAGCAGGGGTGTCCAAACTTTATTCAATGTTTTTACCAAGGGCCATATGCGGTAAAATACACAAACAGCCGGGCCACTCATTCGAGGTGAAGTACGTATTGCCTCACCTGGTTTATTTAAGTAAACTAAATATAGTTTTGGAATTTGCTGTGGGCCAATTAAAAATGGATTTCCGGCTGCAGTTGGCCAGCGGGCCGCAGTTTGGACACCCCTGCTCTAGAGCCTGGCTGGCAAAGGAATGTTAAGGTTCCAGATCTTGTAATCCAGCATTTATACTGATCTCCAAACGTTAATTCATAATCTGACTAGAAGGTGTCAATAAAATCTTCAGCCATATGGTTCTTGAAAGATTCCCCTACAGGATGCTGAAGAATATAATACTCAATAGTCAAATAATTCTGCCCAAAATGCATGCGTTCCTTATTTAAATACTGTCCTGAGAATTACACACCACAGTAGTTTGCTGAAGAGCAACCTGGCATAAAATGTGGGAATGTCCTACAAACCAACAGACTGCAGTAGTAGCTGCACTTACTACGAGACTATTGTCACACCTGCTGGGTGGCACCAGTTGAGGCTCAAAACTTGTAGAAGAATCCTGTAAGGAAAGGGCTTGCTCAGTTCTCATGAAGTATGGACCATACCCTTCAGTGAATGGAGAGCCAAAGGTATTCAAGTAACTGAGTGTCATAACCAGCTTTGTACTATAAATAGTTGACCAATCTTCTATCTAATCTACTAGGAAAATAAGAACAATCATATAAATAAAATCAAGAGTGAAAAGAGAAGATATAAAATATACAATGACATAAAAACTTAGATTACTTTGAAGTTTACTAAATTTGAAATTTTTACAAAATGGATGGTTTTCTGAGATTATAAATTACTAAAATTTACTAAACAAAAAACAAAATGAATCAAACAAAAACATTTTAAAGTTCTAAATACCGTTAAGTGCAAACTCCAAAATATTTTGACTACAGAAAATAACACAGATAAGTACTTTCAAACTTTCAAAGAACACAATGTGATACAAGAAACATAAAATCATAGTTATGGTGTTAAAAACATAGAAAACCTTCAAAAACTGACAAAATAAATTACTAAAATATAAGGAATTTAATAAACTTTATAAAACTAGAGAAAACACTGGCAAGGGTAGTTAAATGTAACCAGTATTACTTAGCTTTTATCTAGAAATCCACAGCCAAGAAATGACCCAGGAAATATGAATAACAGCTATAGATATAAATATTGGAAAAAGGGAATTGCAAAATATTTATTATCCATAAGTTATGGCTATAAAAACATGAAAAACTAATCCATTATAAATGGAGAAAAAGAACTTACTCCAAGATGAAAATATTGAGCACTCTGTCAACATTGACAAACAAAAAAGTCAAAATTTTCCAAATTAACATTATTCACTTCTAGTCAAAATCCAAATGGAATTTTTTTCTTTCTTGAAAAATTAACTCTAAAATTGGAATGGAAGAATAAACAAGAGAGAAATTTAGAGAAAAAGACAAGGAATTAAATAGGACTTGCTCTGCAAAATACCAAAATGCATTTTAATTCTAGTTGTAATATAGCCACAAAAGTTGATAGACTTATCAGGGAAAGGTGTATACAACACTGCATCAGGTATCAGAAATACATAAGAACAATCCATGATAAATGAAGCATGTGCCATTAAACAGAGAAATGAAATCTGTGGCAGTGAAAATTCTGAGATGGCTCCCAAGATTCCCACCCCCTGGTATTCAACCCTCTAGAATTCCCGCCCTTTAAGGTTGGGTGAGCCCTATAAGTATGAAGGGGTATGGCTCCCATGATTAGGCTATGTTATATGGTAAAAGTGAAGATGTTTATAGTTGTAAATAAATCAACTAATCTGTTGATCTAAAGTTAATCAGAAGGGAGATTACCCTGGGTGAGCCCAGCCTAATCAGGTAAACCTTGACAGGAGGGTCTATCTAGAGGTCACCGATAGAAGATGTCAGAGAAACAGGAAGCAACAGAGATGCTCTGCTATTGGCCTTGAAGAAAAAGCTGCCATGTTGTGGAGAGAACCACAGTCATGGAAAGGTGTGTGGCCTACTAGCTGAGGGTCTAGACGACAAGGAACTGAATTCTGCCAATAACCACAAGAATTTGGAAGAGGACCCCAAGTTTCAGATGAGTGTTCAGGCTGGCTGATACCTGGATTTCAGCCTTGTGAGACCCTAAGCAGAGAACCCAACTACTTTGTTCCCAGACTCTTGACCCACAAAAGCTGTGTGATAATACATTTGTGTACTTTTAAGCTGCTAGATTTGTGGTAATTTGTTATGCAGCTACAGATAACAAATACATCCCCTTAAATAATCATAAAACCAGACAGATTGATGCAAAGAGAAATTTGATAAAGCATTATTAAAGTATCTTATTAAAATAAATTGTAGGGAATACCTATAAGGTGAAATATTATTTAGCCTTCACAAATATTTTTGAACTTAAAAAAGTCACTTACAAAAATTCACGAAATGTTAAGAGATAAAAACACAATACAATGCAACATTGAGAGCATATTTCTTATTATCAATATAGATGATAGAAGAAACTCTATCATAGTATATGAGTATAATATGACCTTTAAAATCATAAATAATTATACCAATTTTGTTCTTCCATATTGCTATATGTTTGCCCAATTAAAAAAAATGAACACGAACTGCTTTTCATAAAAATATATGTTTTTCTACCATTTTAATTTTCCTTAGAAAAGTTTTAAGATTTTAGGGGTATATTAACACGTGAAAGGGTAAAGAAAATGTGAGACACACACACACACACACACATACACAATGGAATAGTGTTCAGCCTTAAAAAAAGAAGGAAATCTTTTAATTTGCAACATGAATGGACTTTGAGGGCATTTTGCGAAATGAAATAAGCCAGGCACAGAAAGACAAATGCAACGTGATCTCACTTATATGTGGAATCTGAAAAATTCAAACTCACACAGGCAAAGTAGAAAGGTGTTTTACCAGAGGCTGGGGGCATGAGGGAAATGGGGACATACTGATCAAAAGATACAAAGTTTCAATTAAACAGGAAGAATACATTTTGGATATTTAATATACTACGTGGTGGCTGTAGTTAATAATACTGCATTTTACACTTGAAATTTGCTGAAAGAATAAATCTTTTTTTAATTTATTTATTTGTTTATTTAATTTATTATGATTATTTTTTAATTGAGGTAACATTGGTTAGTAACAGTATATAATTTTCACGTCTACATCTTTATAACTAGGTATCTGTATACACTATAGCTTTATATATCTAAACTAGTTTCCATTATGTTGTTATACATTAGACCCCCTTTTACTCATTTTGCCCTTCCTCTAGCCCCCTCCCCCTCTGGTAACCACCAATCCGTTCTCTGTATCTGAGTTTGCTTTTTGTTTTATTTGATCATTTGTTTCTTTTTTGTTTTATATTCCACATGAGTGAAATTATATAGTTGTTTTTCTTCTGACTTATTTCACTTCATATGATACCTTCAAGGTCCATCCATGTTGTCATAAATGGCAATATTTCATCTTTTTTATGGTTTAGTAATATTCTTGTGTGTGTGTGTGTATACACATACATTTTTTTTTTTTTACCCAATCATCCCTCGATGGACACGTAGGTTATTTCCATGTCTTGCCTATTGTAAATAACACTGCAGTGAACATAGGTATGCATATATCTTTTCAAATTAGTGTTTTTAAATTCTTTGGATAAATTCCCAGAAGTCTAATTCCCTTTCTTTTGACTTTCTAGTCAGGCAATAATTTCATGATAATTAATTAGGCTTATCAAACACCTTGAAACAAGAAAAGGGAAACTCTCTATTTTGCCATGGTAATCCCATTATAAATTGATACATTCAATTTATTGTTTATAAATCAGCACTGTTTTGAGTCGGACCAGTGGTAGTCAAATTCCCCATGCTTGATCATCCCGTTAACTAAAAAAACAAAGTTTTGAAATCAGCGAAACTGAGGAATGAAGTTCAAAGTGGAAGGGGTATAAATTGTTTTTATTGGGGGCTTCATGGGAATAGAATACTAAGTTTTGACCTGGAGATCATTTTTTGTGTGTGAATAGGTTACAATATGCACTCGTTCTGATGTAAGACCACCTTTTCTCAGCGCTAGCAGATGGTGTTTCTCTCACTTCCAATATACATAGCTACTGTTAGCTTGAACCAGAAACTGTAATAGGGCCACATCTCTGGCCCCTTTAAAATGCCTCCTGCTCTTCACCCCCATTTACCTCAACAACAGTAAGTTACCAAGAAAGAGCTGGTCTTCTGTCCCAAGAGAAATTATAGATGTTATTTCCTCTCCCAAGTGGGATTTGAAGTTGTATATAAATTAGCATTCTTTTCCACACACCATGAAAGGCTGGTAGTTTACTTGTGGGCAAATACCCTTGCTCTTTTTTGTTTATCGCAATATTCACAAAGGCAGTCAGCAGGCACTTACTAAACGCATACTCTATGAAGAAAGGTTAAGCGGTTTCCCCAAGACGACACAGATGGAACAAGTGGGGGGAGAAGGACTGAAAGTGCCTGTCATATCTACTTACAAAGGAATGCCCAGGAAGTGAGAGCCAGGAAATCCGGAGAGGTGCCTTTCCCAGGATGGTTCCAGGCTCCTGGAGGGGCAGCTTCCTTAGTTTTGTGAGTAGGTGTGAGCTTCCTTAGTTTTGAGACCCTGCTTTCTCGTTTTCCCTTTGTGAATGCAATCCCCTAGTGGCAGAAAAGGAGGTCCTCTGTGAAAGAATAAGTCTTAAATGTTCTCACCACACTCAAAAAAATAATGAAAGCTATGTGAGGTGGTGGATATGTTAGCCCAATGGAGGTAATCATTTCACAATGTATATGTATATCAAAACATTAGTGGTACACCTCAAATATATATAATTTTTATTTGTCAACTATACCTCAAGAAAGCCGGAAAATAAAATAAAAAACTAATAGTTTTTATGAAACCAAATTTTCTCTAATTTGTCAAGAATCTGAATGATTTATTATTATCTTAATTCTACAAATCAAAAACACATTTCTCAATCCAAGAGTCATCCAGATAAACCACATTGTGCTAACTATTTTGTCACTACAACAGTTTCCAATATTACCAGTCATAAAATACACTTTAGTAAGTCACTAATAAAAATACTAAGATAGCAATCTGAATCTAATTGAAATATATTCTGGACACACACACACACACACACACACAAACACACTGCTCTATTTACAATACCCATTAAATTGTTCCAAGTAGACAAGAGGCCTTAAATATTTATTGGATAATGGAAAGAATGAAATGTATATTGTGGAAGAGTAATTCCCATAAAGCATGCACATGGTAGTACTTTAATAAAATAGTTGAGACTCTAGAATGTGCAATAGAGATTACTGGATATCCTTTTGATGGAAACTTGGAGCCTCTGGGGATAATCTGATCCTATATGTACACCTTTGTCTCTGGATACGCTATTTTACAACTCTGTAAAGATAAACTTCTAGAAAGCTAATAGCAATTAAAATAATTCTTGTCCATAAAAATGCAAATTATTTGGGTAGGGTGGAATACATTGATTATTGCCCTATGTATAGCCTCGTTGAGGTAGACCCATTCAAAAATTCCTTTACTGCCTATAAATTTGAGGTTCTTTCAAATTGGTAACTATAAGATTGCCACAGGGATACAAATGATAGTTTGGGGAACATAATCAATAATGTTGTAAAGATTTTGTATGGTGTCGGATGGGCACTTATCTTATTAGCGAGACCACTTCAGGGATGGTGTAGATGCCTGACCACTGTGCTGTACACCTGAAGCTGAAGTTCAATAATACTGAATGCCAACTATAATTTAATATATACTATATAGTCACAGGATATGGAGTACAGACAGTGTAGGGAATAGAGTCAATGGAATTTTAACAGCTACTTATATACGATGTCAGAGGGGTAGTTGATTGGGGGAGGGGGATTATCACTTTGTGAGGGGTGTAAATGTCTATTACATTGTTTTGTACACCTGAAACTGATTTTTAAAAAATTTGTGGTTCTTTGACTTTTCCTCAGGACCAGTTGTAATATCTTTTCCAGTTCGTTCATTATTAGTAAATTAAATAAATCTTGAACATCTGTTCATTTTATACCTTTATGAGTCGTGACTTTTTTGAAAATAACTTTATAACTCCATTCATTTATGATAATAAAGTTAGTCAATGAATGCTTTGAGATAAGGAAAGCATTTTTAAAAGTTGAAAGAAGAAACTACAATAAGCTACCTTTGGTTAGATTTTGTATTCTAGTGAGTGCTTAATATCATGGTGTTTTAATCAGAAACCACGTGAACAATAATATAAAGACACCTTCAAGGCAGTTAAATAAGAGATTAGTGGAATTGCAAAGGTGCACAGAAAGAGTCTATTTTCATGACATTATCATCAATAAGAACTAAATACATTTTGAGACACTAGGCTTTTCCCTCGGCCTTGGAAAGATAGAGGAGCTACAGTATCTATGGGAATGGTGGCTGGGACGCAGTTTCCTAGAAAAAGGCTTCAATATCAAGGTCATTTGAAATTTATGCAATTATCCCTTGCAAAGTCTAGAGTTGCTTAGTGTAACCAGTCATAGCTTAGAAAATCCCTGTTACTAGCTAATGCTTGTGTGCGAAGACAGACCTTAAGACATACACAACGAAGGTGGCTAAGTGCATACAATCAGGACTACACCTGCCTGTGTTAAAAGCCCAGTTCAACTTCTTACCAGCTGTGCAAAGCTGGACAAATTAATAACACTTAATATCGCTATACCTCTGTCTTCTCATCTGTGAAACGTGCAGGGGAGCAGTCTTCCCCTCAGAGGAGTACTACAAAAATCAAACACAACAGTGTCTGATTAGCAGTAAACATTGGTGCTTAGCTGGGTGCATATTACCCTTTACTGTTATAAGCTACTGAACATTTACAGAGCTGTAAGGATAGCTACAGCCTTCACTGAATTAACTGTATGTAATAATTCCAAACTGAAATCAGTGGGAATTATTGGAGAAATGGAAAGATTCCATATGCTGCCAGAAAATTCTATAAAACTCAGTATAACTCATACTTATTTGGTGACAGGAGAAAATCCAGTCAATGGATGAACCTGACTAGCTAAAATGGAAAGCGAACTGTGCACCAGAATAGAAAGCATAAATAAAGACACTACACAGTTTCCATCTGCCACCTTTCTAATTCACCTTTCTTATGCCTTCCGTATTCATCATGCCCTCCACTGGAATTCAGCTGCAAAAGCTCATACCAAAGAAATTTTCTGGGTTCCAAAGTCAGCAGATTGGATGAAGCATGTGACAAACCCAGGGAGGAAAAGCAAATATATTCAAGGCAAGTGACAATGCCAGGGAGGAAAAGCAAATATATTCCATCGTCGCTCTTGTAGGCTGTAAACATGATCCTAGCTGAGTGGATTTGCCGTCCTTTGTGATTTCTTCCTGCCAATATATTTAACACAAAGTTGGATAAACCTGCCTCTTATCACATTTCTGTATGTTTAAAATTCAACATACTGAGGAAACCGCAACTCTCAAGAAAAAGTGGCTTCATGTTCATTAGAATTCCAATATTTGATGCTTGTTATGTGTGACATAAAGTTTAGAAAAGTTAAACTCAATAATAACCACACCATAACAACTTCTGAGGAGAGCAGGATAGTGAGAGAAAAACTAAGGAAAGCAGTGCTCCTCAAAATAAGACCTAAAATTAGCCCCGAAAATAAGACCTAACCAGAAAATAAGCCCTGGCATTATTTTTCGGGAGGACATCCCCTGAACATAAGCCCTAATGCATCTTTTGGAGCAAAACAATATAAGACCCGGTCTTATTTTGAGGGAAACACGGTATTAACACTCTGAGCCAGGTAATTCTTCACGGAGGGGCCTCTGTTCTGTCCAATGCAGGATGTTCAGTGGCATTTGTGGACTCTGCTCACTACATGCCACACACGTCAATTATGTGTGGCATGACTGGTACATTCATAGCACAAGGTTAACTACTAGTTAGCATAATTAGCCCTATCAGTCAGAAAAAAATCAGTTCGGAGGCCATGAAACACAGCAAAACTTGTTATCTTTTATAAAAGTGCTTAGTACTCACCCTGGGTACTCAGTGAGAACATGTTGACCTAAGCTACCAGAAAAAGCAATATAAGCATTTGTCCTGTGGGTCACTAGGTCAATAGAATCCTCTTACAAAGGAAACAAAGAAAAAAACCAATGTGAAGCTTTGTATTTGTTTTAAAATAATTGCTAAAATTCAAATACAAGAATACATTTGTGCGAGACAGAATAATAGCCTCCAAAGATATCCATGTCCTAATCCCAAGGATTGTTGACTACGTCACTTTACATGCTAAAAGGGACTTTGCAGATGTGAATCATTTAAGGATCATGATGACATGGGGAGATTATCCTGGATTCCAAGGTGGGTCCGATGTAATCACAAGGGTTCTTTGCGAAGAGTATTCAAGTCAGGGAAAAGGCCATGTGACAACAGAAGCCAAAATCTGCTTGTTGAATCCATGAGCCAAGGAATGTCAGCAACCACTAGCAGCTGGAAGAGGAAAGGAACGGATTCTCCCCTGGACCCCCTGGAACAACCAGCCCCGCGAACACCCTGATGATCACCCTGTAAAACGCATTTCATAAATGTGTGTTATTTGGAACCACGAGGCTGGTGATAAGTTGTTACAGCAGTAATAGGAAGCTAGTACAACAATGAAGAAGCCAGAAACTTAAAAGGAATAATCTGCTTTACCATTAGCATTTGTAGATAATCATGGTAATTATTTATACATTCATATCAGATTTCCAATATTCTGTTTTCAACGGTTATTAATAACAACTGTTAACCTTTGTTGAGCACTTCCTTCGTGTCAGGCATGTATCTAAGCCCTTTACATAGATCATTTTGTTAATCTCTACCAATTTTCATTCTGGTAGAGGCAACTGTTGTCTATATAAATGAACTTCCCAAAGTTGCACAGCTAGAAAATAAGTTTCCACGTCTTCTGCTGACGATATTTTAAATAGTCAATAATAAGTAAAGCAGAGTTAGTTCTGGGAATTTTGATGCAAATATATCAACAAGAACACATCCAAGCCAAATCCAATGATCCACCTTCAGGCAGTGCTGGTATTTCTTTGGACAGCATGTGCTTACAGCATCTGTGCATGAACTGAAATGCTTTCCATGTGATATTTATGTGGTTTGCAACTATGTATTTGCTACAGTCACTCAACTCAAAGGTTTTCACTATCTGAGGCACCTGCTTCTTTATCGCCAGAGCTGCACTGTCTCCTCAAAGAGAATATAAATTACTTTATGCCTGTCTGATCTGGTTGCTTCTTAACTTCCCAGCACTAAGCATACAGCTTTCCTTGCTTGGGGTTCTTCCAAAATTGGATTCTAAGATTGCCTGTTCTTCCTACCACATCTAGAAACACGACACTTAAATTCTTGCCACCTCCATAAGTTCAGAAGATCAGAGGTCAATCAGCATTTGGTATCAACTATTTTCCAGAATCTATTTAGCAGTTCTGTATATCATCTTCCTCTCTGAGGTGATGGGTCTATAAACTCAATGAACAACATATGGCATGCACTGTCCAGATATTGGGGACATAACCATAATCAGACAGTTCAAGACCCTTCCTTCATCAAGCTTACATTCTTGCCAGGCAAAATGCAAGCAGACGAGTAATATGTTTCATTCAATGATAAATTTTGTGAAGAAAATGAAATAGAACTATAGGATAGAGAGTTATAGAAGTTACTGTTTTCATTTCTCCAAGGTCTTGCCTCCTATAACTTGGGACTTAAATCATGAGAAAGAAGCAGCCACATGTGGATATGGGGTGGGAGGGCAGGGGGACATCCCAGGAAGAGGAAAAGCATGTGCAAAAGCCATTAGACCAGAACAAGCTCAGCACAGTTGTATGGCAAAAAGAATACAAAAAGAATATGTCCCTTTGTCCAATCTGGTTGGGGCAGATTAGACAAAGGGACAATAGATCAAGGTAAGGCCTGAGGAACACGCTGAGGTCGATTCAAGTAGCAACCTGTATATAATTTTATTTGTAGTAAAAAGTTATTAAACATTTAGAGAAGGGGGTTGTTGTGGGTTGAATTGTGTCACCCCAAAAGGTATGTTGAAGTCCTAACCCTAGGTGTGTATATATATATATATATATATATATATATATATATATATATATACATACACACACTTGGGAATAGGGTCTTTGCAGATGTTACCAAGTTAAGATGAGGTCATGACACTGGATCGGGGTAGACCCTAAATCCAATTACTACCATCTTTACAAGGAGACACACACACTTACAGAGAGGAAGGCCATGTGACAATTGAGGCCGAGATTGGAGTGATATGTCCACAAGCCAAGGAAAGCCAAAAATTGCCAATAACAACAAGAAACTAGAAAGAGGCAAGGAAAGATCATCCCCTAGCCACTTCAAAGACAGCATGGCTTGGCCAACACTTTGATTTTAGACTTCTAGCCTCCAGAACTGTGAGAGAATAAATTTCAGTTGTTTTAATCCACCCAGTTTATAGCAATTTGTTGCTGCAGCCAAAGGACACTAAAACAGGTCCTAGTAAGATAATGTACTCTATGTAAAAGTTCACCTTGGCTACCACGTAAAGAGTAGACTATAATGGAACAAAAATAGAAAAAAACAAAGGATACTAATTAGGTTGGAAGTTAATGCAGTAATTCAGACAAAAATTGATACTAGACTAGAGTTTTAACCAAGGTAATGATGGGAAATTATCAGACTTGTACAATTTGGAGACAATAGTGATAGAAATTACTAATTTATTGGGTGTGGTTGGTGAGTAAATATGAAATCAAAGGTCACTCCCAGGTTTGCCCAAAGAATAGAGATGGATTGTGCTACCATTAACAGAGATGGGGAAGGCTAGGAGAATAGCAAGTTTGAGAAGGATGTTCTCAACCTCCTAGCAAGTTGTTAGGAGGATGTTATCCTTTTTGGATACTTTAAATTTGAGATGCCTATAAAATATCAAGTTAATTTAATACATGAGGCATCTCATTTAATGAGATAGGCCTCAAATGATCCCTTCCTCTTGTTATTCATGACCTTATATAATCTCCTCCCTTTGAGTGTGGGATGGACCTAGTCACTTGCTGATAAGGTAAAAGTGATGGGAAGTCACTTCTGAGATTAAGTTCCACAATCTTACTTCTGATTTGCCGACACTCTCTTACTACTCAATTTGGATGAAGTTGACCGCTATATTGTGAGCTGCCCTATGGAGAGGCCCATGTGGCAAGACGCTGAAGGTGGCCTCTGGCCACCAGCCACAGAAAAACATGGTACAACAACTTTGAAGAAATGGTATCTCAGTGGCTCAGTTGGTTAGAGAGAGAGCTCTGGGAAACAGGGCTGCCTGTTCAATTCCCACATAGGCCAGCGAGCTGTGCCCTCCGCAACTAGAATGAAGTCAATGAGCTGCAGCTGAACTCCCGGGTAGCCAGATGGCTCAGTTGCTTGGAGCACGTGATCTCAACCACAAGGTTGCCGGTTTGACTCCCGCAAGGGATGGTGGGCTGTGCCCCTGCAACTAGAAAAAACGGCAACTGGACCTGGAGCTGAGCTGCGCCCTCTACAACTAAGACTGAAAGGACAACAAATTGATTTGGATGGAGCTAATGAGTCCTGGGAAAAACACACTACTGTTTCCCAATGAAAAAAAGAAGGGAGAAGGGGAAGGAGAAGAAGAAAAGAAATGGAATCCTGCCAACAACTATTCAGTGAGCCTGGAAGCAAATGCTTCCCCTATAATACCTGGAGATGACTGCTGTCCCAGCTAGCATCATGATTACAGCCTTGTGAGAGACCCAGAGCCAAAAGACCCAGCTAAGTCATGCACAGATTCCTAACCTACAGAAACCATGAGATAATGTTACATTTTAAGACATTAAGTTTGGGGTAATTTTTTAATGTAGAAATAATTAATATTGATGGGAAGGATATATGAGAAATCTGAGTTTCAGACATGTTTAAGAACCATCAACATATAGATTTTATTTAAAAGAAACTAGATATCGTCACTATGGAAGGGAGATACAGAGCTCAGAGCCCACGATTGAGGCCTTGAACTACAGCTTAATGAGGCCAAACAGTAAAACCAGAAATCAGCAAAGTAAACTAGGAATTGATGAGGTAAGAAGAAAACCAGGAGAAACTATTTTGCAATGAAAGTTATGGCCAACTGGGTCAAATTATGCAAAGGGGTCAGGTAAGATGAGAACTGCAAATTGACCATTGGATTTGGTAACAGAGCATTCATTAGTAACCTTATGACTGTTTTTCTGTGAGTTATTTAACTAGAATCTGTGGCTTTTGGCAGGAAAATAGTCAACCCAGGATATTTCTAACAAAATACAGCCATTTTGTGAGGAATGAAAACCTCATTGGATTGGGCTAAGGAGAGATTGGAAGGTAAGACAGCAAAGGCACCATCCTGAAAACTCTTCCAGAAGTTTTCTGTGAAGCCAGTAGAGCCACAGTCAAGGCAATGTTTTCCTTAAGATGTGTGAACAGAAGCTATATTTGTAGGATCATGGGAAAGATCCCCTATCGAGAGATACATTGGTGATGATTTAAGGAGCAGTCTTTGAGGGAGTATTTGAAAACATAAATGTTGGGGTTGGCTTTAGATAGTAGCAAATAGATTTCATGTACTCTAAGTGGAGGAAAGCGGAGGCTGATAAATTTAGGGATAGAAACGTGAGCTGGTTCTACTCCAATGCATCATTTTTTTAAAAAAGAAATTAAGTAGGAGAAAAGGTAAGCTGAATGTTTCACAAATGAGTGTGAAAGGGGTGGAGGAGAGGACAAAGTTTAAAGACAGAGGAGAATGGACAACATAATATCTCAGAGCATGGTGAAGTGAGTATCCTAGAAAAGGACTGCACAGCACTGTTGCTTGTTCACTGGGGGATATGGGATCCTAAATATAAAGTCAAAAACGTAGTATGATTTACTTCGGCAATGCTCAACAACTTGGGTCAAGTCAGGAAGCAGGTGGATAGTTGGACTGAGCTCAGTTTGGTGTGGTTTCCAAGCGACTACAATAGAAAACTAGACATACAACAGTTTTAAGAGCTTAACAGGTTGTAATCATGTTGGACCATGAAACTGCACCAATAAATTGTTCATGTATGTGATGTTCATGCCAGAACCATATGTTTTCTAATAGTTTAGATCTGCCAATGAATGTCATGCTAATTGAAAGCTAACTTGTCTAAGGAGTCCCACAGAAAGGCTTCATGATCATGATTAAGAAGCAGGCACACATAATTTGACAGATCGAAAAGATCCAGTTCCCTTTAGCTGCCTATATTTTAACTCCCTGGGTAATATATCCAATGTCTGCACTTAAGAAAAATGCTTTCAGGCATGATAGGGTCTAAATACTCTCACACTGCCTGTCAGGAAGCTAGTCCAGTGTTCTCTCTGTTAACGCCAACGCAAGCTATGGGTTTCACATTGCCATTTAACAGTATCTACAACTTGTTCCTGGAAAACTAGGCACAAATTTAAACAACTCCAGTAGATATTATTGCAATCAGGCCAGCAGAAATCCTAATTTTGAGAAACCTATGGGCTTCAAGGAAAATACTTGAAAAACTAAATTTCTCATCAACATCCTGCAAAGATGTCTATTTACTAGACAAAATATGTATCTGAAATGTTTTATGGGGCCCATGATGAAAACCTGCACTGATATTATTATCCCAAAAGAACAGGATCTCATCTTCCCTGTTGAGGGCATTTTTCACTAGACTTCACCATCCCTCTGTTTTCCATCTACAAATAATGAAATGCTTTGAGCCAAAGGGGTAGAAAACCCTCTTAATCCACGGTTGTCAGTGCTGCTAAAACCATTGTTTTTTTGCTTAGTATTTAACATTTATCTTCTGTAACAGTTCATTCTAATAGTGAAAACTATGTTTCAGAAGCAATATTCAACCCTTTAGAATGCTCAGTGGTATTCTCCATTGACCTACATTAATTTGATTTTTTTTAAATGGCATATATATTCACTACTGCTTTTAAAATCTTATTTACCTAATAGAAAAGCTTTTCAAAACATCAAGTCTGAATAGGAATGTTTAAAGGTGCCATTGGAAAGCATTTCCCAAGATTATTCTATCAACACAGGCCCCACCTTTGCTCCTAAAAGTTCCTTCATTAAAAAAATGACAAGTTTGGGAGAATTCCAAATCTTCTGTCCTATGATATGTGTGCCCTGTTCCATCCCATTCTTGTTTTTCAGGCCACTTCACTTAAACATGTAATTCGTGGTGACTGACACTCCCACTGACATTTGTCTACAACTAATATATTCTAGCAGCTACTATCATGTATTCTTTCTATTCGCTCACTTGGACTTCCTCCTCTAAAGACATTGCTTGTTAGAAATATGCTGGGCTGACTATTTTCCTGCCAAAAGCTGCAGATTCTAATTAAATAACTTACAGAAAAGCAGTCACAACAAAAAGCTAAATGACAAGGCCTTGGGAATGCAATGTTTTCCAAGTGGGGAAGGGCAGTGGGGATGGCATGAACTTCCGCTGGCCTCTAGGAAGAGACAGAGTGGCATAATGAAAAGCCTGCTGGCCTCTGTGTCCTAATCCTGGGCTTGAATCCCAGTTATGATACTTCAGGGAAAATAAATTCATATCCTGTAACTGATTTTCTTTATAAGAATAGGCAACATAATAACGACCTTGCCTAACTCAAAGCCCTCTGCAATGTAAAATATTACCCTTATTTCCTCTGTGCCTATTACTGTGTTTCCCTGAAAATAAGACCTAGCTGGACAATCAGCTCTAATGTGTTTTTTGGAGCAAAAATTAATATAAGGCCCAGTCTTATTTTACCATCATATAAGACCAGGTCTTTAATCTAATACAATGTAATGTAATGTAATGTAATATAATAAATACTGTGCCTTATTTTACTATAAGACCAGGTATAATATAATACTATAATACTGACTTATTTTACTATAGTATAAGACTGGGTCTTATACAATGTACTGTAAAATATATAATATAATATAATGTAATATAATACCAGGTCTTATATTAGTTTTTGCTCCAAAAGATACATTAGAGCTAATTGTCCAGCTAGGTCTTATTTCTGGGAAAACACGGTATGCATTCCATGTGTGGCATACTAACACTGGAAACCGAATGAAAAATACAGTTTTGTAGATGCATCATTTCTTTGAATTCTTTAATTGATCCCACTCACACCAACCCATTGTTTAACACACATGAGATGGTATCCTCGGTTATCATAATGTAAATGAAACTGAGTTCAAACAATCTATAATCAGATGACTTCCAAAAACATGCAGACGCACAGGATTACTTTAACATACCAATTTAACGCATCCTTTCCAAGTGGTTAGCCTTCATAGATCACTGCTTCCTACCTAAACGTTGGTAACTGGAGTTTATCTTTTTTTAAAAGTAGAGCCACATTTTCTAAATCACTATACAAGGAAGTGTCATTTTTAGAGCTAGAAAGCATCACCTGAATTTCCTTGCGTATGTTCGTACATATAAGCAAGAGTACATTTGGAACCCATTGTAAATGTTGAAAGGATAGTACTTTAAGTCCAGGAAAAAAAAGACCATCCTTCAATTCTGCTCAGTAACAACGCTGCGTCTGGAACGACAACATGTTTTTCCAAAAGTCCAATCACAACCCTATTATTTCAATTAAACTAATTGAATTCACCACCGGAGGCTGATGAGGCATGAGCTTGAGGACCCTTAAATTACACAGGCCTTTTAAAAAGCCCTGTACAATAAGTCCTCACTTAATGTCATGAATCAGTTCTTGGAATTGTGGCAAAACCACATATAATGAAACAAATTTTATCATAGTTTAACTGATATAAACACGAGTTACGTTCCTATGGCATCTCATCAACGTCATTTTTCTCATCTCATCATTTTTCTAGCTCTAAAAATGACACTTATAAAGAAATGATGTTGAATGCAACAATGTTATTTGAGGACCTGCTTTACTTAATTTTGAAGGTATCATCTTGCATTTTTTTTTATTATAGAGTGAGGCCAAAATTGTATGAGCTTTATGGCCCATCAAAACTAGATTCTCCGCAGCTCACCATATGTACATAAATTACTATGATATTCCTGTCAAGTTGACTAAACATTTTCACTTTTCTAGAGACCCCAAAACATTGAAAATATAATGAAACAACAAGCTCTTATTCATCATTTGGTGGATTGCCAAATGATAATTAACAGCACAGAATTTAAAAAGGAGTGTTGATATATAGAATAATAGAAGGAGCAATCACTTGGCAGTTCAGGAACCCACATTCAAGTCCAGAGTGGGCCACAGCACCCACTAACATTAGATCTTTGCAACGTTACTTAAACTCTCTGAGATTTAGTATCCCTATCTTTGTGATGAAAGACTGGACAAGGTTATCACTACAACTTTTTCTTGCAACATTTGAAAGTGTGTAATTCAGTAACATTCTTCAAAATCATAACATTTTAGACTCAATCTCATATTGTAACAAACACATGCCATGGAAATAGGGAATTCTCTCCTCCTAAATGTCTACATATACTCAGGACCCTCGAACTGGGAAGTGTGCTCCAGAACTTTGGTCTGCCTGCTTCATCAACTTAAAACACAAGAACAAATACTCACTGTGTCACACTATGCTTCATCAAATGGTCAAACACAGTCTCTACGTATAACTTTCATTATGTGGATAAGAGAGCAAAATTTCACATGTAAATTATTTTTGATGTTTCCTTATTTGTTCTCATGATAGTCGTATTCAATATACACAGGAGTCATTAAAAAATATTTACTTCTTCCAAGAAGATAGCTATCTCTAACATGGCTCGTCAATTTCATCTCTTCCTTATGTCCATTGCATTCCTCCATTGAAAGCTGGAGTCTATTCCTCCGCTCCTCTCAAATCTTTGCTGCCCTTGTGGCTCATACGATCAGTAGAATGCAACAGGAATGACATTCTATGTCCCATGTTATTTACACAGCAATAGATAACTAGACAATTTTCTATGCTATCGCAACCCATTTTACTTTCTTTTTCTAAATCTCTCCATACAATATACATACAGGTTGTAATTCAACTCAGATCATATACTGTCATTTCTTTTCACATCAGATGTAAAGGAATGGGTCTCTGTGGTATTTCACTTCATATTCAATGACCTAATTTAACATAACAGATTTTTTGTTAACTAGCAATGACACTCTTTTCTTTCTCTCTTGCTTTCTTTGTTTGTTTTTAAATACTTGTTCGGGTTAACCTCTTAGTCTCAGGTCTGAATGAATATATAATCTTTACCCTCAAAAAATGATCTGTTATATACTTAGATTGCTGTATAGAACAGAGAGCAAATTCAACAGCTTACAAGAACTTTATCTTAAAAGCAATGTTATATTGATTAGGAATTTCAATGAACTGATGATTTGACATATAGACGACAGTCATGCAATTCCTAATCACAGTATAAAATTGATAACACTCCAGAATTGAAAGAAATACACAAACAAAACGAAGACCCCTTGTTTTTCATACAATTTCTCACAAACACAATTTTACCCTACATACAAATGTTAAATTAGAACAAAGGGAGCTTCCTCCACATAGCTTTTGGAATTCTTCATGAGGTTTATGACTGGGAAATACTGACAGGAGCACACAGTACCAATTCTCAGTGTGATAATTGTGCTTGGAAAGAGAGACAGTTCTAAAGTAACTACTGTCCAAGCAGCAGATGTGTTTATAGATCAACATATTGACTTTTGTGTAACACAAAATAAAGATCAAAGTGCACAGAATCAATGTAGTCAGGATGATAGAAATCAGGATTTTGTAGAACTAGACCTGTAGTTAGAACTCTACCCAAACTGAGCTATATTTTCATGAACATAAAATCAGAGATGATAAGTAAAAATTTATATCATATGTTTTATATTCATGGACTATTTAGGACACTGGAGAAATTAGAGCCTACTATGTCTTTTTAAATACAAACTGCATCAAGAGATTTATTCAACATCATTATGATCTTCTAAGTAAAATATATACTCTAGGCATGTATATTTGCATGATACTAACACTGAGCCATGCTATTTAGTTAATTCAAGGTTATATGGAATCTAAATCCTAAGACTTCCAGAAGAGCAAAAGTTGGCCTATGACAGGTAATATTTTTTTTAACTTTTTCTTTTTTTAAGATTTTATTGGGGAAGGGGAACAGGACTTTATTGGGGAACAGTGTATACTTCCGGGACTTTTCCAAGTCAAGTTGTTGTCCTTTCAATCTCAGTTGTGGAGGGTGTAGCCCAGCTCCAGGTCCAGTTGCCGTTGTTAGTTGCAGAGGGTGCAGCCCACCATCCCTTGCAGGAGTCCAACCAGCAACCTTGTGGTTGAGAGGATGTGCTCCAACCAACTGAGCCATCTGGAAGCTCAGCGACAGCTCAGCTCAAGGTGCTGTGTTCAATCTTAGTTGCAGCGGGTGCAGACCACCATCTTTTGCGGGAGTCTAGGAGTCGAACTGGCAACCTCGTGGTTGAGAGCCTGCGCTCCAACCAACTGAGCCATCTGGCCACCAGGGAGCTGAGCGGCAGCTCATTGACTTCATTTTAGTTGCGGAGGGTACAGTTCACTGGCCCATGAGGGAACTGAACTGGCAGCCCTGTTGCCCAGAATTCACGCTCTAACCAACTGAACCACCCGTCCGCCCCTTTTAAACTTTTTTGTATCATATTTCAGGTAACTTCTGAGTGTGAGGAATTTCATAGGTCATTGCATAAAATACATGCTTAACTCTTGAATACATATACCCATCAGCATGGGCACAAACGCACACCACACATAGTCAAGCAAGATCCAGAGATGATAGATAGATAGATAGATAGATAGATAGATAGATAGATAGATAGATAGATAGATAGTCACTTCTGAGTTCTTTCCTCTGTACCCTCTTCCTCAGGTAGGTCAAGTGAGAAGACACTGAAAAGTTCATAGAATTATTCAATTATTCACATATTTTTCCTTATCAGCCATCTCAAGTGTCACTTCAAAAAAAGTGTCAAATTGGACTACTGATGATGATGGGTTTTTCCGATACAGAAAAGGCCACGTTACCCATTAGACAGCCAACGTCAATGATGTTGTTATACTCAAGTCAAGAATAGGACATTTAAATCTATTTAACCTAAGATTATCAATTGTAAATGAAATCTTAGTGACGGTAGGACTAACTTCTCATTGTTTTGATTTCTAGCTTCCTAGAAATTACTAGTATTTAGGTCGAACATGTAGACATGCAGGGCCACGCTCTTGGACTTGGTCTCTCTCCAAAACCCTTTTGTTTCCCAGTCCCTGCTTAGAAGACCGAGTCTTTCTGGAAACTATAGTTTTCTGTAGCTTCTATTTGTTGAAAAGTAGAATGCATTTTTCCCTTGTCCCCTTAGAGGAAAGGGGAAGAATTACACAGGGTCATATATCAGTAAAAATTTTCATTAAGAAGATGAATATCCTGATATGTACTTTTCTTTTTTTTTCACTAGTTTTTTGAACTCTGCGTCTGATAGTTTGATTGTCTCCATTTTGTTTAGTACTTATTCTGGAGTTTTGTTCTGTTCTTTTATTCGGGACTTGTTTCTTTCTCTCTCCTTTTGCTTGCCTCCCTGGATATGTTTCTATGTATTAGCTAGAGCTGCTTAATATGTCCCCAAGTCTTAGTAGAGTGGCCTTATGTAGTAGGTGTACTGTGGGACCCAGTGGCACAGTCTCCCTGGTCACAAGAGCCAGGTGCTCCAGGTGTGTCCTTTGTGTGGGTTTTCTGTGCCCTCCTCTTGTAGTTGAGCCTTGGTTGCTGATTGTATGTCAGTGGAAGGGATTGACCTTCAGGCTGATTGGTTGTGAGGACTCTCTGTGACTATAGCGGAGAAGCTGTTGTGCAGGGGCTGACCCTACAGCACAGAATTCGCTTTAGCATGGCTCTGGTGGCTGCCCAGTCTTCCCTTTGGGTGTATTGTTTGTGGAGGCAGCCTGGTTGTGCTCATGTGCTGTCCGAAACCTTCTACTGGGCATGCCAGACCCAGGGCCCCTTGGGATGAGTCCCACTACAGACCAAATTTCGCTGCCACATGGCTGGCATGTATTTTTCTTTTAGTTATAAACATGGTACATTATGGTGGTGAGATCTTCCAAAGAAATATGCAGAAACCCTCTCAAATGAGAGTTTTGCCTGCCTACCAATTTTTGAGTTTCTTTTAAACACTTTTATTTCAATTTTCCTCAGGTGTACCAAATAGGAATACTGGGAAAAAGAGAAATTAATAAACTTGTCCATGTTCTTCAAATTACATACTATGGCATCCTGAATCTCCATGAAAATATAGCTATTATTCCATAGTATTTTTCAATATGAATAGAGAGCTTATGTGAAATTACCAATACTTTACCATCTTACGTGCATGTAATATTAACTTTAAAATACTCAAGTTACATCCTCATCTTCATCTTTGGAATGTATATATTATCCAAAAAGCAAAGGAAAATACCAGAAAGTGGTACCAATTAAGTACTTTCACCATTAGCTGTTTTCTCCCATTTATTTTCTTCTTTCACTGGTATTATTTTCCTCTATAACTTGAATCATTGCATCAAGCTATTTAAATTTCTCTTCATAAAGATCCCTAAGTCATCAATATTTGATCAATCTTGCATAATTAATATATTTACAATTACTTTAATTGTAAAAACATTAGAAAGCCAGCAAATGACAGCCCACAGGCCAAACTAGCCCACTGCCTCTTTTGTAAGGCCCACAAGCCACAAACGGTTTTACATTTTTAAATAATTGGGAAAAAAGAATATTTTGTGACACCTAAAAATTATATGAAATTCAATCCTCAGTGTTACTAAATAAAGATGTACTGGAACATAGCCATCCTAAGGATGACTTTCTATTTGTGAATTAAAACAGCATTTTGAACCTTTGATACAGTCTATACATTTTTTCTAGATGAACAATTTTCAGAGAACATGCAAATCATAGAAACAGCATGTCCAACGGCTACTTGACTGAGACAAATAGTGGGTTTTTCCACATATATGGATATCTGAAAGTTTAATGACTTTTAGAAATGGCATAATCTTTAAGAGAAAGGTTTATTTATGCAATGTTAGGTAAGTATTATAAATTACTGAGGATATTGAGCAGTCCCCGAAGGGGGCTTGTATATGATATTTGAGGAGCATATGGCAATCTTGAGAGCGACTACATATTTTTTTTTTTAACTCAACCACCTCTATGGTAGTAACTGAAGGAGTAAAAAGGTGACATTGTTGATTTTCAGCATGACTTCAGATAAAATTATTTAGGACATGGTACTGAAAAGTCATTCTTTAAATAGATACTATGATTGAGAAGTTGACAGTTTTGTGCCTCAGCAGGTTAGATCTTTACAAGAATACATTTCTCTATTCATGTCAAGTCACAAATCTATCAGAAAATGAAATTGTTACAAATTATAATCCTTAATCTCCCATCTATAGGATAGCTCAGAGAACATAGCAGCCACTCGAAACAACACAAAACAAACAACTTCCCTGACCCTCACCATGTATACCCCTTCCCACCAAAATGAGGTATTTTATTGCCTTCAATAACGAACTTCAGATTACTACAACAATCTTTCCAGCTCTGACAACACATTTTCTTTTCTCAAAAACCTACTCCTTTCCTTAACAATCAAAGCAAATGTTTACTTTAAAAACTTGGATCCTGTTTTTTTTTTTTTTCTTTCTGGAGGTAATCTAGTGTCCAGGGGTTACTGAACTATGGATTCAGCCTATCTGGGTATGAATCCACCAGCGATTGGCATGAGCCACTGAAGTCCACTAAGTCTCAATATACTCATCTGTCAAAAGGTGATAACAATACAACCTACTTCATAGCGTAGTTGTGAAGATTGAATGAGTTAACACGAGTAAACAGAATAGTTGCTGGCACTTGGTAATCAGTATGTGTTAGCTGTTACGAGTATCTATTATTTTTAAGAAGTCATAAAAAGTCTTCCTGAAATTAAGTCACTCATACAATTTTCCCCATATGAGCTAAGCAAGAAAATTCCATGCCCCTTGTCTTTACACAAGAAGTCAATCCATTTTCCTTCAGTAGAGGCTTTCTTCTACCATATTCACCTCTTAATGTATGATCATTCTAACAACTGCACAGCTCGATTTGGCAGGGAGTCCTAACGCAATATCATACTCTCCTACGGTAAAGAGAGACTGTACCTCCCATATTTGGACAATTGTTGAAAAGGGAGGTATATTTGGAGCTTGGGATGCGAGATGAAGAGGAGGATAGGAGTAAAGGAGGAAATGTTTTCATCTTTGTCTCTTATAAAAGAAAAACGTTGTCGTTTGTGTCATGTTATTTATTTCAGCTTTGTTGTATTACATGTTTTAACTTTGTTAAAATATCTGATATTTAAAAACCTGAAAATTATCATGTCCTACTTTAAAGGAAATCAGCCCTTGCCTTTACTACTTTAGTACTTTAAAGTATCAAACAAAATGAATTATTCATTATGCAATTTAGTGCATTACATATTCTATTGAAGCAAGCCTACCTTATCTCCAAAAATAATTACCTTAATGGAGTCATCTACAAATGAGAAGGATACCCCAGTGTTGTCCTCTAAATGTTAAGATCATACTATAGGCCTTACACAGAATTTTACAGAAGGGAAAAGTGACCTTATCAAGTAAAAAGAGTGGCTACTAAATGCTACTTTAGAGTGAATCAATGTATGCAAGGATTTTCACAACGTAATTAATATGCACATGATTGAAGCATCAGTGGTTTGCACTGGCAAATAGCTACCTTTCTAAAGTTTATTACATTTTTAGGAAAAAATAATACTACAATCAAATTATAAAACTGAAAATGAACAGCAAAAGAACAAGACAAACGAAGAAACAAAACCCATACACATAGACAATAGTTTAGTGGTTATAGAAGGTAAGGGGGTGAGGGGTTGATAGAAGAGGGTAAAGGGGGTCAAATATATGGTGATGGAAGGAGAACTGATTCTGGGTGGAGAACACACAATGTGATATACAGGTGATGCATTACAGAATTGTACACCTGACACCTAGGTAACTTTACTGACAATTGTCACCCCAATAATTAAAAAAAAAAAACAAATTTGACTTTGGAAATCAAATTATGCTAAAGTTTCCAGCACACTAGAAGCATCTTGATGGACCTGAGATAAGTTTAGGTATATTAATATAATACATTGAAGAATAGACGTTTTCTAGAATTTTTAAATCATTCTAGTATAATACCATAAGATGCTGGAGTATTTCTGAAGATCTGATCCCTATAACAAATTAATCCACTCCTGAAACTAATAAATAAATAAACAAATAAACGGCAATATATTTTTGTGCATAAAAAAAATTAATCCACTTTGTTGACATCATGGTTCTAGGCTTCCAGGTGAGAAGAAATTAGCAATTTTATTTTCCATTTATTTAGAGAAGTTGTAATTTAATGGCAGTCTCACTGCTATATTTCATAAAAAGGAAATGTGGCTGGCCCAACTTTGTACTTGTTAATTACATTAACTAGTTCTTTTCCTTCTATTAAGTAGATACCTTTCAAATTGACTTTTGAAAACTTCTACCCAGAAGAGGAAAAGGATGAGGTGATATGTGCTTTTCCATACCCTCTAGTGGGAATATAAACTAGTATAAATTATCTGATAACAATAATTTAGCAATATAGCAGAGTTGCATCTCATTGCCAAGTTGGGCTTTCAAGTTGGTGCAGAAGGTGAAAATCAGGCATACTCAAAATTACCCTTGAGAAACCATTTAAATTATAAAAAAAAATACAGAATACAGACTTGTTAAGTAGAAGACAGTCAGGTTTTCCTCTAGTGTTAAACAGATTGCTGCTTCTTTTGGTGGTATACTAGGTGAAGTGGTTGCCATGTGTTTAGGATCCACATACAAAAAAAGAAAATCTAACTTTAATTACTACAATGAAACTCAGCTACAAGACTCATGCCAACAATGAGAACTGAGATAACACAGGACTAGAGGATTCTAGGTCATGCTGCTCCATTTCAAGAGGAAGATCATTCACTTTGAGGTAAGTGCAGCCCAACTATTGAATTACACTTGACTTTTCTCACTTGTTATCTCTTGCTCACTCTTTCTTCACTATTGTTTTCTTCATTTCTCTTGTCTCTAATTGTTCCTGATTAGACGTACTTGAATTTATCCAAGTGCATGAAAGATGTGGTTACAATTTATGCATTAAAAGCTACACTGTGACAATCACTGCTTTTGTCTGCCCAATAGCTTTCCACTCTCTTCTTGTCATACCACACTTTCATAGTTTGCTCCTGGATTAACACAATCTGGACTACTTATTATATACCCCTGGCCACATAATTGGTCCAGGAATAAGCAAATGACCCAAATGTCCAACAGAGATCTTCCCTGGAATTCCTCTAATTAGAGTTAGAAAAGTAGGACTTTTGTTCCCTGAATATAAAGACATGAGGATGCTGGACTGGATTTATTTGTGTCCATGTTCCCTGTTAAACCAGGAAAAAAGCCTGTCTATGAATTTGAAGCTGACATGACAAATTCAAAAAGAGTGACTGTTGATGATGTTGAGGTCCGTCGTTTCTATAATTCCTAAGGCCTATTGCATAACATTTCTCATCTGCTTTGGTTCCATGAATCAATCTGTACTCAATATTTTTGAAATCTAATTCAAATTGAGTTTCAGAAAGCGCAATCAGAAATCTGATTGATATACTAATATTCTGTAGAGTCAAAAACCATTTTTAAAACTATTCTGAGACCCCCAAAAATCATGGAATAATGAAAACATAAAGCAAAAAGTAGATAGGATGCAGATTGTGTGTGTATGCATGTGTGTCTGGAGGAGACTGTATCCGGTTTAAATAGCAGCTATGAATGAAGCATTGTATTTTGTTACATTTTAATTCTTTACATTTAAATGTGTAAGTTATCTGGAATTCATTATAATGATAGATGCTAACCATAATAATTACCTTTTTTTAAGTTTTACAATGTGTAAGAACTATGCTACGCCATTTACATAGGAAGCCTGACAATTAACTTCGAGAACTCATTGCAACAATGTTGGTAACTTTTTATGATATCAGAGGGATTATTCATTATGACTGGACAAACAGTTAACTAAGTTTATTATTTCAAAGTGCTGAAAAGGCTACATGAAAAAGTTAGACGACCTGAACTTTTCACCAACAATTCACGGCTCTTGCATCACGACAATGTACCAGCTCACATAGCACTGTCTGTGAGAGAGTTTTTAGCCAGTAAACAAATAACTGTATTGCAACACGCTCCCTATTTACCTGCTCTGGCCCCCAATGACTTCTTTCTTTACCTGAAGAGAAAGGAAATATTGAAAGGAAGACATTTTGATGACATTCAGGACATCAGAGATAATACAGACAGCTCTGATGGCCAATCCAGAAAAAGAGTTCCAAGATTGCTTTGAAGGGTGGACTAGGCACTGGCGTTGGTGCATAGCTTCCCAAGGGGAGTACTTGGAAGGTGACCGTAGTGATATTCAGTAATGAGGTATGCAGCACTTTTCCTAGGATGGATTCGTGAACCTAATCGTCAGACCTCGTATTATTTTCTTCCATTTATATTTTACATCAAATTAAGAGCTGATATTATTATTAGACTCATTTTACAGATGAGCAAACTGAGGCTTAGAGATATAACATGACTTGTTAGTAAGTGGAAGAGCCAGAATTCAAACTCAGGTATTAATGACTCCCACAACTACATTCTCTGGGATATGATCCAACTACCTCCTTTTTCTGATTCACAAATCTCCTATTTTAAAGCATGAATGTGGACTGGTATTTTTCTGAACATGTACATATTTAAATATAAAATGAGACTTTTTTATTTTTATGCATTTTATGGTACTTTATAAGAATTACTCTTATAGAGCTGAACTGAAATTTCCTACCTTACTACTTTTCAGACCCATCCATATGAGCTGATCAAGGTTTGGTGCCTCCTGGGTCTTAAGAAAGCATAGGCACTCTTACACTCATCAATGTAAAATGAAGTTGTTCTTTATTGGATGGTATAATGTTCCACAGCTGAGAGTTTTGGTTGGTTGATCTCCAAATTTTCAACACCTGCTGCTTCCTATTCATTTTCCTGTGATTATTTAAGGAAGGGATGTTCTATGATCCAATAAAAACCAAGGACAGTTGGGGTTAGATAAAGACCTAAGAGTTTACATGCCTGTTATTCTGTAAGTTTACAATTATTAATCATTTCTGACTTATATTTGGTTACACTAATACTCAATATATGAACACAGCATTTTTGTTTAGTTTTTCACTAAACAATAATGAGCATCATACTGTCACAAGGCCACCACCACAAAGCAAAGGACAAAAGAAACACAAAAGGACAAATAGCATTCAGAAGATGACTAATATAAAGAAGAAAAGAGAAAATCATCTGTAATTTTACCCCTTATTAATAACCATTTAAGCACCTGTGATGCTTAAAAAAATAAACAAAAATGTGAAGCTGGCTTTTCTTTCCCTCATTATAACCTCATTTTCCCATTCTGCAAATCCACAAAGGAAGTGAGAATTTGAAACACAATTTAAAACTTTTCTCCTTAAAGATGTTAATATTTTATTCATTTGAATCCTAAAATCATAGAAGAGAATTGTTTTAAATTCCTCATGAAAAAGAAGGCTAATGTAGCTAAGGAAGGTAGGCATAAAAGATCTAGGGTACATTTATCCTTTTTAAAAAATAGGCAAAAATACTTCTAGGGATAAGACATAATGGAGTCCCTGATGTATGGTTGTACCACCTTAGTGAGGCCAAAATTTATCAGTGATTCAAAAGGTTTCAGCCTGATCCCTCCATATTGAAACACCCCATCAATCTTTAATCTTGTTGATCACTTCATTATGGGATGCAAAATGGTGATGTTCTCTCATTCTGCCTTTATTAGCTGAAACTATTGTTCAAGAGTAAGTTTTCCTTATTTCCAATGTGCTTAGTCTAAAATACAAATGGTACAGAAAAAGCAGGTTAAATGTGTGTTTCTTTCCCATTGTTTCTTTTCAAAAGACTAAGTCGGGGTCCTAGTAACCTCCAATGATGACTAACAAGATTTTTAGTATTTTAAGAACTGATGAGTTTTTCTGAGGGGGGTGGAGGTAGGAGATGAGGGTAAGGGGAATCAAATATATGGTGATGGAAGGAGAACTGACTCTGGGTGGTGAACACAATGGGATTTATAGATGATGTAATACAGAATTGTACTCCTGAAATCTATGTTATCTTACTAACAAATGTCACCACAATAAATTTAAAAAATACAAATAAATAAATAAATAAATAAAAAGAACTGATGAGTTTTAAAATATTTGACCTGTCCCAAGAGTTGTTACTCCTACTCATACTCAAATTTTCTCAATTTATGCTCTTTCCTCACTTTCAGTTGAAGACACAGAGCATTGCTGGCAGAGCTCCTTCCCTGCAGGAGATAAATGGGGCACTGATGAATCCATGTGACGCTTTAAAAAGAAAAACAAAAACAAAAAAATATTCTGCCTTAGTGCATAAGGAGAAGGTATATTTTTATACTTATGTGGTGTGAAAGGCATTACTTTTAAATCTAATCTCTCTGTTTCATAGAAAGAGGCCAGGTTAGAAAAAACAAGGGGCATTTGGGAATTTTCTATGTAAGGAGAGATACAGAAAGATATTTTTGGTGGGCTCCCTTAAAATGAGACACTCTCATAAGCGTTTTAATTGATAATAAACAGCAATATATAATAAAAACTATGACAAATCACCAGGGGATGAAAGCAGAATACTTGTAACAGTCCTCATTTTAATTTATGAGAAACCATCACCAATCCTGAGCATTCCTTTCTTCCTGAGAACTTCGCTTTAAATCACATGCTTCCTCATCATCGTTCCATTTCTTCCTGCAGGGGTTCCCCAATCTGTGGCACCTCCACAACGCTAGCATCTCTCTTTCTTCTTGGAGAACTGTATGCCTTTGATATCTTTCAAAAGCATTTCTATTAAGAGACCTGTAATATTTTGTTCCACTTCTAATTTTACCCCCATTTCTTGTCCCATCTTTCCATCACCTAGATGAAATTTCCACTACAAGTTCACCTCTCACTTCAAATATTTTCTTTTCCTCTGAAATCTGTTTTAATTTTTTTCTATTTCTCTGGATGACAATCATCAATCATCCCAGTTAACTAGACGCAGAAACACCATATCATTCTTATTTCCCTTCTTCTCTTATAGTCCTCCAACCACAAACTTTTTCAATTAGCTTCTTCAGTGAGCCCTTTATATAAACCCAATCATCTCCATTATGAATTTGTGGTATGCCAACACAGGTTCTCATGGTCTTCCTGCAATGATACGTGCAATAGCCTCAGTCACTGTCATTTGTAATCTACCGTGTTTCCCCGAAAATAAGACCTAACTGGACCATTAGCTCTAATGCATCTTTTGGAGCAAAAATTAATATAGGACCCGGTCTTATCTTACTATAAGACCGGGTCTTATATAATATAAAAAAATATAATACCTGGTCTTATTTTACTATAATATGGGGTCTTATATAATATAAAGAAGGGGTCTTACATTAATTTTGCTCCAACATATGCATTAGAGCTGATTGTCCGGCTAGTTCTTATTTTCGGAGAAACACGGTAGCTATCCCACATTAACAAATAACCTCTCTGTATTGTATGCTCCCATTTATAATGTATCAATCATCCGTCATAGCCTAGAATGTAATCACATACAATGATGGTTACATGGCTTTTCAACAGCTTTACATGCTATTTATTGTCTTCCCAAATGAACTGTAAAGCATCTATTTTTCTATATGACAAAAAGAACAAATGGATTGTTGAGGGAGGGAATGAGTGATAAAAAGAGAATACAAGGAATTCGAAGAGGAGAAAATAGTAATCTGTGTTGCACAGAATGGTGAATAAACTATAAAGCAGCCTGTGTGTGTTGAGTTTTCAGGACCAGTGGGGGCCCCTTTGGGACCTTGGGGCAAACTGGAAACAGGAACTTCTCCTTAAGAAGCTGCTGGAAACCATCTCAATATATAAACAAGTCTGTGATGTCTTCAAGATGGAGGCACCACTTCAAACAAGTGTACCACCTGCATAGCCCTGAATGGCAGCCCTTTTTCCACTCTATGACTATGCTATCATTGCTAAGTCAGGTCTGTTATTTGGGCCTCATGTTCCAAACCTGTAAAAGAGGCATAGTAATGCCTGCTCTAATTGCTTTACTAGGTTATTGAAAAGATGACAGTAGTCAGTGACCTGAACTGGCATGGAGTACAGGCTGGAAAGAAATCAAGCTGTGATTTAAAAAAAAAAAAAAAAAAGAAGGAGAAGGAGAAGGAAAAGAAGAAGAAGAACTTTAAGAACATTTGAAACTGTGGGAATTAGAAGTACTGAGATGTCTGCTTTGTTTTTTATTTTGCTGTGGTTTTGTGTTGTTCTATGTCAGTGGTAAACCGATTATGAGAAAAAGAGGTAAAGGCTATAAAAGCTGAACTATGTGAAGAAAAGGAAAAAGACAAGGATCGGTCAAATAAAGATGAGGAAATCTCTATTGTAAATGTATCTGCTAATTTATCTGCTAATTTGCATCTTCTGCAACATAAAGAAGAGAGAAATGACTTTTCTCATGGGAAGATATGATTATATAACAATATTAGTAATAGCCAAGATTTACTATTTACATAAACTAGACATCGTGCTAACTACCTTCTTTCATTTGTTCTACTCAATGATTCCATAAGACAGATGCTAATACTAGCCCATGATGCAGATGAGAAAAATGAGCAGAGTCAGGATGTAGAAAGATATTGTCTAACTATAGAGGCCACTCTCTAACAATACAAGGCTGTATCCTAAAGAGTTGCTTTCACAGGGGAGGAGTGTTACAGTTTAGCAAGAAATAAAATTGAGATGTGCTTATTAATTCAATTGGAATGAATCCAGGGTACACATAGGCAGTAATGCAAATGCTAGGAAGTGAAAAATTTGATGTAAGTTCCAATTTGGCACAAAAACAAAAACTATTTAAGAGACTATACTGTAACAAAAAGGGTCAAGCTTTAGAAACAAAAGAAAAAGGCCCAAGCTTTCGGAACAAAATAGAGATACTGCACAACTGTTTTTAAAAGGTGAATGAGCATGAGCCCAGTCAGTAAAAGTTGGAGACAGCTGGAGATTTAGAAGGCAGAACACAACTGTTAAGGAGAAAGAACTGAGGAGAGTGCTAACCACCTGCCAAGAGATTTTCATGAAGTTATGGAGAGACATTATTACTACCATATCAAAGACAGCTAAAGATTTGATATAGCTATTACTCGCTAGGTCACTTAAGTATAGAACACAGTTAGGAAAGGTGGTTTTGGTCTGGAGTGCAGGGACACCACAGGGCCTCTTGATAAGAGAACCACTAGTAAAAATAAAAAGAAAATGCACAGGAACATGTCACAATAAAAGGGAGGAGAGCACAGCTGGGCCACCTTCAAGATCCAGCATGCAAGAGAAAAGGGAAAGAAAACAAGAAACATCTGTACAAATGCAATCTTGAAAGTCTCCCAGGGAAGCAAGAGAAAAGAGAGAACAGAGGGGGTGTGGGGAGACTTAGGTACAGTTAACAGAGATGGATTTCAAGTTATGGGGAAAATACATGATGATTAAAAAAATAAAACAGAGGTAGGAAGGAATAAGTTATACAGAAAAAAATACTGAAGTATGTGAGGGGTGTATGAAGAACAGTTCTCTGTGTAAGAAAGTAGGCAGAGAGAAGCAGAAACCTTCCCTAAGCAATGGTTCTCAAGGTGGGGGGATCTCCAAACCAGTAGCAGTAACACCACCTGGGAACTTGATAGAAATGCAAATTCTCTGGCCCCATCACAGACTTACTGAGTTAGAAACTCTGGTGGTGGAGGCCCTTCAGTCTGTGTTATAACAAACCCTCCAAGTGATTCTGACATACATTCAAGTTTGAGAACCAGTGGTCTAAGGAACAGAAAGAAAGGAGAATGCAAGAAAAGGATATTCCACTGTATTAAGTGACAAATGTGGGTAGGGGGCACAGAAACAGGAGCGCATAATACAAAGAGAAAATGACCACTCAAGTTTAGAGTTGCAGCTCATGGATTCTGATGAAAGAGAAACCAAGGTTACACAATTTTAGCACAAAAAAAGGAGGGCTTAATGTGATTGGAAGAAATGTATTAAAAATGAAGCAATTACATTCTCAACTATGTAAGACTATCCAGTGGAACTTCCTGCACTAAGGAAGTATTCTGTATCTACATTGTCTAATGTGGTATCTGATAGCGCCAGGTGCTTACTGAGCACGTGAACTGTGATTAGTTCACTGAACTGAGTTTTTTTATTTTACTCAATTTTAATTAAAATTAAATAGCCACATGTGGCAACTGGCTTCCGCATTTGACAGTGTAAATTTAAAGCGAATTTCATATAGGTCAGTGGGACATGAATAATGCCAACGTGAACTTTTATTTGTGAAGATATTTAATAATATAAGATCTACATGGGAAGATATGTAATTATGAAAATGAATTAGGAAATATCACATTCAAATATATAGCTGCCCTACATCCAAAGAAATATAAAAGGAGGAAGCATTTAATATCTGCTTCACTGATTTTATATCTTGGACGGGTTTCTAATGTTGTCCAGAAAAAGATGATAAGGCTTTAAGTAATTGGAAGTTATCACACAAAATACACATAGAATCACTTTGTGAGAATATAGGATTGGAGATTTTATATTTAGATATTTGCTGTCAGAATTATGACAAAAAACAGATATAGATAGAGATGGCCTCCAGAACCACTGGATAAACATGTAGGTAAAAATAGACAAACTGGAAAGTAAAGTGAAAGCCCATGTCTTGGTAACAGTTAAATTAATTTCTCAAAAATTAGTCAATTTTTCAATACAGTGGACAGGGAACAAATTCTTGTTAACAGAAAGAAAAATTAATAAAAATATATATATTCAAGCGAGAGAATGAACTATTCACCTTTCAAGATTTCAGATCATGAAGGAGCAAGTTAAAATGGCGTAAGAAAAATACTCAAGGGAAGTAGAATACTGAAATGGCTTAAAGAAAAAAAAAAAGGATCTTTCCATCCATAGAAGCATTTAATAATAAGGAGAAAAGATTTTTTTTTTCAATAGAGGTTAAGAAATTGTAAGAAATGGAGCAAAAATAGTGGAAATCAAACAGCAAATGAATGAACTATGTAGAATAAGAGCCAAGGTGATAAGCAAAGAAAGAGGTCATACAAAAATAAAGCATTACCGAGAGACAAGTCACAATGTTAGAGAACAAAGCATTCTGTTTTACAAAATTAAAAAATACAACTGAAGGAAAAAGGGTGATAACACCTGATAAGAAATAATGATTGATAATAGCTGATAAAAAAAGGTCTTTAGGGTTCTCTCTCTCATTTAAACGAGGAATTCAAAGACAGGAAAAGATACAGCAGATACAAGAGGAAATATGTGAGTGAATTCTCAGGTGGAAAGGAATAAAAAGGCTTTGACATATATGTTGTCTTCATGGCTCAAAACTGACCAGTATGATCAAGCTGCTTTATAAGATTAGAGGCCTAATTACTGGAAGAGAAATAGACTTACTAGCAGATCATGGTTTTAAAAATGTATCAAGGTGAAGACCTCATCAAACTGGCAGCGTGAGGTAAGCCTCTGTAAAGCTCCCCTGGAATTTACAATAAATGGAAGAACTATAACTCCACAAAGGACTCCCTGCAGAGCAGACAGGCAAGACAAAGAGGCCCACTACTGCATTCACCTAAAGGTGGGTGAATCACATGAGTGGGGGAGTCGGGAAGGGAGAAGTGCGGGGACGGAGCCCCGCCGGCACAGCACGCAGACCTAGCTCAGTGCTCCGAGCTCGCTACTCCCTGAACTACTACAGCTGCAGAAGAGGGAAGGACTCGGACTGCTAGGGCTCCGCTTACGGCCCACAGGGCTGAGGGGGCAGCATATAACACGGATGAACCGAAAGCTCATGGCAGAGACCTCGGAGCAAAGACTGAGGGAAGAGGGCTGAAAAAAGTGGTTTAAGCCCTCACTGCCGAGGGGAACGGAAGCCTTAGGCACTGACACTAGCCGCCCGCTCCCTACCCTCCCAGAGGTTGCCCCACCCCCACCTGCCCGGTGCTAGAAGCGGAACAGCAGCAGTGTCAGATCAAAAGAACACGATCTTTGCAGTTCTGAGAATTGTGGACCCCAGACACAGATTCACAGCCCAACTAGTTCCGGCAAAGGGGAGGGAGCTGTGGAAGCAGGACTGGCTATGGTGGTGGTCGCCGCCATTGCTCTGGGCCACCTCTCACAACTCACCCCGCCCCTGGCCCCACCTATCTCGGTGAATCCCTGCAGGAGTAAACAGAACTGCTGAAACAAACGGGCTCTGAATCTGGTGCAGAAAGAGCTTTAGAACTTCAAAAGCTCTCCGCATATCCCCATGGACAAGACGTGCTGTGACCCAGGCGAACTATTAACAGAGGTGTCGTGCGGGGTGTCCGGCGGGGCGGCCTGTGGGGTCTCTGATCCCGCTCCCCACATAAGAACACAGGACATGGTGAGGCCAAAAAGGAACACCCACGGAGTCATAGGTAGGGAAGTCATACCGCTATAGTCTCACTGGAGGCTGGGTTTACGCGACGTGCGACCTGCTGTCCGCTTTGCTGCCAACTGACCAACTATCCTCGACTCTCCTTACTCTCCTTCAGTCTCCTCCTTCACTCTCCTCGGCTCCACTCCGTGGCTGCGGCAGTTATATCAGTGGCCAATGGCTTAATGGCTACAGCTGATGGCCAACCAGCCACAGCTGACCGCCATTCACTATCCGAGCCAACACATCTCCACATGAGGCCGAGAGCCTGGAAACTGTTTTCTCGGGCTCTGTCCCCACAGGAGGAGAAGCCCGTCTCCCAGCGAATCCTCCCATTGTGTGAGAAGCTGGAATAGTGCACAGAAAATATAGCACTGCAGTGTGAGAGAGAAAAAAAACCTGCAGCCGGAGAGAAAATAAAACATTCCACCAACAAGAACTGGAAAACAAAAGAAAGACCTCTTCCTATCCACCTGTTGCAGAAACCACTCCTGTAAATGTCTAGGAAGAGAAATAATAAATCAGTAATTGCCATGAATAACCAAGGCAACAAGACAGCTCAGAAAGAAAGTGAAAAGTCTCCAGAAAAAGAACTTAAAGATATAGAAATATGTGACTTAAATGACAGAGAATTCAAGATTGCACTTCTTAAAAAAACTCAACGCGATGCAAGAAAACACAGAAAGGCAGTTTAGTGAACTCAGAAACACAATCACAGAACAACATGAACATTTTACCAAAGAGACTAAAATTTTAAAAAAGAACCAAATAGCATTTCTGGGGATTAAGAACTCAATAGAAGAAATTAAGAATGAAATAGACAGCTTAGGTAGTAGAGTTGACCAGATGGAGGAAAGAATCAGTGACATCGAAGATAGAAACCTAGAAATTGCACAGATGGAAGAAGAGACTCGAGACTTAAAAGAAATGAAAGAACACTACAAGAACTTTCTGACTCCATCAGAAAGAGCAATATAAGAATAATGGCATACCAGAGGGACAAGAAAAACAGAAGGGAACAAAGAATATATTCAAACAAATTTTTCATGAGAACTTCTCAAACTTGTGGACAGAGCTGGATCCTCTAATCCAAGAAGCAAATAGAACACCTAATTACCTCAATCCCCACAGGATTGAGGTAAAAGGCCTTCTCCAAGGCACATGTATTGAAGCTAAAATCAACGACAAAGAAAGAATCCTCAAGGCAGCCAGGGAAAAGAAGACAGTAACCTACAAAGAAAAGCCCATTAGATTATCATCACATTTTTCAGCAGAAACTCTACAAGCCAGGAGGGAGTGGAACCAAATATTCAAACTATTGAAAGAGAGAAATTATGAGCCAAGAATAATACATCCAGCAAATATATCCTTTAGATACGAAGGAGGAATAAAGACCTTTCCGGACATACAGGAGCTAAGAGAATTTTCTAATACACCACCTGCACTACAAGAAATACTAAAGGAGGCTACTTGACCTCCATCAACAGGGACAATTTGTGGCAACCGAAACATAAAAAGGGGGAGAGTAAAGGCCTGAACTGGAATATTGGAATGGAGAAAGTAAGCGTGCTGAAGAAAATGGAATACTCTAAATATCAAAATTTCTTTTACATAAACTTAAGGGTAAACACTCAAAAAAAATCTATAACTGAAATACATACTGCAATAAAAGAAGAAACAGAGGGAAACATCATAGAATACCACCACACAGTAATAATAGACAACAACAAAAAGCAAAGAAACAATGGAAACACAACCTTACCAAAAAACTAAAGATAGAATGACAGGGAAGTATAACAATACCTTACATCAAATTATACTACAACCCTACTGTAATCAAAACAGCATGGTACTGGCATAAAAACAGACACATAGATCAATGGAACAGAATAGAGAGTCCAGAAATAAATCCATGCTTATATGGCCATTTCATCTACAACAATGGAAGCAAGAATGTACAGTGAGGTAAAGACAGTCTTCAATAAGTGGTATTGGGAAACCTGGACAGACACATGCAAAAAAATGAAGCTGGACCACCACCTTACACCATATACAAAAATAAATTCAAAATGGCTTAAAGACTTAAATGTAAGATCTGAAACGACAAAACACCTAGAAGAAAATATAGGAAGAAACTTCACAGACATTACCCAGAGTAAGATTTTTACTGATATATCCAGTCGTGCGAGGGAAGTAAGAGAAAAAATAAACATGTGGGTTTACATCAAACTAAAAAGTTTCTTCACAGAAAAGGAAACCATCAATAAAACAAAAAGGTATCCTACTGAATGGGAAAAGATATTTGCCTATGATATATCTGATAAGGGGTTAATACCACAAATCTATAAAAAAACACACTCAACTCAACTCCAAAAAAAACAAACAACCCAATTAAAAACTGGGCAGAGGACATGAAGAGACATTTTTCTAAAAAGGATATACAGATGGCAAATAGACAAATGAAGAAATGCTCAACCTCACTAACCGTCAGACAAATGCAAATAAAAACCACAATGAGATACCACCTCACCCCAGTCAGAATGGCTATCATCAATAAATCAACAAACAACAAGTACTGGCGCGGATGTGGAGAAAACGGAACGCTTGTGTACTCTTGGTGGGATTGCAGATTGGTGCAGCCACTATGGGAAACAGTATGGAGGTATCTCAGTATTCTGAAAATCGAACTTCCTTATGATCCAGCAACTCTACTCCTAGGCATCTATCCGGAGAAATCCAAAACACTAATTCAAAAAAATGTATGTACCCTGATGTTTACTGCAGCACTATACACAATAGCCAAGAAATGGATAGCAACCAAAATTCCCATTGGTAGACGACTGGATTAAGAAACTGTGGTACATTTATACAATAGAGTATTACGCAGCCATAAAGAAGAAAGAAATCTTACCATTTGCAACAACATGGATGGACCTAGAGAACACTGGTAAGTGTTAAGTTAAGTGAAATAAGTCAGACAGAGAAAGACAAATACCATATGATCTCACTTATATGCGGAATCTAAAGACAAGAATAAGTGAATGAACTAACCAGAAACAGTTTTGGAGACGAAGAGGAAAAACTGAGGGTTGTTAGATGGGCGGGGACGGGTGGGGATAAGGGGGAAATTGAGGGGATTAGAAAACAGTCGGTAAATACAAGATGGCCACGGGGTTTTGAAAATTAATTTGGGGAATGTAATAAATAATCTTGTAAAGACTTTGTAGGGTATCCAATGGACAAGTGTCCCATTTGGGAGACCACCTCAGGGATGATGTACATGCCTGATCACTGCACTGTACACCTGAAGCTAAACAACAATGAATGCCAACTATAATTATATATATATATATATTATATATATATATAATATATATAATATATATATGTATGTATGTATGTATGTATGTATATACTTACAAGAAGCAGAGTATAGCATTAGGAACACAGACAGTGGAAATGTAATGGCTCAGTGCGATGTCAGAGAGATACTGGATGGGGGGAGGGGGGTCCACACAGTGTGAGGGATATAAATGATAAACCTCTAAGTATTACTTTATCTTGTGCACCTGAAACTAAAAAACAACAACAAAAAAACACACACAAAAAAAACAGGAAATCCTGACACATCAATAATAACCCTAAATGTAAATGGACTGAACTCACCAATAAAAAGGTCACAGAGTAGCAGATTGGATCAAAAAACTAAACCCAGACATATGCTTTCTCCAAGAGACACATCTCAGCTGCAAGGACAAGCATAGACTCAAAGTGAAAGGATGGAAATTCACACTCCGAGCAAATGGTATGCAGAGAAAAGCAGTTGTATCCATACTGATATTAGTTGAAACAGACTTCAGGGTGAAAAAGGTAACAAGAGACAAAGATGGACATTTCATAATGGTAAAGGGGACTACACAACAAGAAGACATAACAGTCATCAATATTTATGGCCCCAATCACGGAGCACTGAAATATACCTAACAGTAGTAAGCAACTACTAACAGAAGTAAAAGGAGAAATTGACCAGAACACAATTATACTAGGGGACTTAAATACATCTTTGACAGCTATGGATAGATCATCCAAACAGAAAATAAATAATGAAACAGCAGCCCTAAATGACACATTAGATGAAATAGACATAATTGACATTTATAGAGCACTTCATCCTTAAACATCAGACTACATATTTTTTTCTAGGGTACATGGAACATTCTCAAGGATAGACCATTTATTGGGACATATAATCAGCCTAGGCAAATTTAAGAAGATTGAAATCATACCAAGCATATTCTCTGATCAGAAGACTTTGAAATTGGATGTCAACCGCAAAAAAGAAAGCAGGAAAAAAACAGAAATACATAGAGATTAAACACCATACTTCTAAAGAATGACCGGGTCAAAGAAGAAATTAGAGGAGCAATCAAAAGATACATAGAAACAAATGACAGTGAAAATACATTATACCAAAATTTTTGGGATGCAGCGAAAGCAGTTTTAAGAGGTTGATTTATATTATTACAGGCCTATCTCAAGAAACAAGAAAAATCTCAAATAAATAACCTCATGTTACACCTTAAAGAACTAGAAAAAGAAGAACAAATGAAACCCAAGGTCAGCAGAAGAAAAGAAATAACAAAAATCAGAGCAGAACTAAATTAAATAGAGAACAAAAAGACAATAGAAAAAATTAGTGTGGCAAAGAGCTGGTCTTTGAAAAAATTAACCAAATTGACAAACCCTTTGTTAGACTCACTAAGATAAAAAGAGAGAAGACACTAATTAACAAAATCAGAAATGAAAAAGGGGAAGTTATCAGGGACACCACAGAAATACAAAGGATCATGCAAGAATACTATGAAGGACTATATGCCACCAAATTCAATAACCTAGAAGAAATGGACAAGTTCTTAGAAACATATAGCCTTCAAAGGCTGAACCATGAAGAACTGGAAAATCTAAACAGACCGATCACCAGTAACGAAATTGAATCAGTCATCCAAAACCTTCCCAAAAACAAAAGTCCAGGACCAGATGGCTTCACTAGTGAATTCTACCAAACCTTCAAACAGGATCTAATACCAATCCTGCTCAAACTCTTCCAAAAAAGTGAAGAAGAGACAGTACTCTCCTACTCATTTTATGAGGCCAACATTACCCTGTTACCAAAACCTGGTAAGGACAGCACAAAAAAAGAAAACTACAGACCAATATCTCTGATGAATACAGATACAAAAATCCTAAACAAAATTCTAGCAAATCGAATACAACAATGCATTAAAAAGATTATTCATCACGACTAAGTGGCGTTCATCCCAGGGGCAAAAGGATGGTTCAACATACGCAAATCCATCAATGTGATACATCACATAAACAAAATAAAGGACAAAAATCATATGATTATATCAATTGCTGCAAAAAAAGCAGTTGACAAGATACAACATCCATTTATGATGAAAACACTTAATAAAATAGCTATAGAAGGAAAATACCTTAACAAAATAAAGGCCCTATATGGCAAACCCTCAGCTAGTCTGATAATCAATGGTGAAAAACTGAAGCTCTTTGCTTATGTTCAGGAACACGACAGGGCTGTCCCCTATCACCTCTGCTTTTCAACATAGTGTTGGAAGTCCTCGCCAGAGCCATCAGGAAAGAGAAAATAATAAAAGGAATTCAAATTGGGAATGAAGAAGTTAAATTATCACTCTTTGCAGATGACATGATGCTATATATAGAAAACCCTAAAGACTCCATCAAAAAGCTATTAGAAACAATCAACGAATACACTAAACTTGCTGGCTACAAAATCAACGTACAAAAGATCATTGCATTCCTATATACTAACAATGAAATCTCAGAAAAAGTAATACAAAAAACAATTCCCTTTGCAATTGCAGCAAAAAGAATAAAATACCTAGGAATAAACTTAACCAAGTATGTGAAGGACCTATATGCTGAAAACTATAAGACATTTTTGAAAGAAATTGAAGAAGACACAAAGAAATAGAAAGACATTCCGTGCTCATGGATTGGAAGAATCAACATAGTTAAAATGTCCATATTACCCAAAGCAATATACAGATTTAATGCAATCCCCATAAAAATCCCAATGGCATTTTTTAAAGAAATAGAACAAAAAAAAATCATCAGATTTGTTTGGAACCACAAAAGACCCCGAATAGCCAAAGCAATCTTAAGAAAAAAGAACAATACTGGAGGTATCGCACTCCTTGACTTTAGCTTGTACTACAGGGCTACAATAATCAAAACAGCATGATATTGGCAGGAAAACAGACACGTAGACCAATGGAATAGAATTGAAAACCCAGAAATAAAACCACATAAATATGGACAGATAATTTTTGACAAAGAAGCTAAAAACATACAATGGAGGAAAGACAGCCTTTTCAATAAATGGTACTGGGAGAATTGGATAGCCACGTGCAAAAGAATGAAACTGGACTGCTATCTGTCACAGTGTACCAAAATTAATTCAAAATGGATCAAAGACTTAAGCATAAGACCTGTCACAGTAAACTGCATAGAAGAAAACATAGGTACTAAACTTATGGACCTTGGGTTCAAAGAGCGTTTTATGAATTTAATTCCAAAGGCAATGGAAGTAAAAGCTAAAATAAATGAATGGGACTATATGAAACTTAAAAGCTTCTGCACAGCAAAAGAAACCATAGACAAAATAAAGGGGCAACCAACGGAATGGGAGAAGATTTTTGCAAACAGTGCCTCCGATAAGGGGCTAATATCCAAAATATACGACGAACTCATGAAGCTCAACAACAACAACAAAAAAAACCCAATTGAAAAATGGGCAGAGGACCTGAAGAGACATTTCTGCAGAGGACATACAATTGGCAAATAGACATATGAAAAAATGCTCAACATCACTAATCATCAGAGAAATGCAAATAAAAACCACAATGAGATATCACCTCACCCCAGTCAGAATGGCTATCATCAACAAGACAATTAGTAACAAGTGTTGGAGAGGCTGTGGAGAAAAAGGAACACTCATACACTGTTGGTAGTAATGCAGACTGGTGCAGCCGCTATGGAAGGCAGTGTGGCAGTTCCTCAAAAAAATGATGAATAGAATTCGCATATAACCTAGCAATCCCTCTCCTGACTATCTACCCAAAAAATCTGAAAACATTTATCCATAAAGACACGTGTGCTCCAATGTTCATTGAAGCTTTATTTACAGTGGCCAAGACATGGAAACAACCAAAATGTCCTTTGATAGATGAATGAATAAAGAAGTTGTGGTATATATACACAATGGAATACTATTTGGCGGTAAGAACAGATGAAATAGGACCATTTGTGACAAACTGGAAGTATCTTGAGTATAATGCTAAGCGAAATAAGTCAGATAGAAAAAGCAGAGAACCATATGATTTCACTGATATGTGGTATATATACCCAAAACAACAAAAGAACAAGACAAACAAATGAGAAACAAAAACTGAGACACAGACAATAGTTTAGTGGTTACCAGAGGTTAAGGGGGAAGGGGGTTGGGGGACGATGGTAAGGGGGATCAAATATATGGTGATGGACGGAGAACTGACTCTGGGTGGTAAACACACAGTGGGATTTATAGATGATGTAATACAGAATTGTACACCTGAAATCTATGAAATTTCACTAACAATTGTCACCCCAATAAACAAAAAAATAAAATATAAAAAATAAAGAAGAATCAATAGAAGAAAAAAATGTGTTAAGGAAGTTATTACAAAGCGAAGATCATTGGTACCATTCAACAGTGACTACAGGTTTTGAGAAAAAATACAGCTGCCCTGTGAAAATCAAGATGACATGGTACCTATTAGAAAACATACTTTTTGAGAATGTAAGTGAAATAACAATCCCTAGCAAAGGAGCAAGATTTGGAACATATTCATTGTTTTAGTTCAATGAACACTTTCTGGTGGACAAATAATATTTTTATTTTTAAGACTGTGGACAGAGCTCCTCACAAGTACATATAATTTGATGACACCATCCATATACACATGAGAACAGAAAGTCTATATTCATTGAACTGATTATGAAAGAAATTCAACAGGCAAGTACATAAAAAATCCACCCTTGGTGTTTCCTTTCTTTACATACTATCTAGAGCAGTGGTCGGCAACATTTTCCTATAAAGGGCTAGAAAGTAAATGTTTTAGTCTTGTTGACCTCTGTTGCAAATATTCAACAGTGAGGTGTGAAAGTGGGCACTGACAATACGGAAACAAATGCGTGTGGCTGTTCGCCAATAAAACTTTATTTGCAAAACAGTTAGCCAGCAGGTTTGGTCTGTGTGCCACAGCTTGTATCCCTCTGGTTGACAGACATTTTTAAAAAGGATTAAGTTTCTGAGAGAAATAGATATAAAGATGCCAAAGAGACAGTAGTATACCTACTAAACATAAATAAACCTCTTTCTTGAAGCTAATTACTTATTCAACAATCATGATTGCAATTACAGGAGACTAAAGACCAGAATCAAAATCGAGCATACTTGAGAAATGAGAATAAAAATGAACAGTGATATACAAGGAAATTGCATGGGCTTGCTTGTTGGCAACTCAAAGGCAATTGTCCTGCCATGCTCTCTCCCTGAATCAAAGTGGCCAGAAGCTTGGGTATCTATCACATTTTCCAGAATGTTGTATCAGATTTGCAAGCACAGGAGAAGCTGAAGATTTATCGTGGCTTCTCTGGCGCTGATGGGCAGAGGTGTTGCCTTCTGCAGGCATGAGATTTTTAGAGCAGTCATTGGGCATTTCCCTACAAATCACCTGCTTTGATGATACAAGCAGTGGTGAAAATTGCTGCTAGTTTCCTGTGGTCTATCAATTTTCTGACTCTCTGAAAGACTGTGGTTAAACGAAGAGCTAGTGGCATCTTCCCCTGAATTTCATTCCACCAGCCTTTCCAAGTGGTTCTGTAAAGCACTTAATTCTTTGTATCAAATCCCTTCACTGCTTGAACTTTATAGAGCAACACATCTTTTTGTGACCAATCCCTGCCTGAGACGGTGTTAGCATAGGACTGAAGATATAAAATAAGAGGATGAGCGAGGGAAGGGTATTTGCTTATGCTCCAGAGAGAGGGAGTTGGGCAAATAAACTGGGAAATGAAAGTAAAAATAGCACAAACAAGAAAATGTAAGAGAATGGAAAAATATATCATTCAAATATTAAGTAATGGTGAACAATTTCCGAGGCCAAAATTTTTATAAATTAGTTATTTTTTTAATTGTGCGTGCTGGTTTATGTGGATCACATTATCACAGTGTAAAATATAAAAGCTAATAAAATATACTGAGCATCTTCTTGGGGCACTGCAATTTTTTCATTACTATTAAAACCACCCTACAGGGAAGAGATTGTTATCTTCTTTTTACCTATTAAGAAACTTTGGCTCAGAGAAGTGAAAGGACTTGCTTATGGTTAAACAATTATTGAATGGCAAGGCCAGGATATGAAATAAGAACTGCCTGGCTCCAATGCCGGCATCCCTTCTGCTCTTCCATGCCCAAAAGCCCACTTGCACTTTTACAGCCAGACTCAAACAGCATTAGGCCTGAAGAGCACGGGAGAATTTTAGTTAGATATTATTATGAAGATATATTGTGAAATTGAACTGGGACTCACATTCATTTATTCATACAATATAATTATTCAAAACTGATTGTATCAGGTAAACAAGGCTAATATGGTCACCACCCTCATGGACCTTACATTCTATCTATAGCTGTAGCAACACAGATGATAATGGAGTATTTCCTGATGTGAAAACAAATGCACAAAGAAATAAATGTGGGAGACAACCAACATGGCACAGTAGGTAAATGCTGTGTTTACCGTCTCTCACAACCACATCAAAATTACAGCTAAGCTACAAAACAACCATTTTTGAAAATCACCTAAAATCAAGCTGAAGAGAAGCCTTTCAACTAAGAACTTGCAGAAGAAGCCTTCTCCAGACGGGTAGGAAGGTCAGAGATGTGGCACGGGCTGGTCCCACACCCACGTGTGACCATTAAATATCGGGAGGGCTGTTTCAGCTTTGGGGTTCCCCCCTCATTCCCTAGAGGAGGGAGGGATCCCAGCCCCACCCCAGCCCAGGGTTCCAGTGCCGGGGAGAGAAGTCCCCATAATTTTTGGTTGTGAAAAGAAGCAGAGATTGTGACTGAGTGACATTGGGTGCAGATGCACTCCCAAGCGCTCCCCTTAAAAGGCCCGTGTGAGCATTCATCCACCAATAGAATCACTTGATCTGACCTCCAGCACTGGGGCCGCAGCTGGAGAGGCGGCAGGGACAAATGGTGGGGAACTGAGTTGTCTTGTTTGGGATGGGGGCTGGAGAGGTGGCTTTGTCCTGGACAGAGGAGCTGGCAGAGGCCATTGTTTCTTTACTGAGCCCTCCCCCTTACCGGCATGGGAACACAGGCATCTGAGTTCTCTGAGTCTCTGCCGTTAGTTCAACACGCCCTGGCGATTAGAGACCTGGTACCATCCAACTTTCGGGAACACCCAGGCCTCCATCAGTGGCTTTTTCGTACACATCACCTGTCTTGGCTCAAGCTGAAGACTTTCCTAGGGTCTCTCAAAGGTTCATGGAACCCAGACAAGCAGCATCTGGATTGAGCATGTCCTCTACCTCTGGCTGAGCAGCCCTAAGCCAGCACTAGCAGCAGCTGGCCATGGTTGGTGGCTTGGCCTCTCAAGACGCTTCCAAGCACAGCATGGACAGCAGCTATCTATGGATTTTTTGCTGGCTCCTAGTAGGTGGTCCAGGATGGAGCATGGGATGTGGCTGAAGTAGACCTACAGTGGATCCCCTCCAAGGTGGTCCTGGGGCTGGTGCCTCCAGTGGCCAGCTTCAAAACGAGCTGGAGCATCACCCAGCCGCCTCCAAGTACAACACACCCAAGCGACAGATTGGGCAGGCACCAGAGTCCTGCTGAGGCAGATCTTGCTCTGTAGGATCAGCCCTTGCACAGCAACTCTTCCACTGTAGTCAAGGCCAGTCCTCACAACCAGTGAGTCTAAGGGTCAGCCCCTCACATTGATGTGCAATTAATCGACCAAGGCTCAACTATAAGACAAGGGCACACACAACCCACACAAGGGACACACCTGGAGTGCATGGCTCAGGTGACCAGAAAGACTGCGGTAACCCACAAAACACCTACTACATAAGGCCACTCTACTAAGATGGGAAGACATAGCAGTGCTACCTAATATATAGAAACAAACACAGGGACGCAGCCAAAATGGGGAGACAAAGAAACATGTCCCAAATAAATGAACAGAACAGAGCTCCAGAAAAAGAACTGAGCAAAACGAAGATAAGCAATCTATCAGACACAGAGTTCCAAACAGTGGTTATAAGAATGTGCAGTGCTCTCAGGGAGAACTTCAACAGAGATACAGGAAGCATTAAAATAGAGATGGAAACCATAAGAAAGAACAAGTCAGAAATAAAAGATACAATAACGGAAACATGGGATATATTACAGGGAATCAACAGGAGATTAGATGAAGCGGAGGACCCAACCAGCGATGCAGAAGATAACGTAGCAGAAAACACCCAACAAGAAGAGCAAAAAGAAAAAAAAAGAATCCAAAAACTTTAGGAGAGTTTAAGGGGCCTCTGGTACAGCATCAAGCATACCAACACTTGCATTTTATGGGGTACCATAAGGAGAAGAGAGAGAGCAAAGAATTGAAAACCTATTGGAAGAAATAGTGACAGAAAACTTCCCTAACCTGGTGAAGGCAATGGACATACAAGCCCAGGAAGCACAGAGAGTCCCAAACAAGATGCACCCAAAGAGGCCAACACCAAGACACATCATAATTAAAATGCCAAAGGTTAAAGACAAAGAGAGAATCTTAAAAGCAGCAAGAGAAAAGCAGTTACCTACAAGGGAGCCCCCATAAGACTGTTGGCTGATTTCTCAACAGAAACTTTGCAGGCAAGAAGGAAGTGGCAGGAAACATTCCAAGTGATGAAAAGCAATGACGTGCAACCAAGAGTGCTCTACCCAGCAAGGCTATCATTTAGAATTGAAGGATAGATAAGGAGCATCCCAGACAAGAAAAAGCTGAAGGAGTTCATTCCCACCAAACCAGTATTACAAGGAATCTTAGAGGGACTTCTTTAAGATGGCAGGGCCGTTAAGGATGGGTGAAAGAAGAAGAGATTAAGCAGTACAAATTGGTTGGTATACAGTATTCATGGTAATATAGGGCATAGCATAAGGAATGTTGTCAATACTATTGCAATCTAGCTTTGAGGCCAGATAGGTACTAGATCTATCAGGGTGTTGGATGGGAATGGGAATGGGGTTGGTGAAGGCATTAAGATATACAAATTGGTAGTACAGTATGGGGAATAGAATTAACAATGTTGTAAAGTTCATGAAAGTCACCAGATGGACATTGGACTTATTAGGCGGATCACATCATAGACTGTGTAGATGCCTGACCACTGCGCTGTACACCTGAAGCTAAACTAGAATAATACTGACTGTCAACTGTAACTAAATACATAGCTATATATAGTGACAGGATGTGGAGTACAACATAGAGAAGATAGCCGATGGTATTGTAACAGCTATACAAGATGTCAGAGGGGTAGTACCTTGGGGGGTGGGTCATCACTTTATGAGGGGTTTAAATGTCTAATTATAGCATTGCTTTATACACCTGAAACTAATTTAAAAAATAAGGTAAAAAAATAAATGTCTATAAAACTTATAGGAGAGTGGAAATGAAATATTAAGGGCCAAGGAAGGAATGACCAAAAATTACTTTACATGGAAATTTTAAAATAAATATTTAATTAGAAGGTAAAAACTTATAAACATATGAATAAAACCCACACTATTTGAAAAAAACTCAGGAAATTGATGGCATGTAAAAGTTTTTCTACTAACAAGCTGCTGGTTATAATTATTATAGGCTGTGGGGCAGAAAAGCGTACCTGTTAAGTAGGAGACCCTACAGTCTAATTAATTAATAAATATACTTGCAAAGAAAGCATTTATAAGCACTTATTAAAAGAAAGATAAAAAGAGAAGTAGCAAGAAGTAACAGGTATTTTATTGCTAATGATATTCTGTGGTAGTGTAAAAAGTCTATAAATATTTAAGGATCAAAAGGACCTCTGGGAGAATAAAACATACTATAGAAGAGATTAAACGAAACAGGTAAAAGGAGAAACAATGAAAAATTGAGGATGTTAAATTTGTAAGAAATTGATAGGCCCGTGGAAATAGTGCCTTACAATATAATGTAACACAGAATCAGAATTGAATTGAGGTCTACAGCCAGAGACCAGTAATCCGCTAGTATACCTTGAGGCAAGAGTTATCTCTAAATCATGCAGAGTGCTAAGAAGTCATCCTCTCACTTACATACTGGCAAAGCAAGACATATCATTTCAGTATTTAAAAAGTACTGGCAGACTTTTTTTGGTGCAGTTTCAGATAAGTATTCTCATATATACATAGCTACTTCTAAACATATCTGTCCTAAGTCAAAATACATATCAAGCAAAATAAACACACACACAGTTTGACAATTAAGTTCACGAACTTGCCACGTGTGCTTACACTGGCAGCACTGTACAAGCAGCTCGGTAAGTTTTCATAAGCTTGGTATACAGCTGTGTTCAAGTCAACGTGTGGCGGTGTCTTGCTAAGAAATGTTCATTATTGCTGTTGCATGTTTTTGTGTGCCGTCGTGAGAATGTCTGAGCTTGAGTTAGAGCAACGAACACACATTAAATTTCTTGGGAAACTTGGCAAGAGTGGAAGTGAAATCAAGAACATGTGTGTCCAAGGTTATGGGGATAATGCCATGAAGAAAAGGGCAATGTAACAATGGATTAAATATTTTTCTGAGAGAAGAGAATGCATCACTGATGAAGAGGGATCAGGACAGCCAGTAACGAGCAGAACTGATGAAAACATTGCAAAAATTAATCGAATTGTGCGTCAAAATCATCGCCTGACTGTGAGAAGCATAGCACACCAAGTAACCATAGACAGAGAAACAGGAAAATCTTAACTGAAAATCTTAGCATGAGAAAGATGTGTGCAAAAATGGTCTCAAAGGAGCTCTTGCATCACGACAATGCACCAGCTCACACGACACTGTCTGTGAGGGAGTTTTGAGCCAGTAAACAAATCACTGTATTGAAACACCTTCCCCACTCACCTCATCCGGCCCCCAGTGACTTCTTTCTTTACCTGAAGATAAAGGAAATATTGAAAGGAAGACATTTGGATGACATTCAGGACATCAGAGATAATACAATGACAGCTCTGATGGCCATTCCAGAAAAAGAGTTCCAAGATTGCTTTGAAGGGTGGACTAGGCACTGGCTTTGGTGCATAGCTTCCCAAGGGGAGTACTTCGGGGGTGACCATAATGATATTCAACAATGAGGTATGTAGCACTTTTTCTAGGAAGAGTTAGCAAAATTGTGTGTGTGTGTGTGTGTGTGTGTGTGTGTGTGTGTGTGGTGATGTAATGTTTCTGCCATTTAGTTATTTGAACTAAAGAGAAAATATTTGGCTTTACCTGTATAAATACAGAAACAATTATGTGGGTTCTAAAAAAAAACTCACTGGTTTTAACTAATGAAAAATTAATAATAAGCGTGTAGAAATGACTTATTCCATCATCCAGCAGCAAAAAAAAAATGTATGAGTAACATAAAGGACTACGACGAAAGCTAACATTCCAAGTATGATATCAATTAAAATTAATATATGTTGACTAAAATTAATATGCTGTATAAAAACCCTCCTATTTCATAACATACCTGAGCTATTAGGTATGTAGCATAAATGGAAAAACAATACATATTTAGAAAGATTAATGGAAAATAAAGGGAGTGAAAAATTAGGGTGTTATTTTTTGTCATTTTAAATAAAGTTTTTAGTTGTTTTAACTTCAAAACTGCGTTTATTATTGCTTTTAAGCTTTACAAATTTGAATGTGCTAGGAAAAATCAATTAGTGTTTGAACACTTTCCTTAAAGGCTACTTCATTTTAATGTTTTAACAAAGTGCTGTATCAGTAGTTATGTTTGAGTTTCCATCACATTTTCTTAGTCTACCACTTTCCACCTCAGCTCGGTGTTGTGAGAAGAATTCTAAAGAGAGTGACCTGTGGCCTGTGTGTGTGATTTATTTTTGTATTATTGTCAGGACACTTAACATAAGATCTACCCTCTTTAAAAATTTTTAAGTACACAATATAGTGATGTTACCTACAGGTACAATGTTGTACAGCAGATCTCTAGAACTTACTCATCTTGCATAACTTAAATTTTGTACCTGAATAGGTATTACCCTTCCCACCATCCCCTGGAAACTACCATTTTACTCAGCCTCTATGAATTTTACTATTTTAGATATCTCATGTATGTGGAATCATGCAGTATTTGGCCTGTGACTGGCTTATTTCACTGAGCATGATGCCCTCAATATTCATCCATGTTGCCATCACATATGACAGAATTTCCTTGTTTTTATGGCTGATTAAAATTCTTGTGGGGGGGAGGGATGTGTGTGACATTTTTTTTTTATCCATTCATCTGTCAATGAACATTTAGGTTATTTTCATATTTTGGCTATTATGAATAACGCTTCAATAAACAGGGGAGTGCACATATCTCTGAGATCTTGATTTCAATTCTCCTGGATAAATAACCCGAAGTAGAATTGCTGGATCATATGGCAGTACTATTTTTAATTCTTTGAGGAACTGTCATATTGTTTTCCATAGTGGCTGTACCATTTGACATTTCCATCAACACATTACAAGGGTTTCAATTTCTCCACATCCTCACCAACACTTGTTATCTTTTGTTTTTTAATTTATTTAAACAGCCACCTCACAGGTATGAGATGATACCTCAATGCAGCTTCGATTTGCCTTTCCTTGATGATTAGTGATGTTACGCATCTTTTCATATTTGATGTTGACCATTTTTCTGTCTTCTTTGGAGAAATCTATTCAAGTTCTTTGCTCATTTTTTAATTGGTTTATTTGTTTTTATTTTTGGATCCTGAGTTATAGGAGTTCCTTGTACATTTTGGATATTAATCCCTCGTCAGATATATGGTTTGTAAATATTTCCTTCCATTCTATAGGTTGCCTTTTCACTCTATTGAGTGTTTCCTTTGCTGTGTAGAAGCTTTTTAGATATAGTCCCACTTGCCTGATTTTGTTTTTGTTGGGGGATTGAGGCATTTTAGTGTCAGTACTAGTCTGCAATTTGTAAACTGTGATACTTTGGGCAAGTAATGAAATCTCTTTATCTTGATTTACACCTCTTAAGTGAATGCAATGTATGATACTTAAGATCTCTAAATATCCTAAAATTAAAAAAAAATAATTACACTACCCTCATTAATACACAATTTAGAAAGTGATCAGTTTTCAGATGTTAATCATTTATTTACTCAAACTTGTATTAGCAACTACTATGTATATCGTAAATTATAGTGAAACGAATTTCTATTTATCATATATGCAGGGATCAAACTATATAGGCTTTTCTTATATAGGTCAACAGAATATATTCATCAAAGAAAAATAAAATAATCTAACTTCAAGTCAATTAGATTATTTCATCTTTCTGCAGCTATTCAACTACAAAATTCAAATTTTGGAAAGATAAAATATAAACAGAGATATATAGCTATATGTATACACAAATATATGCATATACATACATATGTAATATAAAATGTATTGTCATATATAGTTTAAATGTAACAGAAATAATTTTACTTTAAAACTTTCCGTTTTTTGATGGATAACCTCTGATTGATACAGCTATTTAAAAATAAAAATAAACGTTGTTCCATTCTAAAGATTATGTGGGGTGCCAGATAGGCACTGGACTTATCAGGGAGATTACTTCATGGTCTGTGTAGATGCCTGACCAATACGCTATACATCTGAAGCTGAAGTTGAATAAAATGAATAACATTGAATGTATATGTATATATACATATGTATGTATATATTTCCCCTGACCCCACAGGATATGGAGTACAGCATAGGGAATATAGTCAATGTATAGTTACAGTTATATACGATGTCAGAGGGGTAAAAGATTGGGAGGGGTTATCACTTTGTGAGGGGTATAAATGTCTACCTAGTACATTACTTTATACACCTGAAACTAACAAAAAAAACAAAGACTGGATACACATCCTGCAAAAAAAAATAAACATTGTTCCAAAATAATTCAATTTTTCCCGTTTGTATTTTTTCTTGAAAAACATTTTCTGAATATATTTCAATAGTTCAGGCTAGTGGGCAACGGAATTATGTTGACTGTATATCTGCTCAGGTAATAATCCTAAAGTGTTCAATAAAATTCACTCACCATTACTTTAGCTGAAAATGTATTGATAGAATAGATTACAAGTTAAAAAAAAATCTTTTACCATGATTTTTTCTTTATCATCTTTTAACATGAACACCTTAAACTTATACAATGTTATAGGTACTAAACTTATGGACCTTGGGTTCAAAGAGCATTTTATGAATTTGACTCCAAAGGCAATGGAAGTAAAAGCTAAAATAAACAAATGGGATTATATGAAACTTAAAAGTTTCTGCACAGCAAAAGAAACCATCGACAAAATAAAGAGGCAACCGACTGAATGGGAGAAGATTTTTGCAAACAGTGCCTCCGATAAGGGCCTAATATCCAAAATATACAAGGAACTCATGAAACTCAACAACAACAAAACAAACAACCCAATTGAAAAATGGGCAGAGGACCTGAAGAGACATTTCTCTAAAGAGGACTTACAAATGGCAAATAGACATATGAAAAAATGCTCAACATCACTAATCATCAGAGAAATGCAAATAAAAACCACAATGAGATATCACCTCACCCCAGTCAGAATGGCTTTCATCAACAAGACAAATAGCAACAAGTGTTGGAGAGGCTGTGGAGAAAAAGGAACCCTCATACACTGTTGGTGGGAATGCAGACTGGTGCAGCCGCTATGGAAGGCAGTGTGGCGGTTCCTCAAAAAATTACGAATAGAATTACCATATGACCCAGCAATCCCTCTCCTGGGTATCTACCCAAAGAATCTGAAATCATTTATACATAAAGACACGTGTGCTCCAATGTTCATTGCAGCTTTGTTTACGGTGGCCAAGACATGGAAACAACCAAAATGTCCTTCAATAGATGAATGGATAAAGAAGTTGTGGTATATATACACAATGGAATACTATTCAGCCTTAAGGAAAGATGATATAGGAACATTTGTGACAACATGGATGGATCTTGAAAATATAATGCTAAGCGAAATAAGTCAGACAGAAAAAGAAACCCTATGATTTCACTGATATGTGGTATATAAACCAAAAACAAGACAAACAAATGAGAAACAAGAACTCATAGACACAGACAATAGTTTAGTGGTTACCAGAGGGTAAAGGGGGTGGGGGGAGGGAGATGAGGGTAAGGGGGATCAAATATATTGTGATGGAAGGAGAACTGACTCTGGGTGGAGAACAAAAAATGGGATTTATTGATGATGTAATACGGAATTGTACACCTGAAATTATGTAATTTCATTAACAATTGTCACCCCAATAAATAAATTAAAAAAAAAACTTATACAATGTTATATGCCAATTGTATCTCAATAAAAATAAATTTTTCAAAGTCCTTCAAAGTGATTAGCTGTATTTTTTATTTTGAATAAGAACTATATTAAGAATTAAATAGCTTTTTAAAATACACGTGAAGGTTTACTTTATAAATTAATTTTTTTTCTCAGTAATTCACAGGTCGGTCATTTTATATTTGTATAACACTCTTGTGAAAAACTTTATTCCACCTATTTTTGTTTGTTTGTTTGTTTTTTTGTTTTTTTTTTGGTTGTTGAGAGCCCACTGGCCCATGTGGGAATCGAACCGGCAGCCTTCGGAGTTAGGAGCACTCCATGGAGCTCTAACCACCTGCGCCACCTGGCCGGCCCCTATTCCATCAAATTTAACAACACCTTGTGTTGAATATGGAGTCCTGAGCAATTGTTATTTGTCAATCACATCTCAATAAAGCTGGATAAAAGGGGTTGGGATTATATTCAAAATAGGCAAACTAAAAAGCAAGAAAAAAATGTGAAGACACTATTTTAAATCCATCCATTTATTGTATTATTTTGCTTTCTCATTCTTATGCTTTTTTTCCATCTTACTGAATATCACATGCTTTTTGAGTATATTTTAATTTTATGGATACCATAGAATTAGATAAAAATATTTTTTCATATAATTCATGATATGTATATGATTAAAATGTCCAAAGAGGCAAATAAATAGAGAATAAAATTGGACAATATAAAATATGTAGATTTGAAAAGAACCACATTCAAAAACATTAAAAAACACTTAGAAAAAGTTCTCAAAAGATGTGATAAATCATAGATTAACTATAGCTGAAGAGAATTGGTGAATTAGAAGATATTTATAAGGAAATTACCCAGGTACTGGCTTGCACTTACACTAAAATTGGAATGACACAGAAAAGATTAGCATGACCCCTGTTCAAAGAAATTATCCAGATGTTACAAAGAAAACTAAAGAGGGGGTATATAAACAGAAGTTAAAAGACATGGCAATATAAAAGGAAAGTATTCAACATACATACAATGGAGTCATAGGGGAGATATGGGAAAGAATATTTGGAATGATAATGGTTCCTGAATTGTAGAAAGACAGGAGTCCTCAGTTGAAGGTCCATACCAAGTTCCAGTATTTACATACTCCAACCACATAGTTATGGAAATACAGAACATAAAAGGCAAAATCTTAAGAGCAGCAGAAAGAAAAGACAGATTATCTGCAAGAGATAAACAATTATAAAAAGAACACTACACACAGAATAGAAAGCCCACCTAAACTATCAGTCAAGGATAAGAATGAAATAAATTGCAAAGATAAGCACTAACACATGGACTTCAGGAAGGAGGAAATTCGATCCATAAGGAAGGATTAGGAGCCATAAGAAGAAAATGGTAAAATATTTTATTACTATAAAAACGTAATAATGACTAATGGGAGGCATAACGTGCAGGACCAAAAAACCAAGCAAAAATAATATGGAATGTGGGAGGAGGGAAATCAGAATTTAAACATTCTAGTGTTTTTTCACTGTTTAAAGGAGAATAATGCCTTCATTAACTATGAATGGTACAATTTAAGGATAAGAGCTCAGAAAGAAAAAGTAGACTATGTAACTATCCAGCCAGAAAAGAGATGAAAAAGAGAATAAAGAAAACATGAGAGTTCATGAAGAAGAAGACATTAGGAGGAAAGAATGGCATTATAAATAAATTAAACAGCAAAGTGAACAAAATTAGGTCAGTAATTAGGGGATATTGAAACAATAAAGTTAGACATGTGACCCGAACAAAGTTCAACTAGAATAAGAAGTCTGCAGGAAAGTACTGAGATTTGATATTGAAAAGTACTTTGATCTTATCATATTAAGCTCATCCTTCACTGTAAATAAATGTTCCATTAAATTACTTGTTAAAACATTTATAAAGCATTGCTCTTCACACATGGGTATTGTAGATCTTTATCAGGTATAACAGTTTTAAGGAAATTATAATCTATTGAGAATATTTACTTGTAAAGTTTTTTGCACAACAGGAAAAAAAAGTCATATTCCGTCAGACTTTCTCTCTTCTAATCTTAGCTTCACACAATTTTTTAGAAAAGCTGGTTATGAAATGGGATATCAAAATAAATGATTAGCGATGTACCACTCATCAAAATACTCCATTTCCTAAAACAACCTATTGTATATCGATTGTCCGTGAACTGCACATTTTCAACCTATTCTACCACTTGTAGATACCTATTTGTCACTTAGAAAGAGTTTCATAAGTTTATTACTCACTAGTTAAAATAGAACCTTTCATTTTCTCCTCAACGTAATTCTATCAAGCCTCAGAGAGTGCTTCTTAATTCTAGTATTCTGACTTGGGTAAATAAGAATATGTTGATGCTATTCATACAATTTTTGATTTTATAAGCTGTGATCACATTTTCTCTGAGGTCTCATTTTTTTATAAAAGACAGTGCGGTGTGTTTTTAAAGTTTGTCCTAGTATAGAAGTTTTCTTTCCCAACATGTTCAATCCATTTTATCATTTAGAAGATTATTCCCAACTCTAGTTTTTCTTTCATGAATAGTTACAGATGTAGAAATGCAATGGTTGTATAAGCAGTGCTTCCCAGATTACTTCTAAGATATTTCATGCCCAGAATTCTGTACCTCCCCTATCATTAGACTGGTCTACTTCAAAATGTTTGAGTGTTTAAAGATCCAGTCTTAAAATCATTTCTTGTTGTCTATCTTTTTTCCCCTCAGTAATTGCATTATCCTCACAGCTCTAAATACCATCTTTATGCTGATGATGCCCAAATTTATATTTCCAAAATAAACTGCCCTTCTGAACTCAAATCTCATATAGACAACTACCTTCTTAATATCTCACGTAAAAGACTATTAAGTTTCTTAAATTTCACATCTAAAAAAATAAAACCCTTTGATTCCCCTCATTCTACAACCTGCTCTCCCCGTGCCTTTTTCCATATCAGTAAGAGGCACCATGAGGCAACAAGTAACTCAAGCTAAAAACCTAGGAATCCTCCTTGATTATTTTCTACTCCACATATTTCAGGCAATGCTGTAGACCAGTGGTCCCAACCTTTTTCATGTCATGACACACAGAAATAAACTAAGGAGGCTGCTCAAAGTGGAAGGTAACCATCCTGGGACTTTGGGTTGCCCCAGGTCTCAGCCAACCACCCTTAAGACTGAGATGATCAATATCATGTTGCACCATTAACCTGTTTGTTGCCACCAGTTGAGAATCTCTATTGCAGACTTTATATATAAAACACATATTGAACTTAACCCCTTTGCCCCATCTTCACTGCAACCACTCTTACAACCCCTCCAGTTCAAGTATCTCAGGAAGCTGAAGTTAGTTGTGAACCCCAAGGATCAGTGTTTTTCCCACGGCATATTGTTCTTGGAGCTCTGATCCTTATTGTGAAGCATCCAGGCTTAAATTTCTGACACTCCTAGCAATGCCATGAGCTATCTAATTGACTTTAATAAGTCTCCTTTTGCTTAAACTAACTAGAATTATTTTCTAATACAAAGGTCTGAGCTGAGCAGTCACTAACCCAACAGGCCTTTCCTTACCATCCAAACCAAAGTATAAATTCAAGTCATTCCAACCCGGTACCGTGACTTATTTTCTTACAGCACTTACCATTACCTCATATTTTCTAATTTATTTATTTGCTCACTGTCGCTTGCCAACTAGCTTCACAAATTAAGAATCTTTCCTGTTGTGGTCATCATTTCATCCCCAGTGCTTAGAACAGTGACTATAAATCCATGTTAAATGAATTTGTAGTGATCATTATTACCATTCTGAGCTCAGAAACACATGGGACCATTTTCCCAAAAGAGTACCCAATATTATAAGGATCCTTGTTCCAAGCTGCGTAAGCATCAGGGTAGTTTAGCGGTTAAGAGCAAAGCCTCTGATGTGAATGTGCTTGCGTTCATATCCTGCTTCTACAATTTACTATCTGTGTGACCTTGGGCAAGTTACCAAATGTCTCTGAGCCTTAGTTTCTACATGTTATAGAATCTTCATGCAGATTAAATGAGTTAATCAAGGTGAAGTTAATTAGGGCCACGAACATTAAACACACGTTAGTTTCCCTTTTTTAACCAGTAGTACAGAGGCCATTAACTACATTCACCCATCTGCCATAGGTATATGGGAAGATATAAACTCATTTCACCCTTCAGGAACTTATAGTATAGATATAAACATAAGATATGTACTTTGAAAGGGAACATGAAGCAAATGAATGAATGAATGAATGAAGAGAAAGAAAGAGAGACTGAGAGGGATAAATGATAAGGATCTAAAAACTGGTTGATAGTTAAAATGCAGTTTGAGTTGAAAGTAGTCGTTTTATTGAAAAATACTAGGAAATATTGGGACTAGAACAATTGATAAGATTCACATAAAGCAAGATATTGTAGTTCTCCATGAAAGCAAGTAAATTGGTGTAGAGATTTCAGAAAAGTAGATAAATGGGATGAAATAAAAGGTTTGAGCAGGCAAAGAATCAATGATAGAAAAGACTAGAACAATTTGGGAGTATCCAGAATCACAAAGGAGTTTATGTTGTTATATTATCCCATCAATGATATGACACTGAAAGTTGTAAAATGACGCAAGAGCAGGTGGTAGAGGTACAACTGGAACATTTCTCTAACTCAGGCTCTATGAAAATCATAGACTTGTTGTTTGTTCTCAACTCAACTGTAGAAGCCAGATTCCATTATTCACAGATAAGTAAACTAAAGTGCAACAACTAAACCACTTGTTCTAGATCTTACAACTAGTAAGAAGTAGGGCTTAATTTTATGCTGATGTCTCTATGGACATCATATACACAGATATTTTCTGCAATACTGTGAAAATAATACTTTAAAAAAATTATTGTAAAGACTATGTGCTTAGTAATTTGAAAACGGAGCATCTATAGAAATGGAGGTGATAAGTATAACATAGTAAGATTTAAAATATGAAGTGATAAGTACTTAAACTAGGGTAATATTGATGGACACCAAGGTATAGTGGGAAGAGAACTAAATCAGGCATACAGAATCATAAATTCTACTTGTGAAATTATTTGACCTTTAGGGTTTATTTGAGATTCAAGTTTTGATTTCTTAGGCTGAAAAGGGAAGGATAAATTAAGCAATGTTTTGAAAGGTCCATCAAAGATAAGGAAAAAATCACACACACACACACAAAATTAGGATCCTCCATTAATAATTACAATCTTCCCAGGAATGCTACCTTACAGAAGAGAGTGTTCTAATATACGAGTATGTTATTACATTTGATTTGTACCAAAACCCTAAGGTAAAGAGATTACTGTATCCATTTTACAAAAAAGCAATTGAGGTTCCCAAAGATTAAGCAATGACTGAAGAAATAATAGAATCCAGGTCTTCTCACACTGGTATGGTCTTTCCACTCTTGAATATGCTACTGCCACTTAAACTGTGCTGCTGTTTACAATGTGGTGTTATAGAATACACTGATTTGGCATCTCCAGAAGTAAAATTATTTATCTGGACACATCCACTCTTCTTAAGTGTCTGTTGAACACTTATATGACTACCTACTATTCCCTGTGATAACATGTATTTGTAATATGTACTCTAGACTTCTTGGCAATGAATATGCAATGTATCTCTTGCTCTTCTTCTCCAAAGAAGACTCAGATTGACTCTGCCAACTATAGCTAGAACATCCACTGTGTTTTCTACCACATAATAGAGTCCATCTGATTTGACTGCTTTAAAATAATATTTGTGAGTAGAAATCTAAATGTATTCCAATGAAGACTACAGAAAATGAAATTAGGAAAATATATTTTAACCTTCCTATTCCTTGTATTAAATACAGTGCCAACATAGACAAATACTTAAAATCCACTGAATTTGTTGAATTGGGGATCTAGTATCTCCTTGTCTGCCCAGAGCTTGCACCAAACAGCATTATTCTTGGTGCTATCTTTGGTTGTCATCTTGCCCAGGATTAGCTTTGAGAAGTCAATTATGGATTTGAGTGCCCTTTACTGCTATTTTAATTTGTTTGGTCCAACAAACCTTAGTTTAACCATCTTCGACTAGTGGTTACCTACCTTCTTCTAACATAGTTTTGCATTTTGCAAAATCTTAACTTTCAGATCATGTTTAAATGGGGTATTCTGCCAGTCTCTTCACAGAGAACTGAAATTTGCCATTACTACTACCCAACCTAACTGTTCACATACACCAATTTCATTTCAGTCTGAATATTCCAATCAGGTAGTCTAAAGTATACCCCATTTTGGAAACAAAGAATAGAAACCCCCTACTTAAGAAGGAAAAATAGGAATTCAGAACTATGAGTGTCTCGTGAAGAACACAATCAGCTTTAACCAAAGAGCAATTATGAAACAGCTACTTGGACCGAAGCTCTTTGTTTATTCAAGAACTGTGTTAACAAAATTTCTTCCTCTGTGCTGACAGGAAAGCTAAAGAACACAGAATACTTATAAAACAGAGCGAAAAAGAACCTGTTTGCTAAGTTGAGGTGAAGACCTCAAGTAAGATTGGATTTGACTGTGCTCTATTCTATATCACAAATTACAGATCTTCATTTTGCTTTGTGCCATTCAGCAAAATGAGATAAGGAATCTCTTGGTAAATTGTTTCACTAGAGTCTATTTACCCAACTAAAATATTTGTAGAGATGTCAAGGTTTGTGAAGCATATTTAGATAATTACTTGTAGGGACAAAATATGACTCCTTCCCAGAGATATCTTCCTTAGGCACTCTAGAGAACTGCAACAATCAACAATCCTACCCAGATACTCCTTATCGCTCTCCCTCTCCTCACTTTTTTTTTTTTTTTTTGGTCCATTGCACTGATCACCCACTAACCTACTACATACTTCACTTACTTCTTGTTTAGGTAAGATCCAGAGGTCAGGGGTTTTGGTTTATTCTCTGCTATCTCCCTCAAAGAGTACTTAGTACATAATAGGTACTTAATATGGATATCTGTCAGATAAGTAAAATAATGTTAACATGAACTAGATTTCTAAAACTGAGTTTTCTGAGTCCAATTTTTATGTCTTGTAGAACATTCTGGATCCCATAAACTAATTTCTGATGATATTCTAAGGTTTAAGAAGTTTGGATTTTGTAAACATATAATATACAGGAAATGATACATGTGATAATAATTTTCTGGCTGTAAAATGCTATTCACAGCACTTTGTTTACTTCTACTCTCTCAATTATGTAAATACATTTTTTTTCCTTTTTCTTTTCCTTTGACTTCTTTCTCTCTCTGCCTCTTTTCTTCCTTCTTTCCTTTCTATTTTTTTTAAATGTTTCTTACACTTCCACTTGACCATGAACTAACTATATGAAGACTGGGACATGGTCTACCTCATTCAATTTGTATAACCAGTAGAATGCCTGGCACACAGGAGGCATTCCATTTTTTAAATTAGTTGTTTAGTAATAAAGGAGTTGTACATATTACATATTTGCTGAGTCCCTAAGAACAAAAAAAATTATATATTTACTGAGTCCATAAGAACAAAAATAAAATACTCAAGAATAAATCATATTTTACCCAAGAATCCCTATATTAAAACAAAATGTTAAAATTTAAAAAAGTATTGTGATATAACCCTTTATGTAAATAACCAATTGACTGTATGCATTATTACTTTTTAATTTTTTTTTTTGCTCTCTTAATAGAGAGATGCTCTCCCATTAGAGAATGTAAAGGACATCAGAACACTTGAGGGCTCAGAGACCCCTCCACATCTCCTCCTTTTCTCTAAACACCCCAGTCTCTTTATTTAAGTGTTTCATAAAACTCATTCTTCATAATATTCAAAGAAATTAATGGGACGGAAGAATCCATGACATTTGGTAAAAGAAAATTAAGAAAATCCTCTGGTGAATATATATCACAAAATGATACCCATGCAAAACTCATTCCCATAGGGGAAAATATTGAAAAAATAATAACAAAATCAAACAAAATATAACCTGACTTCAGCCAGTGTTGATATGTCATTTGTTTTGTGTGTTTTTTCTCCAGAGAATGTTTGCACTCCTGGGATACTGAACAATTGTACAGGCTGGCTTAATACTGATGGTCATTAAGCACAATGGCGAAAGTGAAAGGTCCACCATTAGCCCAGACTTAAAACTAAGCCATTTTAATGTTTAATTTGCATATGTTCTATGCAATTGTAGGAAATGAACTGTGTAAATTAACAGATAAGTGAAAGTGTCAGAAGGAAGGCAAACCTTTTCATGAATCTCCTCTATGAGCCATCATTTTAATGAACAAGGATTATACACATTCTAATTGGCCATCACTTCTTTCCATTTTTTTCATTTGATTCAGCAAATACATGAATGTTTTCTTGTCATATAATGCCTTAAATTTCTTTTAAAAGCATAAAAGGGCATATTATTCTATGGACAACCAATAGCTAATATTTATGAAATCCACAAAAAACATACTTGATAATCCATATTGCTTACCCATAAGGAAGGAGACATGAAAGAGAAAATCCTTTAAATCATTAATTCTACAAAATTGCTTTTTGATGTAGTTTCCTATTATATATTATAGTTTGCTTGTAAGACTGTTTAGTTCAATTTGTTTTCTCTCTTAAGGGAATTTACTCACAAAGAGTCTGAGGAATCTTCCTGAAAAATTATGTCTATGTAAAAATGCTCTGACAAATACATGGAAGCATGTACACTTACATTGATTTGTCAGAAAGCATAATATATGATTTCTGCCTTTCAAGACTTAGCAAGCTAGTTGAGGAGATAGAACTTATTCGTATGAGGCAATAAGACTTATTATAAAATATAAAAGAGATGGCTAAATTGTACAGTAGAGAAAATAAGTGTTACGCCACTTCTGAGGAACTGGAAATCACAATGGTGAGAATGGAGAAGAAAAACTTCAGGGATGATGCAGAGCTTGATGGGGAGGCAATGTTTAATGAGATTCAGAGAAGGCATTCCAGGTGAGGAGAGCAACGCTGGATGTTATGGTCAGTAAATTTCATGTTGACCTATGTCTATTAAATTAGCAAATGAAAGGAGTAGATAATGTTTGCTGTTAATGCCATGTATGTAACTTGCATAGTGTCTGCATTTATAGAAAGCCATCTTCAATATATTTGTAGGGGAGAGAAGAAAAACACAAAAGAATACTCATTTATTCAACATATATTTATTGCATGCCTACTACATGACAGATACTAATCTAACCAGTAAACAAAAAATGTTCCCTTCCCTAAGGGAGCTTACTTTCCAGTGGGAGAAGACAAATAGAAACTAACAAACATATTAAATAAGTAAATTGCACATGATGATAGAAGATACACTAAATTCTAAAGCAGAGTAGGGGAAATTAGAAGTGGCAGAGGTGGGAATGGAGGGTTGAAGGGTTATAGTTTAAAACTAGAGGATTAACCACATTAACAAGATAATTTTTGGGCAGAGACCTGAAGGAGGTAAAGCAATTACAGGATTCTATGTGGGAAAATTGTTTTAAGCAGAGGGAATAGTAAGTGCAAAAGGTGGGACTGTGCCTAGCATGTTCTAGGAACAGTAAGGAGACGCTGTGGCTATAGCAGCATGAATGATGGGGAAGTAGCATGAGATGACATAAGAAAAACAATGGGGGCCAGTTTATATAAGGCCATGGAAGCCATTATAAAGACTTTGACTTTTATTCTGAGTAAGCTGGGAACCCACTGCAGGATTTCAAGGAAGAGGAATAACATGATTTTACTGACATTTGGCTTCTGTGTTGAGAACAGATCAAAAGGAGGGAAGAATAGAAGCCAGCAGATCATATACCGTGTTTCCCCGAAAATAAGACCGGTCTTATATTAATTTTTGCTCCAAAACACATTAGGGCTTATGTTCAGGGGATGTCATCCTGAAAAATCATGCTAGGGCTTAATTTACAGGTAGGTCTTATTTTGGGGGAAACACTGTATCACTACAGTAATCCAGGAGAGAAATGATAGCGATTTTGAGTGGAGTGGAAGCAGTGGAGATGGTAAGAAGCGGTCACCGTGTGGACCAATTATGAAGGTCAAGCCAATAGAACGGGAGGACTGACTTGGAGCAGGGCAGAATGAGAGGAGTGAAGGATGAACCTAAAGTATTTGTCCTGAAGAACTGGAAACGCATTGGTGCAACCAACTGTGAGGGGACTATCAGCTGTACAGCTTTTGGATATTTTCAATTTCAAGTGTCTATTAGTCCTCTAAGTGATAATATTGAGAAAGGAATTAGATGTACAAGTCTGGAATTTGGGAGAGGAGTTGGAACAGAGCTGTCAATGAGCCAGGTGTCAGCAATAATACAGAATGTAAAACCATAGTACTGGATGAAATGACCAAGGAAGTGAGTTGAGAAGAGGACCAAGAATGATCCACTTCTTCCATTATTAAGAGATTTACAAAAACAGACAAAATCAGCAAAGAAGACTGAGAAGGAGCAACCAATTAGCTTGGAAGGAAACCAAGAGTCTGTGGTTTCTGAAATACAAGTAAAGACATCATGTTAAAGAAATAGGTGATCAAATGTTGCGAATAAGTCATGGTAAAATAAAATCTAAGAATTGATTTGGATTTAGCAACATGGAGATCATTGTATTCAGTGTCAGGAACAGTTTAATTGGTGTGGTAGTTCTGCAATGCAGATTGGATTAGGTTTAACAGAAAGGGGAGTAGAGCAATTATAGGCAATTCTTGTTTTAGTGCAAGAGGAGCTGAGGGATGGTATGCAAAAATATTAAGATCATCATTAAGATTAGAATTGGATGATTATTACTATTATTAGTATTATTCGTATACAAAACTATTGCTAAGAATGCTAATAATAATAAACATTTAATGAGCACTTTCTCTGTTTCTGGTATTGTCCTAAACATATATATGTATATGTGTTTATATAATAAATTGTTACAACCACTTTATGAAACAGTCTCTACTGTTAGCCCATTTTATAGGTGAGGGAAGTGAGACATACATACAGAGTCCCAGTGTCCTCACACAGGTACAAAATGGCAGAGACAGGATTCAGTCCAACTAACTTGGCTCCAGAAATGGTGTGTTTAAAACTATACGAACAAGACAAACAAACAAACAAACACTCAGACACAGACAACAGTTTAGTGTGTGTATGTGTGTACCCACAGAATGTAAACTACAGCATAGGGAATAGAGTCGGGTATTTGTAATAGCTATGTCACAGGGGTGACAGACTTGAGGTGAGAGTATCATTTAGTGGTTACCAGAGGGGTTGGGGGGAGGGGGTGGTAGAAGAGGGAAAAGGGGATCAAATACACTGTGATGGAAGGAGAACTGACTCTGGGTGGTGAGCATGCAATGCCATATGTAAATGATGTGTTATAGAATTGTACACTTGAAACCTACAATTTTACTAACCAATGTCACCCGATAAATTTAATAAAAAAAATAAAACTATGCTATACTGCTGCTGCATTATGAAACAAATAGTTAACACAAATGAGATCTCAGAAAGGATACTTAAACTGCTTAGAATAGCAAATTGTTCTAATTACCTGAATAAAACAGGTGTTTATAAAACCATTTTGATATATATTATACTTATCAATTAAAAAATTCTCTAAGAAATGCTGTAAAGGATTTCAAACAGGAGTCTCTTCATATATTTACAAGAAGTAAAATTGTACCTTTCAGAATGTTCATGGATTTTGAATGTTTTCCCAAAAAAAGCAGTCTAAATGAGGTTGTACTACACGATATAATGCAAATTAAAATTTGATATATGAAGAACAACTCTCCTAAAAATAAAACTTAAAAAAAAACATCTAAAGAGGAAATGTCCTTGCACATGACTACTTAATTTAATGTCTCCTCATAATTCAATATAATTACAATTTCTTGTTTACTCAGAACAACTTCCACTCAAACAAATGGAACCCACTCTTGCGCCTCCTGAGCTATTTCCCCTCCAGTCCAAAGTCTGGCTGTTGAAAAGATCTTTTTCTAAGTAGGTCATCCTCTGCCTTAAACCTCTTAACCAGCCTTGCCTTTCTTCCTACCTCAGACTGCAACTCCTTATGATTATCTTCAGGGCCCTCATCCCTGCCTGTCATGTTGCTTTGATTCTTGCCCCAGTTTTCCAGGCTTAACTTCTAAACAGCACCTTTATCACCTTCCTCCACTCTGGCCCCATGCTGCCCCAGTACCTCATTCAACAATTTCCTTTGACAACTTTCTTGAAAAATTCTATTTTCTTTGACATCTTTCTTGAAAACAATCTTTTTATTAGGAGAGTTGTCTGGGGTTAGGAGGTGGGGGGGAAGAAGGGAGAAAAGAGCATAGGCAGGGGACATTTGGAGAAAGGACAAAGGCTCCGTAGTATTCTCCGCTCCGTAACTCCTCACTTAGCAGCCACCTCACACTCTCTTGATCTAGGACTTTGCCTGTCTCTCCCTCAGCCAGCAACCTGTCACACACTGATATGACATGAATGTGCCATCAATTTGGCTTTTCTCACCGTTCAGCTTCGTCACATCATCTCAGCTTTTTAACCCATCGTTCAGTATATCAGAAACTCCTCAAAGGAGAAGAAATGTAATGGCATAATAGAAGCGCCTTTCTCCTTTTTTTCCCTCCAGATTTCACCGTCAAAGTGAAGTTAACATGGCAACAAAAGCAGACTTCACTGACAGCAGAGAAAATGGAAAAATACTAGCTAGTAGTCAGTTATTGTCTTTTGAATACAGTCACTTGATTTTCCACACCCAGGCCTACCAACACCGCTCAATGAGAATATTTCAAAGCGTAAAGTAAAACAGTCGTATGCTTCGTCTAGAAGGTTTTTCTTTTTTTAATTATGAAAAAGAAAAAACACTACAATTAAATGGAGGACAAATGAATGTGACAAATATTCTTTTAAAAGAGAATCTCTGACATAGTAATTGTATACAATTAAAAGCTTTGAAGTTGGTTTTCCTATTTTGAGATCTCTTAATATGAGGATATCCTTATTACATCAGCCACCTACTAGTTTATCACTAATACACCAATTAATCTTTCTAGTGGTGAGCATTCTTACATCTGAGTCACTTCCTACTTGTTGTCATGTTGCCAACCCTTAAATTGATCTCTGTGGCCCTGAGATCAATTACACTTAAACCAATGTGTAAAGCTTGGAATGTTCATTAATTAGAGTCAAATTTACACTTCTGTAATTGAGACTAATTATTTGTTTGGTTTAAGTTATGTTGTTAGGCATTCATTGAAACCATCGGTCATGGGCATTAAATGAACATGATTTCCAAGTTTATATATGTATGTTAAAACATCAGGCCTGGGATTTCACAGAAAGGAAATCTTTCTGAGCTGACATCTATAAATAAATCTTAAGCTCTTACTCAAGTTAATGCAGGGATATATAAAAGAATGAAAAATATGGCATGACTTAACATTTCCTTAACATAAGCATCACACATATATATATATATAACCTATAAAATTCATTATCCAAGAAACTGTAAAATATCATTAGCTTTTTCTTTGTTCATATTACTTATATGGTAGTTTGTCAACAAGACATACTTATCAAATAAATATATTTCTTCTATGTTAGATAATGTTGCAGAAAATGTAGCCAAAATTCTATTTCAATAGTCATTATTCTGAAGCACTTCTCTGAACACATAAAAGCTACATCCCCAGTAATAAAAAGGGAACAAAATCACAATATAAAAATAAAAAGGTTCATAGCCCTAACTATACATAATCCTGTGTGTGTAAGAGATACCTATGTTAAGAACTTCAGGTTCTTAAGGACCTGATACTTCAGGTCACCTAAAGCATTGAGGCCAATGATGTGCTGACTAAGTGAAACCGGGGAATTTCCAGTGATAAAAATTGTCACTATTATGCTGCAATCTTAAAGTTCTCAAAGGAAAGCTGAGACACCAATACAAACTTCAGCCCTAATGGATGAGCTTTCAAAACAGCAGTGTGTCACTAGCTTTACAAATGACACAACAAATATAAAACTGATGTTTTTAAAATCAGAATAGAAACAAAAGAGGAAAATCACCTATTAGAACGTATCATAAAATAATTTCAAGTCATGACTGTATAGTTTTATTAAGAGAAATATTAAATAAAATAGAATAATGCCTAAGAATAAAAGTCTGCCACTGGATTTGACCTATATTAAAATAGCACACCACATCACACATATTTAAAATTAATCTCTTTTTAAATGACTAAGATTTTATTCTCACAAAGACACAGGTCCTTATTTTAAAAATTTAACTTTTTCCCTTCTTTTCAAAATGTAATTTAAAAAAAATTATATTCCATGAATTTTTAGACTAAATTTACTCAACACAATCATTGAAAATATAAAGTGCTAAGATGGTCTACTGCTACAGTCAGTAGTTGATTTTCAAACAACCCATCCCTTTGCATATTATGTAATCTCAACCTAAAATGACCATTCATGTGCCAAATTTAGAGTTTCATATATCAGCTGAAGAACAAAAATTTAAGCTATGGCTTGCAAGCCCCACTTACCCACAAATAATTCCAATGGTAATGTTGCCATTTTTACTTGCAAAGTGGTGATTTCCAATTACTTAAATGTTTTATCTCAGTGTTTTGCAAACTGTGACCTATTGAATATGAAATTGCCTCTTGGAATGGAAAGAGAACCAAGTTAGAGGCTCCCAAACCATTATTTTAACTAACTGTACCCACTTTATCTGTGAAATTTACTGTGAATCTGGTAGACTCTCTTTGAGGAAATTATTCCACTGCCTAAAAAAAGGGGGGGGAGAAATAAAAAAGAAAAGGGAGGACGGAGAGAAGGAGGAGGAAGAAAGGGAGGGAAGACAGGGATGGAAAGGAGGAAAGGAGGTAAAAGGGGCAGGAAGGGTTAAAAAGGAAATCACTGGTTTATGAGTGTTACCCTCATTCTTTTATAAAGTTAATAAGAAAATGAAAAGTGCTACTCAAAAAATGAAAAATAGAAATACCTTATGGACCCAGCAATTCCACTCCTGGGTATTTATCCAAAGAAATCCAAAACACTAATTCAAAAAAAAATATATACACCCCTATGTTTACTGCAGTGCTAATCACAATAACCAAGATATGGAAACAACTGAAATGCCCACCAATAGACGACTGGATAAAGAAACTGGTACATTTACACAATGGAGTGTTTACATTTACATTTACACAGTGGTACATTTACACAATGGAGTATTACTCTGCCATAAAAAAGAATGAAATCATACCATTTGTAACAATGTGGATGGACCTAGAAAATATTATGTTAAGTGAAATAAGTCAGACTGAGAAAGAAAAATGCCATACGATCTCACTTACATGTGGAATATAAAGAACAGAATAAATGAGTAAACAAAAAAGAAACAGAGTAAGAGACACAAAGAAAAAACTGATGGTTGCTAGATGGGAGGTGGGTGAGGATGTGGGAGAAGGTAAAGGGATTAGAAAGTACAAATCAGGGGCCGGTCGGGTGGCGCAGGCGGTTAGAGCTCCATGCTCCTAACTCCGAAGGCTGCCAGTTCGATTCCCACATGGGCCAGTGGGCTCTCAACAACCAAAAAAAAAAAAAAAAAAAAAAAAGATTTAAAAAAATATATAAATAAATAAAATAAAATGGCTTTCTGATAAAAAAAAAGAAAGTACAAATTAGTAGTCATGAAATAGTCACAGGGGCATGAAATACAGTCTGAAGAATATAATCAATAATGTAAAGACTATGTAGGGTGTCAGATGGGCACTGGCCTTATCTGGGAGATCTTTTCATAGACTGTGTAGATGCCTGACCACTGAGCTGTACACCTGAAGCTGAAGTAGAATAATACCGGATTTCAACTACAATTAAATGTGTGTGTGTGTGTGTGTGTGTGTGTGTGTGTGTGTGTGTGTAGCCATGGGATGATGGGATGTAAAGTACAGCATACGGAATATAGTCAGTGGTATGGTAATAGCTATGTACCATGTCACAGGGGTAACAGACTCAGGGGCAGTCATCACTTTGTGACGGATATAAATGTCTGATCATTATGTTGTTTAGTGAACCCGAAACTAATACTTTAAAAAAAAGAAAAGACAAGGAAAAGTGTATCAGCAATAAGATATATGGCTTATAAGCTTGCTGCAATTCATTCACTGATTCATTTAGCAATTACTGATTAAAAGTCTATGAGGTGCCAGGCACTGTGCTATGCTCAGATGAAATGATTAGGCCCACCAAATCCTTGGTCTCTAAAAGGCAGTCATATATCCAACATCAAAATCAGAAATCAGCTACCAAAGTTAGAGTTTCTTTATCCTCCAGCAGGATGTTGAAAGCAGCACTGATTCAAGGGGAACTTTTAAACATACATGTGTTGGGGTCATTTGAACCTACTAGTAGGTCAATCCATAGCACTCCACAGCAAGCTAGACATTATAGATAAATTTTTTTTTAAAAAAGGAAATCTTAGTCACAAAAAGAAATTCATGTTACCTTCTGGTTCCTTTCATCCACACTACTTCCCTCTGTGATCATTCCTTCTGTTCTATGTTGTTTATTCTTATTTATTTTATAAAAATTCCCCATATCTATTTCCCTGGCTAGCATGGAAAGCCCTCAAAGAAGAGGACTAGATTTCATATGCACATGCCACACTGTGCATCACAATATGATTGCTCAATAAATATTCGTAGGACATACAAGTAAACATCACTTTACAAGAATCCAAGTCTTAGAAGGGGATGTGGCAAAGAGGCAAAATAAAATTCACAAAACGGAGTCAAGCTATCTTCCAAAACCCCAATTCCTGCCCAAGAGGCAGTTTCTGGTAAAGGGTTAACCTTCCAAGGAAAGTAATTCTTCTGTCCTACTGCCTAACAAGGTTTCCACTACCATCACCCCCAACATTCCACTCAGGAAAGACATAAATTGACCCACGTATGTCATTTTAAACACAATCATGGATGTGAAAGGGTCAGATAAATGAGGACTGATTAAGATTTATCATGTTTCCTTTACTGAGGGAAATTCAGAGAAAGACGCTATCCTACTCTGTGGTGGACACAGGGGTGGGCAGCCCAATCCTCCCTTCACTGAAAGACTTGGTGCCCCAGCAGTGGGGAGTGCTGTCACCTCCAGCTTCAGCTGTCAGCCCTCCAGAGTTTACCTCAGCTTCAGAGAGCTGCTTCCACAGCACGACCTGTATGCGATCACTGATGAATCCAGAATACAGAGGCATGGTCATCTTGGCACCATTCGGGATAACCCTGAAGGGTCATGCTGGCTCTAGAGTATCCTGTGGGTCCCTGGGTTACTCTTTGGGCCTTTTGGCATTATTTTGTTATCTCTCTCTCTCCACTGTTGCTTCCTTCCCCTCCTCACCAGTTTTGATCCCCAAAATACTTTCTAATCAACATCCTGAACAGTCAACTTCAACATAGAGTCTGTTCCCTGGGGAACACAACCTATAATATATCCTTTATACAGATAAACACATACGCATATGTAGTTCTTATGACAGAGTATGGGTTCTAGTATTATTCAGAAAATCATTTTTTTTAATCTTCAGGAAGACCAAGATTAATGATTCTTCAGACAGAGGAGATATTTCAAATTGTTCCAACTGGTATTATGTGAGCGCCGACTAATCAAAACAGACACCAGTATAACAACAACAGGGCCCTGCCAGTACGTACGCACTGATTACCAACCGTGCTCTCAGTACTTTTATGTACAGGAACTCAAGCTCGGTGCATCTTCTCTGCGTTGAGAGCTCAAAATGTTCAACATGTAGAAAGCCAGTCCCTCACTGCTGTGGTCTATCTGGTTATGTTGTACACAGACCTGGTACACATGTGGTATGCCATCCGGTTGTTTATTCCGGTGGGTCAGGTCAAGCTATACCACCTGATAAATATTCTATCATTCCTGGTTAGATGTTACCACAGTTTAGGGAAAAAAAGTCATGTCACATTTAGTAAAAGTAAAACAAATCACAAAACCTATCACATTCATCGTATTTATTATTTTAATGATGTTAGACCTAACATCATGAAAATTTCACTTTGAATGAATATTTCAAGGACCTAATACCTCTTTGCATGGGGCTATTTTCATTCCTAGACTGTAACCTAAAAAATAAGTCATCTTCTAAAATTCGGATGAGCTTAACTCACTTCCCATTTTCAAGTCATTTTCTATAGTATCTTTAATTGGGCAACCATATCTAGAATGTTCAAGTGTTTCCAATCCTCATTAATCAATGGGTAAAGCTTCTTTGAACCTAGCCATTTCCTTAGCATCTTGGCATTAGACAGATTCCCCAGTTATACAGTATTTATTAAGATCCATTTATCTTTAATAATTCATCATAAATCAATCCTTTTTGGTTCCTAAATAGTTTGGGTTGTTTCTATGCTTTCGTCTGGATGCTTTTATGCTCCTCTATATTTTATAAAAGTATATGTAACCTAATTCAATGAACTCTTCAAACAGATCTACTACATTCCCTTCGTGCACTAATTCTGGAATCCTACCTAGAAAAGCTATTAAATTTGTACTCAACTGGCACTCCCTTGACTATTATGTAATCATAATGGAACCAAATGGAACCAAAGCTCTCCCAATGGAAACACTATACACACACACACACACACACATTTATAGATAGATAGATAGATAGATAGATAGATAGATAGATAGATAGATAGATAGATATAGATAGATAGATAGATAGATAGATAGATAGATAGATAGATAGATAGATACAGATATATGAATTTACAAAAATGGTATATTCCAATATATAATAAAAACAGCCTCCCCTAAGAATTTTGGTCAGTCTGAGAGATTATTTGCTAACTGCAAAATAAAAACCAGTCATTTTGCATTACACAAATTACAGTTAAATTTTAGAAATGATATAATTATAGTCATTATAGTAGCATGCAAAACATATGAGATGAGCAGATTAGAATATATAATAAGGTGGCTAGATTGGGCTATAAAGTTTAACTTTAAAAAAATTAAAAACAATATAAAGACAACATGAAAACTTCCTCAGTGCCATGTCAGGAAATAGACTTTTAAAGCCGCAAATATCCAAATACTTACAATAGCTATAATAGCTACAAGGACATCAATGTAATGCGGTGTGCAGGAGCATGATTCCTGAGGATTTGAATGAGTTTGCTACTTAAGTTGTTTGCATCTCAGTTTCTTCATCTATAAAATGAGTTTATTCCTTATATGAATTAAAAGGTATTCTGAAATGAAGCATTGCCATACAGGAAGTTTCCAATAAATATACACTATTACAATATTTTTGGAAAGTATACATGTGGAGATACTATGTTTATATTTTTCTACAAATACTACACAATATTGTTTGCTAAGGCCACGTGGTTTGAGGTTTGAGGCTCTTTTGCAATGTCTTAGAATAAAACAGTCGTGAAGTTTCCCTTTCATAAAAGGTGGAATAATGTTTTTTCTGAAGAAACAAGTTCTTTTAGAGATGACTCCATTGTAAACACAGTTTGAATTCCCTAAATGAGGAGCCTACATCTTTGGACTGTATGTTGGGCTGTGGGTGGGTGAGCAACGAATTTCTGCAGAATATAAATTCTTGTCCCTCCCTCTCTGAATAAAGGTATTGCCAAAAGAAATGTACAGAACTTCGGATATCAACTCTTTATTATATTTTTGATTTCAGAATGGTTTAATAAACTGTTGAAAGCATAATCTCTCTGCTTACTTTGAAAGGAAATACCATTCAAATAGTAATTGAAATTCATTTGTGGACATTTCTACACATCAGAGAATGATATTCAACAAAAACCGTATGGTATTATCTGAATTCACCAAAATAGTTACTTCTGGTGTAACAGGAAATTTACCAGCATAATCTCGTATGCCCTGTAATGAAGATCATTTCCTTTATTAGGGGTTTGGGGGACACAAAGAAAGAAGAAAGCTTATAAGTCCTATAGATAATCCGTGAAATGGAACTGAGGACGTAAGAGTTCTAGTCGCAGTACTACTATTTTCACAAGGAGCTGAGGTAGGTGTGTTTGCAATCATATCCCTGTTTCTGCAATACATCTAAAGGAAAGAAGCAGTACAAACCAATATGTAAGCATGTGGGCTATAGAACTGTGGGTCCAAATCACACTCCGTCATTTACCAATTTTTAGGAGGTTCGGAAATTTATTTATTTTCTGTATACCTGTTTCCTCATTTGTCACCTGGGGAAAATAACATTTACTTCACAGGAACACAATGAGGATGACATGAATTAATGAGTATCTGCAGCGCACATGGAACTTTGCCTAAGCATGGTACATGGCACTAGGTAAACATCACTTATTATCTGTTAAGTGGTAGAATTTGTAAAAATACTGTTTAAATTTCAATTTCTTGTTCTATTCATTGTGAGGGAGTTTTTATAATAGGCTTTGCCATAAAGTTTTTAATCCATCACAATGCCCTCACATAATAGGCACTACAAAAATATCGGTTGAATGAATGAACACTATCATTAAAGACAGGTATACGTTTGAATTCAAGCATCACAGTTTCCATCTGAAGTAAATGAGGTGCACGAACGATTTTGTGTAGTGATATGAATAATCAAGTAATGTGTGTTACTAAATAGAACCGAATTATAGTTGATTCTCCCTTGTCCCTATTGATTTCTTGAGCATAACATCAATATATGCATAACGTTAAAAATTTGGACTCATCTTAGACCCCATTTTACACATGAGAAAAAGAAAACCCATGCTCAAACATACCATAGTCCTATCCTCAATAGAATGATTACAAAATATGTTTTAAATTCATTTAAATGCACTCTACAAATATCCCTAATTCTTTCTTCCTGGTGCTTCTAACAGTGAATCAAAATACCTATCTGAAACTAATATTAACCACGTTTTCTTCACAGATTATTAAAAAAGAAATGAGTGAATTGTAATGGTTGTGAGCATCAACTGTTATTTCACTGATATAGATAACTCTTAAAATAAGCATGGACTTGAAAGAAAATTACCACCTGATACAGGAAGAACCTTTCTCTTTATTTCTTCCACTTAACTACACAGTGCTTTTCTGAATACAACAAAAATGCATAAATGGTCTCAATTTTTAAGTGTGCTTTTAAAACTGTCATAAAAGAGATTGCCAGAATATTCCCTCAAGAGGCCCATGGCACCTATACAGACTATTTCATAACACCATCATAACCAACATAGTTTACTTTTGTTTATGGTTTATTCTTAGAATAATCCACCCCACTGCTCTATCTTGCTGATTACCCTCATGTTAGCATTTTCACCAAGGATTGGAGATTTTCTGATCCTATGAGCAAGAAGGTAATAAAATTCGGGCTCTTTTAAGATTTTTTTCAACCTTTTAAAATGTGTGTAAAAATTCTTCTCAACAAGATAGGCAGGACTGATCTCGTCTTGGCATGGAAGCTTCCAATTTTTCTAATGGTCCTGTCTACTCCAATGACTTCTTGGCTTTCTGCAGGAGTTCTCTGTAAATGTTTATGTATCTGACTGTATTATTAAAACCAAATATCATTTTGGATCACCTAAGCAAAGTTTGTTTTTCTCAAGACACATAGAGATGGAGATAGATGCCAAATTATGTTCCATTTACAGAAAGTTGGAAATATATGTTAAACGGTTTTGTACCAAATAATCAGCAATTTACCTTTTCATAAATATGTTTAGTTGTTTCATAGAAGCATGGACAAATCTCCAACAATCAGTCATTCTCTATTTTTATATGGGTCGAGTAATATTTCAAAACAGAAATTAAAATGCACTACTTGCACTAACAAGTAGTACTTTACATTTGGTGTACTTTAAATGCAATAAACTAGAGAAAGACTAGAGAGAAAAATATGTGACTGAAAATATATTACTAAGTTCCACCATTTCTCCAAGATCAGCAAACACGTATACCTACAACTATTATCACAGTAGCATTGTTTCCCTGTGTCATTAATTTCACAAATGGCACTTAATGCTGACAGACTGACATTTCCTGTCGACTATATAATAGAAATCAACAGGAGCATATGTGAGCAAGTTACTTATCTTGGAGATAGCTATCAGCAGCTGGGTAGGTGGAACAAGAAAATTCAATTCTGGCCTCTCTTTAATTCTTCATAAATCTGTATCTTACAATTACATGGCGAAGTGGTTAAAAACAAAAAGGAAAATAAAAGATAATGACTCCAGGTGCAGGGATTTTTTTTTCCCTTGCAAATGGATCCATTTAAAGAGTTTAGGAACAAGGAAAATCACAAATCACCAGGGAATATGCAGAATTCTTATTTTCAGTTTTCTTCAACATTTTTTTTCAAGTTTCTCAAGTAGTATATGTTCACTCAATAGGGAAGAAAAACCTCTATGATTGAAATCAATGAATAAAACTGAGTCAAAAAAATACTTCTGATACAATGCCCTCTTTTGATTTTCATGAGCAAGGTACATTAAAAATCTCTCTCTCTCTCTCTCTCTCTCTCTCTCTCTCTCTCTCTCTCTCTCTCTCTCTCTCTCTCTCTCTCTCTCTTTCTCTCTCTTTCCTATTATTAGAGGAGCAGATCTGGCGTGCTGTCCTGACTTTTAATCTGCTGCACTTGGCAGCAATAAGATGTAACACGTTTCTACTGTTCAAAGAGAAATAAACTGACAAATTGAATTTCCTCTTATTTTTGTTTCCTCAAGAAGCTAATAATCAATACAAACTTTATTGAAGATCATCTACGAGTTTGATTCTCCTTAATGAACAGTATAACTCATTAGTATTAGTGCAGAAATTTAGATTTTTTTCAGGACCATTTATAATATTTATGTAAAAGGGAATCCAAAGTTTATACAAAATTTGAAAATTATTTATATTCTCATCCATACCATTATTTGGATTTTTAGTTATTACCTCAAGTGTATAGTCCTTAGCTCCCCAACTAGAGAGGTTATACTTGAAACCAAAGGCCAATCTAATATTCCGAGTAATATTCTCAAACCAAACACATAGTAGTTGCCTAATAATAATAACATTATCTTACTGATTTCTAAGAACCCTGTATATTAAATATTTTTACTTTCAGTTGATAAATGAGAAAACAGAGCCAAAGAGAATAAGCAGGTATGAGGGATCACAGTTATTGGGTGCAGCTTGGTTAAATCCAGGTTCAATGTGATTTAGAGCTTCTGTTCAAAGCCATTATCAACATTTCCTAAATTCTTGTGAGCATATAGTCCCATTTCATGAAAAAAATTATTTGAAATTATGTCTGATTCTACCTCCACGCAAAATAAAAAAGGAAAGGAAATTTTGGCTGATTTTTATGAAACACATACAGCTATTTTACAGACAGTTTTTTGCAAACGAGAGTGGGAAAGGATTCTCATCCTTGGTTCAAGAATATTCCTGAAATTTAGCACAGAAAACACATCTCTAAAAGCCCAATTGGTTGGACCAAATAAGAGTCAGATAAATTAATTTTATATATCTATCCATCTAGCTGTATGTGTATATTATTTTTCTCTCTCTTTGCAAAGAGCTACGTACTTTCTCACTCAAACCACAGACTGCTCCAGGCAAACCAGCCAGCCAGAGAAGATTCTGTCATGTTTAGCCAGATAAAATGGGAGATGCTACATTCATAGTATTTATGAAATTCCAATAAGTCGTGATTTACCAACATACGATTTACCTAAGTTGTATGAAAATTTTGTCTCAAATTTATTTCATGATCAGCTATAACTTTTCCATAGCAAGTGGTTTTCCCAAAGAACTATATAAAATAGCTTTTGCTTAAAACAAAGAAATTTCACGTGTGGATTGGCCATTTCGTGTTTGTGGTACTCTTTTAACTCAAATGCATTGAAAAATCTCCAGTGTTCACATAAATCCACTCTTGGGTTTTATAGCAAAAAAAAAAAAAAACAAAAAAAAAAAAACCTTTGAAAAGACAATGAAATGAATCCTATAAGAAATTATCAATACCTAATTTATTTTTAACTTTATACATAGCATGATTTAGATTCAATTAATTCAATCCATTTATATTTTTTATGAAGGACGAATACATGAAAACATTATAACATAAGATTAACAGAAACCAGCAACCATCAAGTACAAGGTCATTTATAAATGCTGCAGAATTAAAGTCAGGCATTAACGTATTCACTGATGTACCTCAAGCACCTACAACAGTACCAGGCATGTAACAGGTGCTCAAAAAAGATTTACTGAACAAATTAAAGCAACAAATGATTTCTCATTCTCTTTGTTGGCATTCTTCATTACATTCTATTTCTAAAGAAAAAAGTATTACATAAGAGTAAGGACTGTTTAAATTAGTGATTTTCTCACATGCAGTTTTTACTATATTTTGAAAGAAATATATTAAGTGTCCTTAACATTGACTTATTTATCAGTTTTACATTGACATTGCCAGCATTTCAGGGAGTTCCTTATGGAAAATGCCACCTTAGATGATTTTGCCTCTAGATGTAATGGAACGTAACTTGAAAATTCTTCAGAGAAAGTATTTTGAAGATCAGTGAGTCCCCCAACATCACCAGAAAGAGAGAGAGAGAGAGAGGAAATATGTACTTCCTTTCAAAGTTGCAGCTGCTTTCTTAACTCTGAAAAAAAGCCCTCCACCCCGCACCCTTCAATTTCTCAATCCGGAGGCTCAGGCATGATTTTGTGAAGCTCCAAGGATGATTTTAATAAGATCTAATGTTTACAGCTGGCAGGTAGACGGGGCGAATGGTGGGCAGGAGCACGAACAACATGAAGCACACTTGCAAAATACTGTCCCCTTCTTCCCTAAAAATATCAAGCATCAGTACCACTAATCGTTTCTCACACGTCATTGTGCCAGTTCCCAAAAGGTATTGCCTATTTTCAGTAGGTTTGTCTGTCCATATATTAATCCTAAATGTTCTACTTGCAAAACTGCTCACGGGGGGAGGGTCTTTCCTTATGTAAGGATATTTCTCTGAATAAACTAGAACTCCCACACAAAGTTACTGTGTAGACATTTGCACATTTTAGTCCATGCATGGGCTTGTGCCTTAGTCTGAGTACATTATTTTTTAAATATACTACATATTATCATAAACATATGAGACACTGAAGTTGCAATTCAGAATTTCCTCCCTTCCTTCCTTCCTCCCTTTTTAAAAAATTCGAAGTCTATACTTTGCCCAGCTCTCTGCATGTTCTGGGCATGCGAAGACATATGAAACAAAATCTGTTCTTGAGTTTTAAAACTAAATAATCAAATACAGAAAAAAGAAAATAGTACCCAAAATGTTAGGAAGAAGTGAATGGCCTAGGAAGGTGCCTGGGCTCCAAAGAAAGGAAGATAATGATGTAGAGTGTAACATGGAAAAGAAGACAGGTTTTAAAACAGTTAAGTAGAGAGAAAAGTTAAATCTTCTCAAGCAAAAATAAGAATATGAAATCATTGGGAGACTTCCGTGTATCCTTACTGAAGCGTTTGTAAGATAATCATAAAAATATAGCACTAAAGCAATAAAAATATGTATAAATGATAACATTGACCTACTTAAAATGTGTGATAATACTATTCAGAAATCTGTACAATCTCATTGAAATTCACTGTTACAAGATATGTCTATTAAGACAATATTGGCATTTCCTGCTGTGTATGTTACTCAGCTTCTTGGAAGCTGAAACTTTATATCTCAATCAAGGTTATTCTTCAAATCAGAAGAAATTTCTGAGGAAAAGAACTTGAAACTCTCACATACATCTTTTTTTGGGGGGAGGCCATATTTAATCTATTATCTGATGCAATCAACTGCCTTCCTTCTACTTTTCTGTGGATTATCTTCCAGACTCTGGTTTGTCTATCAACCAAAATATTACGTATGAATTTTGGAACAAAACGTCTTTGACTCGTACCTATTCTCAGTCATGGCTCATGAAAAAGGGCATTTATTAGAAAATGAAAAATCTGAGGCAAGATAAGGAAATTCTAGACCCAATCTTTCTTGCTCTAGTTTGCCATGACTCACAACTCAACATATATAACATTTCAGGGCTTCAGGTTCTTTTTCTCCCACAGAAAGAAACATTTTAGACACAGTATTAAATTGCTTTTTCAAAGACATATGGAACATGCATCAAAATTATTTCTGAAGCCAAAGTCCTTTTTTATAAGGTAAAATCTCTAGATCCTTATCTAATTAAAAGGCCGGTAAGACTAGACATATATTCAATAAACAACTATTTAAAAAGGCATTATGGAAAAAGCGTTTTTAATCTCTGTGGATAACAGCCAATAATAGAGAACTACAGATTTAAGTAGTTTTGTTAATGATAGGCATTTCATTATAAAATGGATAGAGTTACTCAATATGAATATTCTTCTGTTATTTTGCAGGAAATTATATAAAGCATTAAAATACTATTAAAATTCTAAAACTTACAAACATGCTTTTAAAAAAATAGCCTGAAAAATGCATACAGCTAATTCTATTATCTAATACTATGAACAGGATTCTGGTAATTATCACTTAATTTGGGTTCTTATTATTGTTCCCATTAAGTCACTTTAGACACGTATTAGAGCCAAAGGTAAGAATTAGTTCAGAGAGGAGAACATCTTGGCTGCACGTTGCTACTGGAATAATAGGCAAAGACCATGGTTTCGTTGGGTAAATCAAATTACTGTTCTAAAAAACATCCAATAATTTCCCAACCTCTATGTAACATAAAATATCAAATTTCCTCATGCTGGCTTTTAAGAATCACCATGATTGCACTGCTAACATTTTGTTTTTGCTAAATAACACAAAGTTTCTTTCTTGCACACACTGCATGTCCATCATAGTCACTCAAGAGCTTGGGTGTAATGAAAAAATCCTGCCAACCCAGAACTCTATATCCAGAGAAAATATCCTTTAACAATTTCTGCAATCACCAGGGCAGAGAGAAACGGAGTGGGTAGCTTTCTCCAAATTATCCCCAATCTATCTAGTGAGAGCCTTGTCAAGTTCCTGGAGGAAAAGCCTTAAGAAGTGTGAAGCTCCCCTCAGTCATGACTGCAACCCCAAGAAGCAGCACACACTCATGCTAGCCCACACTCAGCCTCCAGCAATTCACCAAAATTTCTAGTTTAATGCTCCTTACAGGTATATGAGGTCTGAAAATTAAGTTCGCAAACTGTTGCAACAATGTTGCTAAACTTTTTGGATATCAGAGGGATTATTCATTATGAATTGTACCAACTGGACAAACAGTTAACCAGGTGTACTATCTGGAAGTGTTGAAAAGGCTGTGTGAAAAAGTTAGACGACCTGAACTTTTCACCAACGATTCATGGCTCTGGCATCACAACAATGCACCAGCTCACACGGCACTGTCTGTGAGGGAGTTTTTAGCCAGTAAACAAATAACTGCATTGGAACACCCTCCCTACTCACCTGATCTGGCCCCCAATGACTTCTTTCTTTACCTGAAGATAAAGGAAATATTGAAAGGAAGGCATTTTGATGACATTCGGGACATCAAAATATGATGTAATATGATGATAGCTCTGATGGCCATTCCAGAAAAAGAGTTCCAAAATTGCTTTGAAGGGTGAACTAGGCTCTGGCATTGGTGCATAGCTTCCCAAGGTGAGTACATCGAAGGTGACCATAGTGATATTCAGCCATGAGGTATGTAGCACTTTTTCTAGGATGAGTTCACGAACTTAATTGTCTGACCTCGTATATGGTGGCTTCTGTCCCAGGTAAGAAAATACCTCAGTCTACATCTCCCTGCAGGCATCCCTGTCTCCAGGTTTTGGGATAGAAGGTTGCCCTGCAAAGTCAGTTCTCTAATGGGTCCAAGAAAGTCACTGATATTCAGTTTGTCAAGCTTTTTCTTGTTGTAATGGCAAGAGTGATGACAAAACTTCTTTACGCGTCCAAATTGTAAAAGGAAATGCTCCCTGGACTGCTAGTATATTTTAAATCACAAAAGTATTATACATTTATTATAAAGACAATACAGTTAGATATGGAAAGTTCCCCTTCTTTGCTAGGCTCTTGAAGTTCCCTTACCTAGTGATAAAGATGATTATCAATATGGTGTAAATCCATCCAGACTAGTCTTGGGCCTTGTACTATTGGAGTTTTCCAAGGTTCAATCCTCAGACCTCTTCTCTTCTCTATATACCCTCACTCCCTTGATGATCTTATCCAGTCCCACAGCTTTAAATATTTTGATTTATGCTGACAGCTCTCCAATTTATGTCTTCAGTCTAGACTTCTTTCCCAAATTCAGACTCATATATCCAACTGTCAACTCGAATTTCCACTTTGAGGTCTAATAGAAGTATCAGACGTTAAGTTTTCCGATCCAAACCTGCGTTGCGTACAGAATCACCACTTCATTTGAAACGGCATCTTTCCAGTTACTCACACTAAACACCTTGATATTATCGTTGACAGTCCCTTTCCTTTACACTCTACATTCAATCTCTCATAAAATCATGCTGGCTCTACCTTCAAAAGAAATCTAGAATCTGACCACTTCCCCCAATTTCCACTGCTAACACCCAAGTCTGACTTACCATCATCTCTTGCCAGGATTGGCACAATAGCCTCTTAATAGGTCTCTTTCCTTCTATGCATGTTTCTCCTCTCCTTCCCCAACTTGGGTGTTTCTCGACACACCAATCAGAGTGATCCATGTAAAATACAAGATAGGAGCCTCCCATGGTCTCCTCTGCAAATGCGCTCCATGGCCTAGTGCCCCTATCCCCGTCACCATGATCTCACACCGAGGCCTGGGGGGCTCACTGCCAAGGTTCCCAGCAGCCTACAAGCAAGAGCATGGTAGCCATGCCGTCCAGCAGTTCGCTCGTGGCCACCTACAGCTACTAACAGCGCCACCTGGGGTCCACTTCCAGTAACAGCTGCTGTAGAAGTGCCTAGTACCCTGAGGAAGCCATCCCCACTACCCTGGTCTCCCCAAGTCTGACCGGGGTCACTTACATTTATACAATAAAGTATCACTCGGCCATAAAAATGAATGAAATCTTATCATTTGAAACAACATGGATGGATTTAAGAGAATATTATCTTAAGTGAAATAAGTCAGACTGGGAAAGACAAATACGTTATGATCTCACTTATATGTGCAATCTAAAGAACAAAAAATAAGCAAAGAAAACAGAAATAGACTCATAGATACATAGAAAAACTGATGGTTGCAAAATGGGGGGCGCGTTAGGGGATGGGGGAGAAGGTAAAGGAATTAGGAAATACAAATTGGTAGTCACGAAATAGTCACAGGGATGTGAAATACAGTATGGGGAATATAATCAACAATATTGTAAAGATTATGTAGGGTGTCAGATGGGTACTGGACTTATTGGGAGGATCACTTCATAGATTATATAAATATCTAACCACTGCACTATACATCTGAAACTGACATAAAATAATATTGAATGTCGACTGCAATTAAATACATATTTATATAGTCACGGGATGTAAACTACTGCATAGGGAATAGAGTCAATGATACTGTAAGAGCTTTGTATGGTGTTAGATGGGCAGCAGACTTGGGGGATTATCACTTTGTGAGGAGTGTAAATGTCTAATCATTATGTTGTTTTGTACACCTGAGGGAAAAAAACAGCAACACAAATAAATGAATACATACCACAGTAGAAAGAGAAAAATAATAACAGTAAAATACAAGATAGATCAAGTTACTCTTCCGCTCAGTCTTCTGCAATGACTATTTCCCTCCACATAGAAGCCTAATCCTAATGGTTCCCTGCAAGTCCCTCTCTCTCTGTGGTAACCACTAGCCACCTGTGGCTACTGACACTTAAAATGTGACTAGTCCAAATTGAGATATGCTTTAGGTGTGCAATATGCACCTGAAATCATGCAAAGTCTTCGTACAAAATATTTTATATTGATTACATGTTAAAATGATAATATTTCAGACATATTGCCTTAAATATAGAATTACCATCAATGTCACATACTTTTCTGGTTCTCTTCCATGTGGCTAGTGAAAATTTTAAATTATATATGTGGCTTGCATTACATTTGTATTGGACAGTCTTGCTGTGTGATAATGTAGACCTCAAGTTAACTCTCTAGTCTCTTTTCATCTACTCTTGCTATCACTCCCCCCACACCAGCCATACCAAGTTTGTTGGTGTTCTGTGAACACCAAACATGTTCCCACCTAAAGGCCTGCGTTTTAGCTGCTGCTGTTCCTTCTACCCAGAGTACACTTTCTTTTGGTGTTTCAGTGTTTCAGGTCTTCACTCATTTCTCACCTTCTCGATGAGGCTTACCCTGACTATCCCATTTAACACTGTCTCTACTCCCCTTGTGAGTACACTCAATCCCGCTTATCTGCTCTTCTTTCCTTTTTTTCCATGCACTCATCACCTCCCAATATATTATTTATTAATACTTATTGAGGCTGCTTAGTTTTTGTTGTCTGTCTCCCCTCCGGAACGTAACCTTCATTAGGGCAGGGAACTTTGTTTCATTACCGTATCCCATGTGCCTGGACCAATGCCCAGCCCATAGTGAGGGTTCCATAAGTGTTTGTGACTTGATTACACCTAATTTTTAAATTAAATTACATTATACATATTTTCACCAAATCATTTTTTTCCACTGCACAATAAATCACAACCATCTCTCAGTGTCAATAAAAATAGATGAGCCTCAATCTTTTTAAATACTCCATGGGATGATAAACTATAATTTAACAATTTTCCTTTAGAAGGTCATTTATGCCCTTGTCATTTTTTCATTTTTACAGACAATTCAGTGTAATTCTGCATAACGCATTCCTAGATATGAAATGGCTGGGTCAAAAGCCATGTACATTTTAAATTTTAAGGTGCTACAAAATTGCTTGCCTGAAAACTTGCACCAATCTATGTTCCTACATACCACAACTAATCTCCTACTCAAAATCGCCTAAATTAGAATTGCTACTCATTCTTCCACCCACATATACACCTAATATGCTATTTTGATTTCCGCCTTCAATCTGCTGCTTGAAACATTATCACTTATCACCGTCTCCCCACAATCCAACTTCCAGATCCATACACTCCCAAGACCCCACCCCATTCCCTTTTCATTCATCTGCATCACATCCCTCATTCAACATTACCAAAATTCCTTCCTGTTCTGACAAAACAGGCAATTCTCTTCCGTGTCAATGCAAACTAAGGTTTTAGGCACACAGACTCTGGAGCCAGATTACCTGGGTTCAAACCCGCTCTACTGTTAAACTCAGTGACCTTATGCTTGTTAGTTAATCTATCTATGCTCCCGTTTTCCTTATTAGTAAAATAGTAATCAAGAGTACTTTCCACTGAATTTGTGATGATGATTAACTAAATTACTACATGTGAAGCATTTGGGGCTGTCTATTTTCTATATGTGTACCCTAAATGCGCTCATTTTTATTACAACACACTGTTGAAACTTACATCTTACCAGTTTCATTTACAGATTTTTTTTTTTAATGCTCAGATAATTGCAAATCCCTCAAGGATGGGGATTATGCCTTTCAATTAAATGCCTGACAACGCCTAATACTGTTCATCATACATAGAAGCAATTAATGTGTATCTGCTGATGGACTGACGGACTTACCCTGTCTTTATCTCTGAGTCTTGCCATAAGGACATGTTAAGGACAATGACTTAAGGACATTTGTTAGGTGGGGAAAACGGACACCTTTTCACACCTGACCAAGTCCCTAAATAATCTGCAAGGCCTTTTTCCATGGAAACACGTGTCCTATAACTAAATATGGAAATCTGGGTATTCTGAGGTTTTATCCAGCAAAAAACCAGCACACTGGAAAGTTCTTCATTGCCCATACCTCTCCCATTCTCTTTCAGTATAATTACACTTGCAGTTTTGTGTCAATGCCTACAAGTCCACAGCAACTTGTCTTCATTCCTTACTGTTTCAGGATATGATCCCACTCCTACTGAAACTGGTAGGAACCTTGTATACTCCCTGGGTCAACGGGCTTTCTGAACAATACTATTATCATTATCATTACCATTATCATTATTATTCCCGCTCCATTTCAAATATTCACTGAGACTTTAGGCTCAATCTTGATGCTTTGAAAAAAGACACTCTGCCAACTGCACTAACACATTTAGCCACACACATCTCATTAACGTCAATGAAAAATGTGCTAAATAAATCTCTATTCATGGCACCACATTCTGCCCTATGAGCATGTCATTGCTATTTATACTGAGTCAATGGAGAGGAGGAAAGACCTTTAAATATTTCTCTTTTAGTCATCAGCTCAGATTAGCAGTTTTATAAAAAGACTTCTCTTTGACTTTGGATTAAATATGCAGTGATATACTGTAGTTAAAATCATTCAGGTCGAACTCACTCACAGTAATGTCACCATTTCTCCTTGGCTGCATTGCCACTAAGGTAGATTTTCAGGTGTTTGCCCTCTGCAACTATAACAGTTAAGAAAAGACGAGTCAGTGGTATGATCTGTTCTACATACTCTGAGTGATCCTATGGAAGTTTGAAGAGCTTCCTTTAAAATGGTAAAAAGATGTTTCTTGACTAAATCATGTGGTGATATTGCAAGCTCATTAAGAAACTATACAATGTGTACTATTTGCACAGGTACTATCTGAGACACACAAAAACATTACACAGGCCCTAAGATCATGTTATTTATAATTTCAGTGGGGAGAAAGGATACCTGTGCTAGAAAAAGAATAATCCTGTGGTAAACTGCCTTAATTGACTGATTGCCAAAGAAAACAAAAAAGCGACACGTGCTGTGAGAACCCAGAGGAAGAAGAGGCCGATTTACCTGAGTATCAGGGCAAAGTATCAGAATGGAAGAAGGTCATCTTGCTGGACTTTGAGGATAGGATTGGTGGGGGAAATAAAATTAAGAGGACAAAAGCTACCACCAGGATGGTAGCAGTGGGTCTATATAAAAGAGATGGTGAAAAAAAAATGGAACAATGGCATTTGGTTTTTGATTGGATATGGAGACAAAGTTAAAGATTTTGGAAGTCAATAAGTAGAAAACCAATTGTCAAGTTGACCCAGAAAAGGCAGCTGTGGAGAGGAGGTGGAAGTACTTTGGAGGGTCAGAAAAGTTTGTTGTAAACATGCTGAACCATAAAAGACAGTGAACTTATCGTTTTCCTGATGTTCAATTTTTCAATCTATTTGTGATTCAGAATAACTGTTGGCACTGACCACGGCCAATACCCCTCTTGTCTCCTCTCCAGTCCCCTCCCACCCTTTTCTCGCAGACTTTGAGGTACAACCTCACAAGTGTGTATCCTTTAAATGTCCACTGACATCATCCTAGCGTAAGAGTTCTTATCCAGGGCAATTTATTATCCAAAGGACATTCAGCAAATGCCTGGTGACATATTAGGTAATCACAATTGCAAGAAGCAATATTACTTGCAGCCAGTGTGTACAACCCAGGGATGCTGTTTAACATCCTACAATCCTACAATGCACAAGGCGATCCCACACAACAAAGTATAAGTTAGCCCAATATGTCAATAGTACCAAGGTTGAAAAATCCTGCACTAGTTCAAGCTACCATTGTCTTACGCTTGCACCACTGCAACTGCCTTCTTATGGACTGCCCTCCTTGTCCCACTCCAATCTGCTCTCCAATAGACAGCCAGAGTGATCTTTCTAAAAGGTAAATCTGATGACGTCTCTTCTTTGCTTACAGGTCCTTTTGGGTTTGCCATTGCTCTTTGGATAATGACCTAAGTTTTCAACATGGCCTGAAAGACTGTGTCTGCACTGGACTCTGCCTATAGGTCCAGCTTCACCTGTTGTCACCATTTTTGTTACTTCCTTTACTGCCACCTCCTTTTTTAAAACTGCCATGCTCTTTCCTACCCACAGGGCCTTTACACCATTTCCTTCAGCCTGGATGCCTTCAGCTAATTAACTCCTATCCAACCTTCAAGTGACACTTCTTCAGAGTAGCCTTCATTGAATCCACTGACTTGACTTCCCGTTACACGTTTTTATAGCAGCCTTTCTTTTCCTCCAAGGAATTTATCAAAATGTGTTAACACGTGTCTTAGTTTGGGTTTCCCTAAAACACCTACTGAGATCATTTGAGTTCAGATCATTCATTTGGGAAGTGATCCCAGGAAACATTGTTTGGGATTAGAAGTGAGGCAGGGAAAGAAAGCAAGTCAATAAAATGTATCCTATCAACTAAGTTACCACCATGGGTAACTGTTGCCTAATCCCTATGGAGAACTCTGGGAGAAAGAACACATCTCAGAAGTCTCTCAAATGAGGGGCGAGGAAGCTGGGGATTTTTCCACCATTCCCCATCCATCATTGCTTGAGGGCTACTCCCAGGGGTAAGAATGCCTCAGCATGAAGGAATTACCCTGCACTTGGGCCAAGTATGCTCTCATTTCCAGAAACAAAGGCCCTCGGGCAGAGATAAATAAGCATTCAAAGGAAACAGCCTTTGCCTCACAGAGTGCCAAGGGCATGTGAATGCACTCCAAGAGCATCTGCTACACTATATATTTATGCAATTATTTAATGAATGTCCATCTTCCCCACTGAACTTGATGAAATATGTCTGTATTGCTAACCAATGTACACGTTGAGGCTAGCACAATGCCTTGAACAAAGATATCACTGCGTAAATGCTTGTCGATGAGCAAACTATTTTAGGAAGGAAATCTTCCACCTTTATGTGTATTATCAATCATGGTTCCGAGTTGGCAATTTGGCCCCCAAATCTTATGCCACATGTGTAAATCTGGTCATGGTTCAAAACATTTGACAGACACGTCACACACATGATGAGTATTATCAAAATGACAGTAGGGGGCAAGTATAGGTAAGGATGTAGGGGAATTAGAACCCTTGTGTATTGTAGGTGATAATGTAAAATGGTGCAACCATGATGGAAAATAGTATGAGATTTCACAGGTTCAAATAAACCAAAAATGTTTACCAGGGAACCTGGGCTTTTCAAGATCTTTTGCTGGTTACACAGCATCTTATCTCTTTCATCATTTCATTCATTTCTTTACCAAAATTCTACGAGTTGCAGCTACTGGATCATTATAATCTGCCCCATACCTTTGTACAATGGTCCATGCTAGTCCTTTTTTTTTTTTTTTTTTTTTTTAATTTCCTGTGCCTAGCAGTGTAAGTTTCTAGAAAGGTATCCTTGATCACGACCCTCTGCCCTCTGAGATACATTGGAATATTTGTGTCGTTGTTTTTATGTTGACCACCCTATTGGAATAAGAAGTCCTTAAGTAGAGGGCATGTATATTATTCACATTTATATCACAGAGTCTTTTATTGTGCCTAATTCACATGTCACTTATGGTGCTTTCTTTATCCATTCTGTATCTAATAATGTCTTTTTAAAATGGAAATATATAATTGAATAAGAATTCCTGTTTTCAAAACATCAGTAATTTGTCTTTACACGAAGGCCTGTTTGGTCAAAGGATGCTAATAAGTTTACTGGAAACTCTGGCAGACATTTTGAAGGAGATTCATAACAATTTTAATGTTTTCAATGTTGACTACCCTATTTTTGTTTTGTTTTTGTATGGTAAGAATTTCCATTCAATATTTAAGTTCCTTATCTCTGAATCAAATTTGTCAGTGGCACTGTGGTTAGATGTATCAAACATAATTAGGGTAATTATATTGGATTATAAACAGAACAAACCATCAGCTAGCCCACTGGCTCTGTCACCAAAATATATCCTGGATTTCTCAATTTCTCTCTAATTATAATGTCATCTGAGACCAATCCAAAAGAATTGTAATAACCTCCCATCACATCTCACTATACCCACTCTGGATCACTACAAAACATTTTTAAAAAGAAATCAAAGTGACCATTTAAAGCAGAAATCAAACCATGCCACACACACTACTTACAATCTTCCAAATGATTCTTATGAGAGGAGTTAGAACAAAATGTAAGCTCATTGTCACTCTATCTTTTTTTATCTGGCTCTTACTCAGGTCTAGGCTCAGATTTGACCTCCCCGTGAACCCTTGCCAATCTAACCACTCTCCATTACATCACCATACTGAAAGTTAATCTGCTTGTAACATTTATTGTCAGCCCTCATCACTAGTTTTTACCTTTGCATGAACCACCTCTCTACTTGAATGCAAGTTCCATGAAAGAAGTGACCATTTTGTTGGATTTGCTGCTGGATCCCTAGCACCTACAACAGTCCCATGATATATTAAGAGGCTGTGAGAGAGAGACAGAGAGAGAGAGAAAGAGAGAGAGAGAGAGAGAGAGAGAGAGAGAGAGAGAGAGAGAGAGAGAGAGAGAGACAGAGAGAATATAAACAGAAGTGGAAGTCATACTATCCTGAGATTTAGAACAAAAAGAGGAAAAAGAAAGGGAAATATGAGTGTTTGAGGCAGGGGTGTCCAAACTGTGGCCCGCGGGCCAACTGCAGCCTGCAATCTATTTTTAATTGACCCACAGCAAATTCCAAAAATATATTCAGTTTACTTAAATAAGCCAGGTGAGGCAATACGTACTTCACCTCAAGTGAGTGGCCCGGCTGTTTGTGTATTTTACCGCATATGGCCCTTGGTAAAAACATTGAAAAAAGTTTGGACACCCCTGGTTTAAGGTTTCATTCATTAGGTGGGGGAAAATGAATGGCAACAAAAAGGGAGGATATAATTAGACATATCATCCCCTGAAGGAAAAGAAATATACAAGTAATATTACTTTCCATAATTTACTAGACTGAAGAAGGCTTAGAGCCATCCCAAGGTATAAGTAAGTAATGGTTAAGCAGTATGCAAGCATTTATGTGTAGAATATTTTGACATGAGAATACTTTTCACTTGAGCTGTCTATTATTTCATGGAAAGAGAGTTGGTTACAATAATCTTTTGGGGATACCTGATTATAGACTCCATTTCCCCACTTTCGCTAATAGGTAAGGCTTCACAGCCTCCACTGCTCACTGATAAGAGTCCCTGAAGCATGTGGAAACTTGAGTAAATAGAAAAGTAGGCAAGCTAAGTAGGGAAGATGGAAGCGGGGGGGAGATGATTGGGAAGATAAAAATTAGGGAAAAGCTAGTGATTCTGACATTTATGGATAGTAATCGATACAGACAACAGTTCAGATGACCCCGACCTTTTCTTATGAAAAGATTGGCAAATTGGTTTACTTTAGAGCAGACAGATAAGGTGATTTTGATATTTGCTCTAATTAATGAGGGAACTGTGGTTTGCTAATAACAGACAACCGTGGTGACAAAGGCATTATAATTGATCAGCCATGATTATGAGCCACTTTGAAGTAACTGCTGCTGTGATCTCTTAAAAAAATCATATATTCTTTGGGGGAGGGGAATTGAGAAAAGAACTGTACATTCCCTACATAAACCTCCACCATCAATCTCCTGTGCCAGGATCTATATTTATACAATGGAACCTATGCTTGTTCAAGAGGTTAACAATGTTCCCATAGGGATTGCAGAAATAACGTTTTCTCTGAAACTATTATCTTTACCACCACCACTAGCATCATCATCATCATCATCATCATCGCTAACGTTTATTGAACACTTAGTATATGCCAGGCAATGGATCAACCATTTTCACATAGATTATCTCCAGAAATATTCACATCAACTTTACGAGGCAAGTACTATCTTTAAGCCTACTGAGGAAAACTGGTCTGCAACTCTAGCATCTTGCTCGAGGGCACACAGGTACAAAGCATGACTCCATAGCTGTTTTTCATAAGAGCTCAGCTTCCTAATTTCTTGAAAATTTTACCAACTAAACTGAACCTAAATGAGTACAAGTATCCAAACTTCAGCTTGTCTGATACAGGGGGTAAGAGAGTTGGGCATAAAGAGGAGACTCTAGACTGATCAATTACAATCTGCAATCTTGGGTGGTCTTACAATGATCAGAACTGAAAAGGTTATTAGGATAATTCAGATCAAATAAATAGTAGCTATGAGTCTGAATAATTAGGTAGAATACTGTTTAAGTTTCAATTCCATTTTGAATGTCTGAAGCTACAGTCTTCATTTCAGGTAACAAAACCACAACATGGAGGTAGAGCACTTGAAGAAATATATAAGTTTAATGTGAAACAGTCAGGTGAGATGTCATTAAATTGGTCAATACCACATGTCTATGATCACTTTACTTTCATTGGTAATATGAATGGGAAAAATATTTGTTTATAACGCTGCTAAAATATAACACATTTCAACATCAATTTAAAAGTATTCTGACTTCATTTTTCAGTAATGGTGACTTAGTAAAGCAACAATGTTATAAAAAGTACACAATGAGATTACACCATTTGAAATAAGTTTCTTTTGTTAATGCTACCATGGAAATGATTACCTGAAAAGAAACAAGTGGTTTCTTGATATACTGGAGTTTCATCCTTTTTAAAACCTATCAGTTGTATTAAAAGTTTTCTTAAACTTTAAGGTACCAATTAGAGTACTTCCAGTTCATGCAATTATGCCATAATAACATTGAAAATTACCTTTGGAATAAACATTTTAAATATTTTCAATTGTTTAACTTTTACAATTGTATTTTACTTTCTATTATGTATAAACTAGAATAGATTCTTTAATTAAAAGGAGTTAATAAGTAAATACTTAAAGTTCCCATTGTTTGTGAATCATAGGATTTTAGAGCATTAAAAACAAAACACAACAAACAAACAAAATGACGAGATTGTGCAGTCCAACCTACTATTACCTAGAAGGAATATCTACAGCTCAAGATTTTACATGACTTGCCAAGTATCACAAAGCAACTACTATGTCAAAAGTAAATCCAGCACCACATTCTCCAAACTGTCAATCAAAAACTCAACCCCACAATCACCATTTCACTGTAAGATACCAGGGCTTCCTAATTAAGTTTCCTAATACAGGCAGAAGTATAAAGTGGTTGTTCAAAAATAAATATGCCTCGTTTTATAAAGGTATTTTATGTCTAATATGTGTTGTGAATTGTACTTTCATTTTTTGATTAAAACATTAGATAATTTTAATTGTCTTCTTTCTCCAACCATGTGTAAATTTCCCGACCATTTCTGCTGTATATCTTTTCTGTATGAAAGTATCACAGTAAAATCATAAGACTTTAACACATGGTTCTGATCCCAAAAGACACAGATAAATCCATAGGAAGGAAGTAGCTGGGTGCTGAGTCTCTCCCCCCGTGGGCTGTAAGCAGGGCAACCAAGTGTCATAATTTCTAACTCCTGCATAAACCCACGGGCTTGTCTCTGTAAGTCTGTACATGTTTTATTTCCAAAATGGGAATTAGATCAAGTAAAATTCATTTATATAGCAAATTTCCTAGGAGGTCAATACATTTAACATATGTTGCTTTACCGATTTTCCAAAGCAGCCATACACCATTCTTGTAATTGATCACATCTTACAAATATTAAATTAATCTGTCAGCAGTACCATGTCAGAAAAAGAACAGCTTTCTGTGGCATATCAAAGCAATAGGGAATCCCCCTTTACACAGAGATGTCACACATTCATATTTCAATCATTCTTATATTAAATAACAATGTAGGAAGCATATATCATGTTCCATGAATGTCACTTGAATAGCTACTCCAACCATGGAAACAGGTTGCAAATTATGTAAAATCAATTTACTTTTAAACTATTTACATCCATCCAGTGTAGTACAGTTTAGAAACCAGTTAAAACCCCCAGCTTTGTAACCTTGGCTAAGTTATTTAGTTTATTTGAGCTTCAGTTGCCTTGTCTATAAAAGAAGGATGATGATAGTACCTACTTCATAAGAATGATGAGAGGATGAAACAAGTAACATACGCCAAGTGTCTGGCAACTATATTGACAATTATCATTATTACTTTAAGAGTATGTAAGTTAAATATAAGCTTTAATCTCCTCTCTAAATTAAGTAACTATTTCTTCCCTATCGCAATTTGTAGAACACTATATTCTTATTAGGTGGTAAAAGGTATCCCATAGAGTCAAATAGTCAAAGCTTTTTTTTTAATTTTATTTTATTTTTACATCCCTCACACCGTGAACCCCCCTCCCCCCATCCACCACCACCCCGACCTCACACCGAGCCATCACATTATACACATAAATAGTTAAAGCTTTTTAAAGTCTTCCCATATTCTTCACTTCATATCTAATTTCTTCTACCCATGCAACCAAATTCAGAAACGTGTCCTTATCTTAAATAATACTTTTTTTTTTCAAAATAGTTGGGTTTAGCAATTAATTTGCTGTTATTAATGGCATTTTCATTAATGAAATTGAAAAACCAGATCTCTGGGAAATACAGCCTTCCGTGTCAGGTTTCTTCACATCTAAGAAAGCAGAGTTTCTATTGGCACATCTGTTTTTCACTCTTAAACAGAGTGACAAAGGGTGACTGGAGGTAAAGGTATGATGACTGTGACATAGATTTAACAGTCTATTTTTAACTACCCTTTCTTAAAATAATTTTGAGGTTCTGAATCCCAGTCCAGCAATGAAGGCCTTTTGTTGCCTTCTAAGTATTCATCTGTCTGTCACTCTGTTCACCATTTTACATATGGTTCATCGACAGTTGATGGCAACTTTATCCATCATTGCATATGGTACATTAACAGCTGACAGCTGTCAGTAAGACAAGACTACTCAAGCCCTTCTCTAACCATGAGACTTCAACAAGCAGAGGGGAGAAAGAGTCTGAACCACCTGCTCAGGCCATCCTAATCTGGCACTAATTAACTTCGTTGGCCAGAGTCCTCCTTTGCTACCGGAGAGAGGATGCCGTTCAAAGAAAATGTTTGGCTGAAATGTCTGCCTGAGTCAATCCAGTGATGCTTTTAAGAAATATCACCCACATCCATATGTATCAGTTTATTCGTTTCAAAATGTTTTCAGTACTCGCTAGATATGCTCTTATTGTGGTAACAACTTAGAAACAACCTCTTATTTTGGTGAAGCTTAGAAAACCTAACACTTGAATTTAAAATAGCAACACACACACCTACTGAACACCTACTTTGTATATAGCACTCTGCTGAATGTGTTAAAGGTGTATTTTATACAACTAGAGAAACAAAAGGCATGCTCTTTACAGAAATTAAACAGAATACAAGGAATACTAGCAGGTTAGGTTTCAGCTGGCTGCAAGGTAGTTAATTTCTCACGGAACTCAAATAGGAACCCATTCCCTGGCTCAGGGGTCTACATGATCGGAAATGAACCATCTGGTTAGGAGAATGACCCAGTGGGTTATACTAGAGACTTCAGACAATAACAATTGGAGTGAGAAAGAATTTGGTCAATGCTTTAAAACTGCTAAACTCACTCAGTGCAAGAGATTTAGAACAGAATTTGTATTCTGACATTCCCATAAAGTGTAATTTATGCGCTTAAACATATTTCTGTGTGGTAGTCTGTGGCTTTGCGTGGCAATGAAGCCCTTTATCTACTTGGCTAGTTTAGTTTCGGTATTTTTTTAAATATTTGTTCTTTCCATTACACATGACATACAATATTGTATTAGTTTCAGGTATACAACATAGTGATTAGACATTTATATAACTTATGAAGAGATCACCCAATAAATCTAGCACACATGTGACACCATACATAGCTATTACAATATTATTGATCATATTCCTCATGTTACACCCTAAATCCCCATGACTATTTTCTAAAAATCAAACTGTACTTCTAAATCCTTTCCCCTTTTTCACCCACCCCCCAACCTCCCGCACATCTGACAACCATCAAAATGTTCTCTGTATCTATGGGCTTGTTTCTGTTTTGTTTGCTCATTTATTTTGTTCTTCAGATTCCACATATAAATGAATCATACGGCATTTGTCTTTCTCTAACTTACTCCCCTCAGCAAAATACCTTCTATGTCCATCCATATTGATGCAGATGGCAAGATTTTATTCTTTCCTATGGCTGAGTAACATTCCAGTGTGTGTGTGTGTGTGTGTGTGTGTGTCTGTGTGACATCACTTCTTTATCCATCCATCCATTGATGGACACCCAGGTTGCCTCTGTATCTTGGCTATTGTAAATAATGCCGCAATGAAGATATGAATACACCGGTCCCTTCAAAATACCACATTGGGGTTCTTTGAATAAATACCCACAAATGGGATTTTGGGTCCTTCTTTGTCTCATTATAGCCTTTGTTTGAAGTCTATTTTGTCTCGTATAAGTACTGCTACCCCAGCTTTCTTTTTTAATTTCTATTTTCACGAAAAATCTTTTTCTCATTCCTTTATTTTGTGTGTGTCTTTAGATCTGAAATGAGTCTCTTGTAGGCAGCATATGTAAGGGTCTTGTTTTCTTATCCATTCAGCCACCCTATATCCTTTGATTGGAGTATTTATCCATTTACATTGAAACCAATTGTTGACATAGTTATTACCATTTTAATATTCATATTCCTTTTTCTTCTTCTTCTCCTTCTTCTCCTTCTCTTCCTTCTCCATCTTCTTCTATTTAAAGAAGTCCCTGGAACATTTTGTGTAATGCTGGTTTGATGTGATGAACTCCTTTAGCTTTTTCTTGTCTGGGAAGCTCTTTATCTGTCCTTCGACTCTAAATGATAGCTTTGCTGGGTACAGTAATCTTGGCTGTAAGTCCTTGCTTTACATCACATTGAGTATTTCATGTCAGTCCCTTCTGGCCTGCAAAGTTTCAGTTGAGAAATTAGCTGACAGTCTTATGGGAGCCCCTGTGTAGGTAACTGGCTGTCTCTTGCTGCTTTTAAGATTTTCTCTGTCTTTAACCTTTGGCATTTTAAGTACGATGTGTCTTGGTGTGGGCCTCTTTGGATTCATCTTGTTAGGGACTCTCTGTGCTTTCTGGGCTTGTACGAATATGTCTATTTCCTTTGCCAAGTTAGGAAACTTTTCAGTCATTAATTCTTCAAATAGGTTTTCAATTCCTTGCGCTCTCTCTTCTCCTTCTGGTACCCCTATGGTGTGAATGTTGGTACACTTGATGTTATCCCAGAGGCTCCATAAACTATCCTCATTTTTTTAATTCTTTTTTCTTTTTGCTGTTCTGATGAGGAGTTTTCTGCTACCTTATCCTGTAAATATCTGGTTCACTCCTCTGCTTCATCTAATCTATTGGTGATTCCCTCTAATGTAGTCTGCATTTTATTGTATTCTTCATTTCTGTTTCTTTTTTATGTTTTTTATGTCAGTTTTTATGTTTCCTATCTCTTTGTTGAAGTTCTCCCTGAGATCACTGAGCATCCTTATAGCCAGTGTTTTGAATTCTGCATCTGGTAGTTTGCTTGTCTCCATTCCATTTAGCTCTTTTTCTAGAGCTTTGTTCTGTTCTTTCATTTGGGACACATTTCTTATGCTCCTCATTTTGGCTGCCTCCCTGTGTTTGTTTCTATGGATCAGGTAGAGCTGCTATGTCTCCCAGGCTTAGAGTGGCCTTGCACAGTAGGTGTAAGATGGGGTCCAATGGTATAATCTCCCTGGTCTCCTGAGCCAGGTCCTCCAGGTGTGTCCCTTGTGTGGGTTCTGAGTGCCATCCTGTTGTCGTTGAGCCTTGGTTGCTGTTTGCACATCAATAGGGATTGACCCTCGGGCTGATTGGTTGTGAGGACAGGCCGTGACTACATTGCAGGATCTGTTGTGCAGGGGCTGACCCTAAAGAGCAGGATTAGCTTTAGCAGGGCTCTGGTGTCTGCCCATCTGAATGGTGCTCAGGCATCATCTGAAGCTGGCTACAGTAGGTGCTGGCCCTGGGACCTCCTAGGAGAGGCCTTGTTTCAGGCCAAATTCAGCTACAGGCTGGGACCCAGAGACACCGAGCATGAACCACAAAGCAATCGGCAGATGGCCACCAACTGCACTGAACTTGGAGATCCCTGGGAGAGGCCAAGCCTCAAACTGAGGCCAGGGGCCACCAATGCCAGGCTTGGGGCTGCTTTGCAAGAGATACCAGGCACACTAAGCCAAAATGCTTCTTCTTTAGGGTTTGTGAATCTTTGAGAGATTTTTAGGAAAGTCCGCAGCATGAGCCAAGGCAGGACATTTGTATGGAAAAGCCACTGGAAGCAGCTTGGGTGGGATCGCACTTTGGGTGGGGAGTGGTCTCAAGGAATCACCAGGCCAGGGTGAATGGTGTTAGCTAGATTGATGGAGACTCAGATATGGTACCCACCTAAGTCTGCATGCTGGGAAGGGGAAGGGCTCAACAAAAGAACAATGACTTCTGCCAGAACTTCTGTCTGAGACAGAGCTACCTCTCCAGCCTTTGCCCTGAAGTCAGACAATTCTGTTCTTGCCTATATGTTCCTGACACTGTTCCAGCTGATGCCCCAGGCTGGAGATCAGAGCGAGTGAATTCCTGAGTGAGTAAGTCCCTGCACGGGCCCTTTAAGAGGAATGTCCAGGACTCTAGCTGCTTTCCTTCTCACTCAACACAATCTCTGCTGGTTTTCACAGCCAGGATTTGTGGGGACTTCTCTTCCCAGCAATGGATCCCTGGGCTGGGGAGCTGGTTGTGGGGCTGGTACCCCTCACTCCTCAGCAGGGAACTCCACAGTTGAGATATCCCTCCTGATTTCTAACTGCCACATGCAGGTTTGGGACCAGTCCATTCCATGTCTCCACCCATCCTACCAATCTTGACATGTCTTCTTCTGTATATCCTTAGTTGTAGGACTTCTGTTAAGCTAGACTGAGGGTGATTTTCAACGATGGTTGCTCTGTAGTTTATTTGTAATTTTGACAAGGTCATGAGAGGATGCAAGCACAGTGTTTACCTACTCTGCCATCTTGATAAGAAATTCTAGTTTCTGTTTTCTTAATTCAAATATATGAGATTCCCACAGTCATTTATACAAACTTGAACTTATTTCTGTATGGTGTTGTAAGAATTTCGCATGACAAAGTTCTTTGCATGACAGGGTCCTTTATGTCACTGGTTAACTCTGGTTCAAAAATATGTCTATGCCACTTCTTCACCTGTAAAGGACTGTATACTTAATTTGTGATTAAAAGAGACAGACTGTCGTTTACTTTTTTCCAAGCAGTGATAAATTTTCATAATTTTAGAATAATGCAAAAAACAGTATTAAAATGAATCACTCTGATCATGCTGATTTTCATTAAAGTTGATGTTTTACTAAAGTTATTTCATCCCAAATAATGTAGCAAATTATTATTAAATCAAGAATGGCAGTTATAAAAAAGTTTTTACACAGCAAAAGAAACCATCAACAAAACAAAGAGGCAACCAAACAAATGGGAGAAGACATTTGCTAACAATGTCTCCGCTAAGGGGCTAGTATCCAAAATATATGAAGAATTCATACAACTAAACAACAACAAAAATAAACAGTACAATTAAAAAGTGGGCAGAGGACCTAAATAAGCACTTCTCCCAAGAAGACATACAAACGGCCAATAGACATATGAAAAAATGCTCAACATCACTAATCATCAGAGAAATGCAAATCAAAACGACAATGAGATATCACCTCAAACCTGTTAGAATGGCTGTCATCAACAAGACAAATAATCACACGTGTTGAAGAGGCTGTGGAGAAAAAGGAACCTCATACAGTACTGGTGGTAAATTGGTACAGCCGCTATGGAAAACAGTATGGACGTTCCTCAAAAAATTAAGAATAGAATTGCCATATGACCCAGCAATCCCTCTCCTGGGTATCTACCAAAAAAATCTGAAATCATTTATCTGTAAAGATATATGTGCTCTGATGTTTTTGCAGCTTTATTTATGGTGGCCAAGACATGGAAACAACCAAAGTGTCCTTCTATTGATGATTAGATAAAGATGTGGTATATATACACAATGGAATACTATTCTGCCATGAGAAAAGATGAAATAATGCCATTTGACACAACACGGATGGGTCTTGAGATTATTATGCTAAGCTAAATAGGCCAGACAGAAAAAAGTCAAGAAACATGACTTCACTCATATGTGGGATATAAAACTGAAAGCAACAAAGGAACAAGACAAATAAATAGACAAAAACTCATGGACACAGACAACAGTTTAGTGGTTACCAGAGGGTAAGGGGAGAGAAGGGGTGGTAAAAGAGGGAAAAGGGTATCAAATACATGGTGATGGAAGGAGAACCGATCTGGACGGTGAACGCACAATGCAATATGTAGATGATGTATTATAGAAACGTACACCTGAAACCTACATAATTTCACCTACCAACGTCACCACAATAAATTTAATAAAAAATGAAGACAAAAAATGGCAGTTATAACGCTCAACCTACACACATTGTATGTACTGCAAGTAAACTCTAAATACACTTTGTAAAGTCAAGGTTAGAGCTCAGAGGAGGTTAATGTTTACTTGTTTACCTGCAAAATATCAGGGTGTCCACTCTCTTCAGTAATTTGGTATCTGTTTTCAGCTATGGAGTGATTCACCTTTTTCATTAAAATGAGTTTTAAAACCCCTGTCCCACTGCCATAATTCAGCAAAGAAAGATGTCAGTAAGAAAGTGAAAGCAGGGGTGCCAATCACAGCAAGAAAAACACAACTCAGAGCCTTCAATTGATGAGATGGTGATTAGGATATTATCACGTAGAGGTTGATCAACTCTCTTTCACATTTATTCCGAATTGGCTAAATTCAGTCTATCCAGTTATTGATATTCATTCCCATTCATATTCATTCTCTTTATCTCTCTTCATAAGCTGTGGGCTTTTGTAGTTTTGGCAGAAGCTAACTTGAAAGAGCTGGGTAGTGCAAGAGACTGAACAACCTGCTGTCCTATTTGAGGAATAGAAAGGGCTTTGGAGATCACTGGGTTCAACTACCATATTTTATATCAGAGGAAACTATACCCCAGCACTGTTGTGTGTGGGAACCCCATAATACTATTAGTGACAGAGCCATCCACAGACGTCAGGCTTTTGGGATTTTTGATCCCATTTGTCATCATCACAATTGAATGCTACATCTCTAAAAAGCAGTGACCATGTCAAAATTGTGCCCTCTCCCCTCCACCCACACTCCTTTCAGTACTTCAGGAAAACAGGAGGTACTTAATATTTGTTGAATATGACAACTTGACCCAATATTTATATGGAGATATTTTGTATCTATCAGAGAGGGATCGTTTTTAATAAACTCCCTTAGGTTCATTCTGTGGGATAATGAAGAATTATGTTTTCAATCAATCTACCACACTGTTTCTCCATGTGGAAGAAACTTAAAAGTTATCTCCATTTTAAATCATGTTTTTAAATATCCTAATCTATCAAACACTCACACATTTTAAAACTATTAAAAGATTACGTATCTTATAAAAAGTCTAGAAGGCAAGATATAAAATCTAAGGGACAAGAAAGACCTTCTTAAACAAGACTGTAGATCTAGAAAATGGAGACATTTACTATACAAAAAAAATCATCTTATGGGAAAAGATATAATACACAACTTCAAAGCAAATGACAGATTTGAAAAATCATTTCAAATGCAGAAGACACAAGTGCACTTACAACAGGACAACCCAACAGGAAAAAATGCAAGAGATTTGGATTGGATCATTTACAGAAGAGAAAAACTAAAAGGTCAATAAACTTATAAAAAGAAGTTCAAGTGCACAAGTCATCAGGCAAATTCAAAGTAACAATGACTAATCACTCTACACCTATCTCACTAGCATAAATTTAAACAAGTCTCTCACACCTCTTTCTTGTGATAAGAAACTGTCCACATATACCTACTAGTAGAAACAAAAAATAATATACCTTTTTCTTTTAAAGCAATCTGTTAAAATCTAGTTCATATTTTAAAAGACTCATATCCTTTAACCAATTGTTCTCACACCTTGCACTCTATTCCACTGATATAGAACTATTTAAAGACATATATTCACGGATGTTTACTGCAGCAAGATTTGTAGTGTCAAAGCCTGGAAGCAATGTGCCTACAGCAAATAGGACAAAGACAAAATAAATTGTGCCGCTTCACCAAGGAATATAACGCACCTATTAGCAAGACAAAAAATTAGGGCTGTATCTGTTGACTTAGGTTCCCAAGAGTTATTATTGAGTGAGAAAAGCAAGACGCAGAAAAGCCAACATTGTATAATTCAGTTTTTCTAAAAAGTGATAAAACTCTATTTGTGTGTGTGATTCCTAAATAGAAATATAAGAACATGCAGGGGGAAAATGGAGAGATACACACTTGGTTATTAGTATGGTTTGACCTTTGCTGGGGGGAAGGGATGGCTGATTTGCATTGGGGAAAGGGATGAAGAGGAAGAAACCCAGCAGAAAACAAGGAAAAGGGAAAAGAATGTGATGACTAAAGTTATGCATTTATGTAAAAATGTATACCTGTAAAGAAATTAAACAAAAGATTTAAGTTAAACTTTAAAATACCTTTCAGAGAAAACTGTACTATCATTTTTCTTGTCCCAGTCTCTGTTTTAAAATAATTTTATTGATGGTTATACTCTTTAGACTATTTAATCAAATTACCTATATTTTACTTACAAAGCTACCATTTACTGGGGGCCACCGAATGCATCAAACGCTCTATATATATACAGAGGTGCCAAAAAAATGTATACACATTTTAAGAACGAAAATAAACCGTATTAAAATTGTAATACTCAATACATACCTATAACAAAAGATGAATACAAGTCATGTATACACTTTTTTTGGCACCCCTGGTCTGTTGCTAGTTTGTTTTTAACAGTTTAATTTGAGGATCAGTAAATTCCCATGAGTTATACCTTACTTCAGGGATGGGCCAATGTCCAATTTATATATGTAAACTCTATGAAAGGAGCCTTCTTTTTTGTTCACTATTTAACCCCCAGAGCCTTCCATCATTGCTGGCATAGTACACAGCAAATAGTTGCTGCATTTGTGGAATGAATGACTATATGGGACTCTTTTTATGTGTCATTAGTAATCAGACTTCTGAAGATGAGTAAGTTACCTAAGGTTTAGTTCAAACTTTCCTGTTATCCTATTTTTATACTCCTGAATGAAAAATAAACAATAAAAACAGAAAACAAAACCCTAGAAAATTCTAAAAATTCCAAGACCCTAACTTACAGGGCACAGTCAACAGCCCCAAAGTCTGAAAATGTAGTTTTATATATTTAAGGACAGATCCATGTGGTGTAACTTCGTGGGGTACAGTGTCAAGGATACAAATATGAGCTAACAATCAGACTGCCAGGACCCAAATTCTTGTCCTTCCACTTAATAATTGTGTGATCTTGGGGACGCAACATAGCCTCTCTGTGCCTCCTTTGTCAAATGCTGTGAGACTTATATGAGGTATGACATATAAAACTCCCAGCACAGGGTCTAGCATGCGACAAAAGCTTAGTAAAGTGTTTTCTAATATTATTAATAATGAGGTGAAAATTTAAAATGATAACAACAGAGTCCTTATTATCTGTTTGCTAAACAGCAATGGCTTTTGTGTTTTGAGCAGTTACACTCGGTTATTCGACTGAGCCCAAGTGAGAACCAGGCAAGAAGTCAAAAGACACACAAATGGAGGGCAAGTTAAAAAAAAATCACAAGTTAAAAAACAGAAGAGCAAGTTAAAATTAAAAAAACAGTAATGAGCAGACAAGGAGACACCAAAGGTCAGGGTGAAATAGTGGTTTCAAACCAGGCAGATCAAAAGTAGAAGCCAGGAAGCTGGATACCCAGAGGACCCAGACAGGATAGACAAATCAGGACAGTGAGCTCCAACATCTAAGAGAACTTGCTCTTGATGGAAATCCGGGATGGGTCAGAAATTTCCTTGCCTTTCATCTCCTAGCCAGCAAGACAGTCTTAATCTGCCAATTAAACCTGGATGTATGTATCCCTGAACTAGTTGAGAAGAAGAGGAATGAAATTAAACGAATTAGTAACTGTCATAATATGAGTAACAACACACTTGTTCACTGCTTACCTATTTTGTTAATGTTTTATTTTGTTTTTAATTGTCCTAAGAAAGGTACAGCAGCACCCTCCATTTATCTCAGAGAATAAGCACAATTGTCATTGACAGCAGTGAATTCTTCAGAGCCCAGTTAATATGCTAAAAGCTCCCCAGTTCCCACTGCCTATGTGTTGACCTGTGAAATATTCCTATTGTTTAAATTAGAAACTAACTTAGGAAGCAATAAACTTATGCCTGCGCCTGGTAGATTGGGCCAGAGTGAGTAATACGCTAAGTCAGTTTTCAGTGGAACAAAACAAGAGTGATGCTTAATTTATGAAATTAAAATACCTAGTCAGCCTCATCAAAAAGGAATGTGATCAAAACTCCCAAGTCTTAGGGAGAAAGGACAAAGACTGATGATATAGGCATATACTGCAGAACTAAAACAAAGCAGCGTTTGGTGGTGGCTTACATGAGAAAGCAGGAAAGCCAAAAGCAGCTAGGGTGAATGTTCTTAGTTTCCTGGGTAACAGGAGTCCAAAACTGCAAGGAATGGAGCTGAGAAAGGTACTTACAGAGAAAAAGCATGGAACATGCTACTACAGGAGACTCTCTGCAGGAAGGTAATAGCTCACATTCCTTCAACAGGTATAACTTGGCAGAAGTGGGAAAGATGAACTAACCCAGAAACCCTGACAAATTCTGGAAATACATTTCCTAGGCAGGTAGACACAGTTACTTAACCAGCATTCTTTGACTTGCATAATTGAATATTGATTGAAAAGCTGCATTTAGTGCCTTCAAAGTAAAATAGGTGGGTGCCATATGCAGGGAAGGACTCAACAGTCGGGTCACAGAGCAGAGTTTCCTGCTGACAAATGAATGGTCTGAAGCATCTCTTCGTCACTAACACTGGCCCGGCTAGTTCCTTCTGTAAGTCATCATTGTTATTCCAGACACTAGCCAACCTAATAATCCTATCAAATTCACTTGAACTCAATTCAGTAGAAGAAAATTAAAAAGATTCATCCAATTTGATACTTGAAATACCTGCAAATGGGCAAAATGTGTTTTATTGCCATTCTAAAGCAGGGCTTCGCGCAAATGTTAGGTTCACTTTGAGCCTTGAGACGACATTCCTTGGAGTTAATTGCTCCATAAAATAGAGTCATTTTATGACAAAAGCATAATGAGGTAATCATAACAATTTCTAAAAATCAACACTCTCACCCTGGCAATTGGGACGGACAGCACATGGGCAGATGGCTTACGGCATAACATATCACTAAAGGCACATACATTTTTTTAAGTAAAAAGAAAAGGACAGTCCTGTTCATTTCCTGTCGGATGGCAAAACATTGTTTTGGCAGTGCTGCCTTGTGAAAGGTTGTTTACTGCTTGGAAAAGGGTTTCCTATTAGGCATGTACTGAATATGTTGCAATGTCACAGAACAGTGTCAGCTGTGTCACTGCCAAAAATGACATCAATTCTCACCCCCACAAAGAGAGACATTGTTAGGGGTACCATTAATGAGACACACACTTTTTCTTTCCTCTCCTTTTCCTCTAGGGAGTAAGAGATCAAAGCATTCTAGTGGAATTATCTTCCCAGAGAATAAAAACAAAAACACTTAAAATTTTTTTGAACTACAAAGGTTTTAAACAATACACAAAGAAATGAAAAAAAAAATGACAGCAATGGATACAATCACAAAATTTTCACATGCAAGTAGAAATACATGTGGACACAAACGTGTGTATATACTTACATACATATATACATTGTTCTCACAAAGTATTTTCTACATGAACTGTATTTTAATCCTCTAAAATTGTACACTGCATTTGTCATCCATTTTTTTTATGTTTCACTGTCTGATTTAAATGTTATATATGAACTATGGACACTCAGTAAAGATTTTCTTAACCCCTATGCTGCTTAATAGTTGTTAATAAAAACTACCATTACTTAAATCATTTTTGAACCAAAGCCAAAATGACTATAAATTTTTGAGTAGCTTCTATATGCCAGATTCTTTCATTACACATATAATTACTACAATGCAATGCCTAAAAAGCTAGTTACAATTATCCTCTTATGTTACCGAGGAGGAAACTGAGTTCAGAGAGATCAATGGAATAGACCAGAGTCATCCATCAAGCGAGAGGCAAAGATGGGACTCAACATCTAATCTTTCTGATTTCAAAAACCTGCACTCACTCTCTGCTATGACTGGCTGCCCATTACCACTGTGGAGGGGAGACTGTTCCATAATATGACCCTTACCTGACTGTTGCTGGACCCTTGTGTTAGATCCAGCTAGATCCAGGCCACAACAGAGACTGCTTCCCTCAAACCCCCTCAGAGACTGTTGGGCCCCTTCCGGGTGTCCTCCCCTGTGCCCCAGGAGTGCTGGTTCGTAAAACAGGCCGTGGACCCTACCGTGGGTAAGTATGTAAGGTGCTTTCCCCTTACCTGGGGTGGGTCACACTCCAGTGGCCCTATCTATCCTGCCCAGTCTTATATAACCCGTTAGCGCCTGTCTGCCATGCAGCGGAGAACATCCATGCTGTCCTGCCACCACACAAGACAAGCCTCATATGTAATTCCTTTAATAAACTCTTAATGTAATGCTGAAGTTGTCAGCCTCTTCCTTCAGTCTCTTAGTCTCAGGAAATTTTACATAACAACCACGAATACCCTATCTGAATAATTCCAACACCAACAACAAAAAAATTCTGCTGAGGCATTAATAATTATAGCCTAGGAATTAACTGTTAAATGAGTATCTGATCTTCAGTTCCCCATAGTAGATACACAATGAAAAAGGCTGGGAGAAAAAGAGGGAGGGAGAAAGGAAGGGAGAAGGGAAAGAGGAAAGGAGGGAAGAGGTGAGAAGTGCTTTCATTCATTCATCAAATATTTATTGAGTGCTAATTATGTCCTGGTCTCTGACAGGAGCTAGAGTTACAATGGTTAGCAAAATCATTCACTGTCTCTCACCTCACGGAGTTTATAGGCAAGTGTGGGAGATTTTTATTGATCAAATAATCACACATTGCAATGTCAAGCCACCACTTTGTTAATGCTGCCTAGCAGAAGTACATGGCACGACTGAAAGTGTGTAACACGGTATGTGACATAGCCAGGGCGGTCAAGGAAGGCTTGCCTGAGGATCTGGTGACAGAGGAAGACACCTTACTAAATAGATGTGAACAGGAAGGGGATGAAAAATGTTCCAGGCAATGGCAGGCTCAAAAGCCTGAGGTGGTGGTGGGAATTAAGAACCACCAAGTGGAAAGAACTTAAAGCAGCTGGTGAGGCCGGATTGCAGAGACTGCGATGGAGTATGGGGGGGAGATAAAACTAGAGAGGTAGTTAGAGCTAGGTCTTCCAACATTGGTAAGGAGTACTGTATTTCTCCTAAGAGCAATTGGAAGCCATTGAAGGTCACTGAAGATTTAGAGGTCTCTGAATATGACTGACTTTAATTGTGAGAATCTGACCTTCAGAGCATGGTTAGGATGCTATTGCAATCGTGCAGCTTGGATTAGGGTGACCGCAGTGCAAACTTAGAGAAACGAATAGATTTGAGAGATATTTAGGACATTGTAGCTATGGTTATGGTTGTGGGTACGGTTATAGTGATGGTGATGGTTATGGTTAGTACAGTTATGGTGACAATATGATTATGAGGACTGAGGGGGAGTAAGGATTTAAGAACAACTCAGGATTCTTGCTTGACTAACAAAACACATGAGGCTGTTCCTCATTGAAGGAGGGACTAGAAAAGAATGAGGTTTGCTGGAAGTTGATCATGTGTTGTGACCCTCACATGCTGAATTTACTGTGCTTTTGAAACATTCAAAGGCGATATTGGTTACATACTTGTTTGGCTGTATGGTTTAGAGCTCAGAGAAGAGGTCTGACTAGCGAGAGGAAGATTGTGAGTCAAGTGTAAATATTATAGGTAGTATGGCAGTCATGCCAGCTGTTTGCCAAACATTTCCCGCTCTCTGTTCTCTAGGCACACGGTAGGATTGAACATCCTAACCTGGATTTATCAGTCAGGGGTTCCATCAAAAACAGAGACCACGTTAACAATTTAACACAGGGAATTTAAAAGAGGGAATTGTTTACGCAGGTGTTGAAAGAGCTCAGAGGCCAAACAGACGATGGAGAGCAATGGAGAAAGTCTATTACATCCTCAGAAGAGGAGAGTCAAAGAGGAAACAGTTTTACCAGACCCCAGAAGCCACTTATGGAAGCTGGAACCTCATCATGCCTGTCTTTTGGGAGCTGAAATCATAGAGAAGCCACTGCCGCTGGAGATGCCCTCCAAAACGAAAACAGAGACAGGACAAAATAACCTAGTTTCTCCACTCCTCCCGCCCTCCAGTCTCCCATCACTATCTCCCAATGGCTGGAAGCAATGTTTGTGAGAGGAAGCAACATGCTACCTTCGGACAGAACATTTAATTACCAATGGGAGACTCTCTAATGCCCTTTCTTCTGTCCTAAGAACCAGTAACATTCCCGATAACGACTGCTCCATCAACCAAGTTCCGAGACTGAGAACAATACGGAGCAGAGGCCCCAGCTGATCCACAAAGAAACTGTACTGTGAAACCTGAGTGATAAATAAATCTTTTGTTTTTCTTAAGTCACTGAAATTTGGGGGATTTGGAAAGTGCTACTCACAGTATAACCTAACCTATCTTGGGAGATACGAAAATTGAAAATGAGAAGTGGGGTGATGCCTCCTCTTGAGAGAGTTGGTTGGCAGTCACTGCTGAAAATGATATTGAAAGCTAGAAGGATTATAATATAAATCATGCAGTGGGAATACATTAGGTAAATCAGTTGTCAACAACAGTTTAAAATGCAAATGATATACCTGAGGAATAGATAACTGTTTCCTAGATATAATTTTTGGATTTCCCTTATGTCCTTACTTCCCCTTCTCACACTTCGCTTTCTTTCAATTAACAGTAGGTAACATCGATTTCTCAGTCCTAAGGATCCATATCGCGGCCTCCGGTAGTAACTATCACACATTATGTAGAGATTTTGAACTTTGGGATGGGATTTATGAATTCTCCTTTGGGAAGTACGTTTCTTTTTTGCTGTCAGGCTAAATAGTTGAAAACCGAAAAAGCTAACTGCGGTAGTCACCAAATATTTTCTATCTCTGTATTCCAGCTCCATGATAGAATTGCATTTTGGTGGAGTCATATTAGTTTTGTCCATAGAGGTCCAAGTGGAAGTGACATGTGTTGCTTCCACATGGGATCATGAAATAGCTGGTGTGAAAACCAGAACTTTCTTTCCCTGTGACACAGAGACCAGCAACATTTCAGATACAAGTTGATCCATTAGCCCTGTTTCATAGGACAGCATGATGTATAGCTCGCAGCTGATCCACTGGGACATGTAACATGAATACAAAATAACCTTTTTTTAATCCATTAAGATTTAGGGTTGTTTGTTAAGATTATAACCTAGTCCATCCTGATTTATACAAGTGACATTTAAAGACAGGCATTTAAAGTGAATGAGAATGCCTAGAAAGAAAATAGATTTGTTCTAAGAGAAGACACCTTCAGCAGAAGCAGAGAATGAAAAGAAAGACCTACAAGGATTTTCTGTTTCCAAATCACTCTGAAGAGAGCCCATCAAGGAGAGAATGAGTGGTCAAGTGTCCATTACTGCTAAGTGATCAAGGTTCAAAGAAGAATGAAAATTTCCACTGGATTTAGCAAAGAGAAGGTCTTGATGATCTCAGCAAGTCTTTCATCAAATGAAGGAGACAAAGGCCAAAACAGTGTGGCTTGAGGATTGAGTGAAAGTTGAAGGAAATTGACAAAACATAAACAACTCCTCTGGAAAGCCTGGATGGAGGAGAGATTGAGTAAAAGGACAGATAGCCCCAAAGCAAGCATCTTGAAAACAGGTTTTTCCAGACTCGTGCCCAACACACCTCATTCTAATGGTATTATGTGTCATATAAAGTACAATTATTTGTAATTGTAGTTCCTGACGTGGAATAACAATCACCTTTAATGCAAAATCTAAAGCACTTTATATTTGTGATTCTCTAAAAAAATAAAAATCTGCTCTGTGGTTTTGGGGGTTTTTTTATAAACAGAAATATATGCATCTGCAAGTTTACAGCTAAATTTAATGGCAAGACAAACAAAGAAACAAAAACTCATAGACACAGACAATAGTTTAGTGGTTACCAGACGGTAAGGGTAGATGGGGGTGGTAGATGAGGGGCAAGAGGATCAAATATACGGTGATGGAAAGAGAAATGACTGGGTGGTGAACACACAATGGGATTTATAGATGATGTAATACAGAATTGTACACCTGAAATCTATGTAACTTTACTAACAATTATCACCCCAATAAACTTTAATTAAAAAAAAGAAAACATATATGCACAAGGATGTTTAGTGAAGCAGTTTTGGAGAATGTAACATCGGCAAAAATCCAAATGTCCATCAATAAGCTAGTGCATAAATAAATTGTAGTGCATCCATAAAAAATAAGAAATATTTGCAGATTGTCACATTATTATTTAGACTTCCACATGCTTGTATCATGACCAAATTTGGTTCTATGAGGCAGAAACATGTTTATAGATGGAACACATACTTTATATATGGAAAAGACTGCACTGATCCCATGTTTTAAAGAACTTGTTAGTACATAAAAGCATTTTTTTAATGTTTTCACTTTTATATTCCCTGTGTCTGACGCACTGCCTAGAATATCCATTGCACACCTTTTCACTATTTTCTGGTGACATCCTTCCAGTCAAAAAGTATAATTGCCAGTGAGCTAATTAGCAGTTCATCAATTGCTGATGAAATGGTTAATCCCTAAAATTTTAGATAATTTCTTATTCAAATAATTTTTTTGCAGCCCTACAAAATAGAGGCCACTATCCAAATGAAACATTCAGTCTGCACGCACGGTTTTGAATTTTAAGTATGCCTCTATGTACACATACACATACACATTTAAAGGCAGCAAAGGAAATACTTCAAAGTCAATAATAATAATAATAATAATAATAATAATAAATTTTCATCAAATGCCTCAAATGTGCCAAATCAGTATTGTGTGGACCTTAGCTCACATCCTTTCAATAAACTGAAGTGGTAGGTGTTATAATTCCTGTTTTACACACAAAGTGTACCAGTGTAAGTCCCTACAGGTGACTGAACCAGGACACTTACCAAACCGCTATGTTAACAAAGTGTTGCACATAAAACTGTGGATATTTTTAATTACAAACACAAATATTTGATCTCCAGATTGTCAAGCAAATGTCAGGCATAAACTTTCACTCAGCTTTGTGAAAACTGTGGCATATCTTAGAAGTATTTTACCTAGAGCTAGAAGGTAGAAATACCTTTTAGAGTCTGATAAAGATTGTTATTAAGGCCCTGAAGTAGAGCTTGATTATGTAGCATTGGCAAAAGAAACTCTACAAGTAAAAAGCCTTATTTTCTGAAATATATTACCTATTTATTTCAAAGGACTTTCTGAGTTCTCACAGTGGATAAAATAATAGTAAAAATTATTTTAAACAATTTTTACAGTGAGAGAAATGAATGGGGGTGGAAAATCCTTTCTCATTCTATTAGTATGTATTCTTATTCTTATATTAAACGCTTTCAAACTTACAATTTGCTGAGTGAACTTAAATGTAAGATGATTGCTCTCACATTTGTATGTAGGACATATTCATAATTAAAGGCTATTTTCTTCCCGATCCCAACTAATATAAAATGATAATTTAATATAAAAATAGGGCATGCCTAGAATATGGATCACATCCTGGCTTTGTCAATAACTCTTTCTCACCATAGGTAGGACTATCAAAAATTTACAGATGTTATTTTTCTAAAGCCAGCTAATGGAGACACTTCCTCTGAAATTCCAAAATTTGAAGTGCCCTCCGGAATGGCTGTACAATGTTATTGTTACATGGATAATATTCATTTATTCTGTAGAGATTATATGTAGCTGATATGATCTCAACTACAATTCCGAACACCAACCAAATAAGCAGCTTGATATTGGAGAAATGGAAGCACATTTAAAGTGAGAAAATGTGGGTTTAAAGTACTGATAATGGACAAATATGATTGTTTTTGACAAGCCACTGAGTCCCGCTAAGCCCTATTTCCCTAGTTTCACAAATTAAATAATGATACCTAATTCAAAGAGTCACGGCGAGAATAAAATGAAAATTTGCTAAATATGTGATATAGTCTGACATGATAAATATTGTGCAAAAGGTGGTTCCTATAATGGATAGCTGTGACTATATTTTGTTGAAGTAGCTGTTCATGGCCAAAGGAAACATTAATTTTTTTGTCCATGCTAAAGCTGATGTTATTCTACCAAACATGAAGAAAAGTATAACAGGATCTCAACTTTTTCAAATAAAGGGAACTCAAAGCACAAATTCAGAAAGTTTAACTTTACTTCTGACATATCCTGAATTTGTAATTCAGCAGATCTGCTTACCTAATAAACTTTAATACCATTTATTGTTATCACTTCTATAAATATACAATGAATGAGGATGGTCTTGGAGGATAGGGAGAATGATCCTGGGAAGAAAAAGAAAAAGGCTTATGGTACTTATAGGTACTAGAGGAATAATTATGCTGGAATGCAGAGGCATTAGGACTTGAATTCAATGAAGGGCATATTTGACCTCAGTATCTCAAGATAAAAACACTTTGAAATACATGACTGTAAAGCCTAAGAAGTATTAATAATTACCTAAGAAGCCCACAAGTGTTTTCTCATAGATTCTAAAACTTCTTTCAGAGAAAATCATTTTATTATTTGAGAATGTGGGATTACAGCCTATCAAAAGCTGTTCTACAATTCTCAGACTTTCCCAAATTCTGTAAATATAAATGCACAATGTAAATAAAAATAAGCATTATAATTACCCCAGCTGTGTCCATAATATCTTTTACTGTTCCTTGCAAGGCCATTTAGATAATACAAAATACAAAAGGGAGGGAGTAAGCATGCAGAGAAAATCCTCAGAGTCAAAGAAAAAGCATTCCTTAATATTTAAAATTAATAACTCCATTTTCATTAGATAATTAAGGTGCTATAATTATATTTAAAAAACAACAAATGATTAGTATGTCCAATTTCCCTACGACTACTGAGGTCTTTATTAAAAGTTGAAAATAATTCTGATCATTTTCTACTATAGTAAACAGCATTAATTTTGAGGTTGTCTGGAAAATCAGAGTATGTGGGTATTGTCTAGGACAAGGCGGAAGGTTCTGCAGCTAACCAAATGTCCACATGCATTTTCTTTTCCAAATGTTCACATTGTACTTTTAGTGTGGTAATCCCAAATGACCAATATTTTCAGTTCATCCTTGCTTAGAAATCTCATTAGAGAAAACTAGAAATGGTTAGAAAAGTTGCCTCTTTTGGGGGGTGGGGGTCTAAAAAAAGCTATCATGATGGGGTGAAAAGCAATTCTACAGGTTTTCCTTCATTGTATATCCTTAATTAAAATAAAAATTATGTTTGAAATATCTTCAATACAATTCAGGGATAACACTTTAATTCATGAGGATGTCTTTTGTTTACTTCGATTCAATGCTATAGACTTATTGAGAATATATGGCCAAGGCAGAGTGGATATATAGATAGAAAGAACAGTGAGCAAGACATGCCCATCCCCTGATCCCACAGAACTTCAGGCCATGTGAATCAGTTAATTTGGTCAAGTCTGCCCAACAAAATCAACTGGTGCAGGATAATTGAGGTTCACTAAAGGAAATGCAGACTACATAAGAGAAGTCCCCCCAATTACTGTTAGTGTCAAGATCCCATTGAACCTACTCATCTCTGTCAAATGCATCTCTTGAACTATGCACATAAGCAAGTTCACTGCATGTTAGTTTTATTTGTAAATAACCAGTCATACTTTAAAAATAAAATTACATCAATGAAGAAAATCTCAAGTAGGAAAAGTTTGTAAACATTCCTAAAAAAGAATTATGCAACTCAGAAATGGAAAATGTTCTTGCTTAGGGTCACCTAAATGATGAGATTTCATGAAAAATAAGTTGTCAATGAATGTAAGACAAACCACCATTTCCTATGTAAGGAAGAGAAAGCAAAACAACAACAACAAAAAACTCAAAATGCTGCTAATTAAAAAATGACACACCACAGACCTTCAGATTAAACCCTAATTTCAGAAATATTAAATGTGTGCTTAGAATCGATGAAATATGGCAATATGGCAGTTTTTTGTTTGAGCGCCTTCTTCATATAGAACATCCAAAAGCTGACCCAACGGAAGTTCGCAAGTAAACTCATTCAGTAATTTAAACTGAGCCTAGCTTTATAAATTAGAAAATTATTAGGCAATTATTAATTCACCTATAAAATTCCAGAGAACAGATTATCGGTTAAGTATCATCACAACTGTATTATGCTTTATTAATTCCAAGTAAATATCAGCCTAAATAACTAAATGAAACATGGTCACTGATGGGATTGATTGGTTAGCTAAAAATAAAGATGGCTTAAGATGGTGGGCTTCACCAGACTGACTACTAGAGGCATATGGGGTTTCACCAAGGAAGTGAAGGAGTTAGTGTTATAATTAAAGGGAGAAAGGTTGTTGATCCAGTCAAAGAAGCTGATTTTTGTCAACTAGTTACAGTATTATAAAAGCAAAATATTCCAACCGTACGTTGTTTAGTTGGTAAAAGTCAACTAGTTCGGTGTTTAAAAGCATAGCTTTCTCTATTCCAACCAATTCCCCAGCTTCCCTACGTAAAAAACTCGGCCATTGTCTGTGATTGTGGTTTAGTTTTTGTTCCTCATTTTAGAGACAAGGGAAAAGCCTTTGGGGACCCATGAAATGTCTCATTTTAAAATGGTACATAGTTAATTGCTATGCTTATCAATGTGAAATTAATGTAGAAATTAAATTAAAACCACAAATTTAAAACTTTCAGTTCTTCTCAAAGTGTAAGATTTAGTCAGTATTCAATAATTAAAATCATCACAAATTTTCTAAAACCCTACTAAAATCCTATGGAGTGTTAGGTACGGAGCTCATAGCTGAGGACCATAAAGTAAATAAAACATGATTCCTATCCTCAAGAATCATCCCAAATTTATGGACTGATCAACAACCATATTATCTGGTATTACATACACTATTTATACCAATAATTTGGCTTCTAACAACTCATAACATGAGGAAAAAGAAATCAGTTTCCTTACTTTTTTTTCTGGATAGAGTAGAAGGTGTTAAAATTCAATTTAGTTTACAACAGAATAGTAACACAGTAATAGTACAGCTGTAACACAGTAAAAGACATCAGGATTTTTACAGTGTCTTACAACATAATCCATAAATCCATAAGAAACAGTGCTATTTTTGTGCCTTTTGAACAGTACTGAGCATGTTTAATGTGATGAAGAATGTCCACAAATCAACCTATATATGACACTTTATCCTTCCCTTTCTTCAAAATCTGAAGAAATTAAAAGAGTGCTGAAAATCACTTTCATCAGATAGTGGGTAGAATGTTGTGAACATGAATTTAAACTTAAATATGTAGGACTCATATCCCAGAGCTACCATTTACTCAGAAAATTCACTTAATTTTTCGAGTCTTAGTTGCCCTCAAGGGTGACAACAAAATGAAGTATTATACGCAGAAGTAGTTTATAAATATAACAAATATGAGGTACCATTTTTCCATGAGTAAAAATATTTGTCAATAAAGACATCTACAAAGTCCTCAGGAGAGGGGTGTATATTTTGTTTCTTTCTGCCTTTTTCTCCTTAAAGGAGTTGTCATGCTGTGGTAGAACGATGGCCCCCAAACACTCCCATGTCCAAATCCCCAGAACCTATAAATGTGTTAACTTACATGGCAAGAAGGACTTTCCAGCTGTGATTAAGTTAAGGATCTTCAGATGATCCTGGATTCTCTGGGTGAGGCCACAAGTACAAGAGGGAGGCGAGAGAGAAGTAGACGTGAGGATGGAAGCAGAAGTCAGTGCTATAACTGCGTTTTGAAGATGGCAGGCAGGCCACAAGCTAAGGAATGTGGGCAGCCTCTTGAAGCTGGAAAAGGAAAACACCTCCGGAAGAGAATGCAGCCCCACCAACACCTTGATTTTAGCCCATGAGACCTGTGTTCTGCTCTCCTGAATAGAAAAATAAATTTGTGTTGTTTTAGCGCACTAAGCATGAGATCATTTGTTACAGCAGCCCTAGGAAACGAATACACATGCCATAGGAAAGTGCATAGTTAGCTTGATTCTAGCCTACTGTGCTGTAACCACAAGGCTGTGTGACTTTAAACCAGTTCCTCCCTATCTCAAGTAGGGAAGTGGCACTAAAGTGATCTCTCAGGTGTCTTCCACCTCAACAATACTGTAATTAAACACATGAACTTCTCTTTCTTTCTCTTTTCCCATCTTTCATGCTTCTTCCCCTCCTTGGATTAAACGAGCTATTTCTTCTCTGTTGTATTTTATGCTTCAAGAAGAAGGCAATTCCTTGTGCTAGCTGGTCTGGTAGAAACCATTGAGGTATAATGAGGCCTTCTTACCCTGACAAACCCTATCATCTGCTTTCTGTCACTGACAATAAGTAGGGAACGTCTCTTGCCTCCTCCAATTTCCCCTGAGTCTATTTTCCAGGTTTCAAAATACACAGGCAGAACTTGCATAGGAATCCAATATGAACTCAAGGTCCCTGGAGAGTAGTTAGTTTCCTGGGCAATTATATGTAAAAATGTCCTCATCAAGATAATTCCTTTAAAGACTGTCTTCAGCACTAAGATTTTAAAAATTCATGATTTGTCATCCCCAATTATAAGCAAAGAATTTTATAAGGATCTATTGGTTCTCTGGATAAAGCCACTCACTAACAACACACTTGACCTTAAACCAGAAGGGTCAACTAAACTATATGTAACAATAGCCAGCAGCTAAAAAGTGTATTTGTGCTTTCTTCAATCCTAAATTATAACAATGTTAACAGAAATCTTGAATTCCAGGAATAACATATCTGGAATTCCTGCCCATTCTCAGGAATTTTTTTCGCTTTCCCGTTCCCGAATCCTGAGATATAAACTGTTTTCTGTTCTCCATGATGAATCATTCCCACAAAGTGACAGCAGATACTACCAACCACTTGGTTCAAGGAGCCAATTTTCCCAATTTCCTGACCAACTTTTCTCGGGATTCAGGAATGGGAAAGCGAAAGAAATTCAGGAGAACAGGTGGGAATCCCCACCCAGATGCCCTATTTGGATTGCTAAGACTTGAATTCTTTTAAAGATTGAACTTTGTCATAAGAATAAACTGGGTGATTGTTCAATATTTAAAAATAATAACTTGAAGTTTTTTTTGTTTTTAAACAGTCAGGCAACATTATATTACCATACAAGTACTCATACCCCTATGAAAGAAAGCTACAAGAGCTCTGTGGTTAAGATGACCCAGCAATTCCACTGCAAGGCATCTACTCGAAACAACTGAAAACAAGTATTTGAATAATTGTACATGAATGTTCATCACATCACTATTCACAATAGCCAAAAAGTGGAAACAACTTAAATATCCATCAACAGATGAATGGATAAACAAAATGTGGAATACCCATATAATGGAATATTATTGAGCCATAAAAATTATGAGCATAGATACATGCAACAACATGGATGAACTCAAAAACATGCTAAGTAAAAGAATCCAGGCACAAAAAGTCATGTATTGTATGAAGCAATTTAAATAAAATCCAGAGTAGGTCAATCCATAGAGACTGAAAGCAGATCAGTGGTTACCAGGGACTGGGTGGAGAGGGAAATGGCAAATGACTTAATGCATACAGATTTTCCTTTTGGGGTGATAAAAATGTTTTGGAACTAAAGTTGATGGTTTTATAACACTGTGAATGTTCTAAATGATACTAAATTATACATTTTAAAATGGTTAATTGTATATTATGTGAATTTCACTTCAAGTTTAAAACAAAGTTTTAGGGTTAGGCAGAACTGATTTCCCTTTTGGCCCTGCCACTTATAATGTAGACTTTGGCAAGTGACTTAAATTCTTCACCATGAAGATTAATGGACAGAAACCTCCTTTAAATTGGAGTTGGGAGGGCCTATTTGGGAGTTCTCATGCCCTACCATTCATCCTCAATTACTCCATACAGAAAGAGAGTAAATTCCATTTCCAACAAGACTTTTTTCTGATCTACTCCTCCAGCAGGAAGGAGGATCTTCTTGTCCAACTCAGCCAGTGAAAGACTGCTACAACCCAGCCAATGAAAAGCCACTACACTTCAAACTTCAATTTCTTCCAATGGACTGTTTACAACAGCCCCTCTAAACTCTCCCTTTCCTGTATTAAAAAAAAAAAAAAAGGTTCCCCTCCTTTGTTCTCTGGACTTGTGTGTGGTTTGCCATTAGACCACATAACCCAATTGCAATTCTTTGTTGTTCTGAATAAACCCATTTTGCTAGAGAAACGTCTGGCTATCTATTTAAGGTCAACACCATGCAATTTTCAGGGTTAAAGTGAAGATTACATGAAATCAGTATTTACAGTATCTGATGCATAGCAGATTAGTAGAAAAATGAAACTTCTCTACCTTTCTCCCCCTCTAAGGACTATTAGGACTTTAGAATACCAATTTATAAACACAAGCAAGCAATAAACAAAAGCAAAAAAAGAAAGAAACACAATACTGCTATACTATTTCTAGAAATGTATCCTGAGAAAGTAATCAGATGAAAGGATGATCTTTGAATCTTTTAAAGTATGCATCACCCACACTCTCATAGACATTATGCACATCTCAGTGTTGTTGGTACCAGAAAGAAAATGTTCATCAATAAGAAATTGGTTAAGTAAATTAGACTCATCAATTCAATAGGCTACTTTGCAGCCATTGTAACCAGGATGTAATTTAATGGCATTGAAAGACATCCATACCATAAAGAGGTGGGGGGAGAAGACAGTTTCAAAAATTTATACTTAACATGATCCCTTTTATATCACATACAAACACACAGAAAAAAAACTAAGAATATACACATGCAATGTAAGCAACTTGAAATGCTGATGTTAAGGATGACATTTGTAATAATTTTATAAAAGAAAGTCAAAAAACATCTATTTTGAAAAAAAGGACATAATGAAGAAATTCTAATAACATACCTTTCTCATTACACAGTATAAAATTAATTGACTTAGAAATGTACTATCTTCTGTTTCTGACATACAAGATTTTATAACTCTTATAGAGCATAATTTTCCTTTCTAAGAAATATACAATTTATTAGCTGTGTGACTTCTGAAAAATCACTTAACCTCTGCACATCAAAATGTTGAAAAGCTGAGTTATATAATTGCTACAGGAATATCAGTCTGTCACTATGTGCAAGAGAAAAAGAACCAGGGTCAGGATCTGGGTCCTTAGACGTAGAGAATGCTAATAAAATCCTCTAAAAACTTTACTAGCCCTCAAGAAAAGTCAAAATCATAAAGTCAGTGTCTTGATATACACACAGAAGATAAAAAGATCTTGTAGATTACAGCACATCCATGTGAACTTTTAAACCCTCTCCTTCTCTGGGTGTTTAATTTGTGATGAAACCGATATCCTCTAAAAGACCAGGAACGTACGTATACAGAGATAAATGCAGATGTGAATTCTTCCTAATGGTAAATCTTGATTTTGAGATATTTTTAAGAATTAAAGGATGCTTTCAAATCATTTTAGCAACTAAATTTAGAGGATGGAGCAATGAAATGAAAATGTGGAGGATTAAAAATTATGCGTGGTAGAAAAGAATTAAGTGTGGTAGGGCCATTATCATCTAAGGTATTTCAGCAGTCAAAAATTTCCATTAACAATCATGAAGGTAAGTTGTAATTGATCCCTTCTACCAAAGCACTGTGTTTAACAATGATGATTAATGATTTAAAAAGTAGTAGCATGTTACACAAAGTCAGCTACATTCATGCAGTTGATGAATGGAATGTAATTACCATAATGTACCCCAACCAATTAAACTTCTGCAAGGCTTTGGGACCTGGAGCTGCCCAGGTACATATCAAGCATCATGAAGGGTTGAATCAGCACAATCTAAGCCCACTGCCTGTATATTTGTCCTTATATAGTTTCTAATTATTTTTGTATATGGCTGTTATCCTCAACAATAGGTCCCCTTCTTTATGCTTCTACTTACTACCCTCCTATCTGATACTGCCTTCCCCACCCCACCCCCATATTCTCTACAGTACTTAGCAAAATGCTAGACATCTGGTAGATGCTCAAATATATGTATTGGCTTTGGTTAAAATAGTGGGATATAAGCAGCAAATAGGTCTTATAATGCTGCTTGTCTCTCAGCCTAACAGCAATGCCTATTTACACCAACACACTGGGGCTGGGCAAAGAAAATGGCTGACGTGCTCGAGCAACCATTACAGGACATGTTAGAGAAGCAGTGAGGGTTAAAAAGGATGCTTTGAGGATGCCCTGAAATGCACCTTTGAACATTATGACGTAACTTGGAAAGATTAGCTGCAACAAAAAGTAAGTGTAGGCTACAGAAAGGAGAAGTGAGATGACTCATTTTCAGCATTTAAAGTCCAAAAGTGTAAAAGGAAGAAACACCAAGAAGACAACTGCTCAGTGCTGTTATTGTAGGTCAAGAATTATCTTTACCAAATGGTGGCATAGATTATGATTGGGTGTTTAATAATTTCAGCCACTCGCCATTTATACCCACTACAAAAAATGTGTCCATCTTCCCACCACATTCACTCATTACTTATGAATTTCCCTATATGTAAAAATCAGGCTGTTTTTTTAAAACATGTTGTGTGCATTAAAATTAAAATGAGGAAATACTGATTTCTTCCTGTTTTAAACCCATATTGCCAGTTTGGGAGAGGGAGAAAATGTTCCTCTATCCTTCTATGTTCTTTCGGATGGTCTAATAATCAAATTGGCATGAAACAGATTAACAAAATAACCAAATTTCATTACATACATATGTACGGGAAACCCACATACATGAATCAAAAACGCCACATACATGAGAGGTTCAGAGACAGAAAGGTAACATGAAGTATATATGGCATCCTGAGCTAAGGATGTGGTAAGGCATCTTGGGGCTTCAGAGGGTACAAAAGTCATTCTTAGGACGATAAGAGCAGATGTTCAGTAATGAGACATTTGCCCTGCCCTGTAGATAGGTCATAAAAAGTTATCTCTGGTGATACTCTTATTATGGGCAAGCCCCCTATTTGAATTCTTTAAGGGAGAGGTAAAAGTTTCCTGTGAGCCCATAGGGTCTCAATTTCCTTTAGCTAAAAATAATTCACATGCCAAAGTAGCACATCTTGGGGAGACCTGTTCTGAACCCCTTCACCAGGCACACTGACCCAGGAATTTCAATGTATAAAATGTGCATACATGATGTAAAAAAAAAATGGAGTTGTACATTTTTCAAGTTCATTGAGTTAATGTTGGTCTAAAATTCAAGTTTTTAATAAATAATGCAAACCACATAAACTTATGTATTCTCCAACTTTAAAAAGGCTTGTTTTGAATTTTTCCTTTTTTCAAGTTCTTAAAAAATAAATTTACTTTGACTCAAAAAAAAAAGTAAAATTCTGAAGTGGTTATTTTTTCCAAAATAAAGATATCTCCAACAGGACCATATTTCCCCAAACCAAAATTAGGACACGTAGCTTGAAATGTAGGTAGATAATTCAGACTATTTGAAAATCAGGCCAGTTCAAACAAATCTAGGATAAATGACCACCGCACCTATTTTAACTTAGATAACAAAAGCCATTTATATATAAAACAGTCCTCCCTCAAAATATTTTGCTGGCACAAAATCAATAATAAACAAAGGAACCATGATACTTGTTTTCCTCACTATATCTACAGAGTCTATCTCCATACCTGACAGAAAACAGACATAATTATTTACACTATTTCTTTGAGTGAATATGGGGGAGGGAGTGAGAGAGAGAGAGAGAGAGAGAGAGAGAGAGAGAGAGAGAGAGAGAGAGAGAGAGAGAGAAAGAGAAAGATTCTTTTCCATGACACAAAGAGAGTACCTTGGCCAAAAGGAGACATTTAAATGTTTCTTTTTTTATCTTACTGAGCCCTAAAATAATGAAGCAAATATAGTCAATAGAAAAGAAGAAAATATGTGACTAGAAAAATACTACATGAGTCAACTGTTGAGCTAAATAAGCTTCTACTTAGTTTGAGGAGTAAATTCAATTTTTAAGTAATTATTTAATTTTTAAAACAACTACATTATATGATTTCAAAACGAAATTCAAAGGATAATGGTCTGGTTCACTGTTATTATAATACTATACAATGCACCTTCAATACACTGAAAGAAAACCTGTGCTTTTCTATTATGTCTCAGAAAATGAAGATTCTTATTTGATTATACAGACCCAACTAAAGATGCATTTGTCCTAAAGTTTGAAAACCATGACTATTCCCAGAGCTTTCACAGTTTAAAACTGAAGTTAGTAGGCCAGTGAAATAAATAACTTCGATCCTTACAGCCAATGTCAGTCTTAGACAATTTATGAAACAGGCATATTCATTTACTCATTGATGTATTCAACACTGCAGATCCACAGTGTTAAAGACATTAACTGTGGGGCAGACAATAGTTAACAAGAGTCATGGATCATGACCTCAGAGACCTTACAATCTCAATTTGTCAAGGCCCCCCTCACCTCTTCCCCTATTAGGGTCCCAGTACTCAGCTATCTCTAGCTCCAGAAGACAGTGATCAAGGAAATGCCCCTGTACACTAAGATACACACAAACGAATGTGCTATCCACACAGAGTACTGGCCTTTTAAGAAAGGACCTTGAAAAGGCAGACGTAGAAAGTGTATAAGCATGAATAATTTTCAAAAGGATTGAAGTGAGGCTGTCCAAACAGGACACTGGAATTAAGGAATTCTTTTCAAATGGGATAGTGAGGCTGGCAGGTAGCTGTAGCACAGTAACTGCCGTAATAGAAAGTGTGTTGTGGGGGGGAGGGGGCAGATATGAGGAGCATGAAAGTCAGGAAACAGAAGTTAGATAGGGTGCCAGAGCCCTGTTCCAGGATGAAAACTGGACAAAGGTAAGGCAAGTGATGCTAGGGGTGAATAGCACTGGTGGACTCAGCTGTGAAAGGCATGAAAGTAAGAGAAAAAGGAAACAGGGTTCCTATGCATTACTGCTCCTACGTAATAGGTGCTCATTAAATCTTAGCCAGAGCAAAACATTTCCTCAAGAGGAAGGTTATCAGCCCCCTTCAGCTTTTATCTTTTCATTGATTAATTTAGCAGCTTTTTTTAATTGAACGATCAATAATGTTATGTCTCTCCTGGTAACAAGATTCCCTTCATTTATCATGTTTAGCAGTCATATAAAAACCATCCTGACTTTATTTTTTTTAACATTCTTTCCTTGCTTCACTAGATAAAACACATGGGAATGTGTCTGGCTTACAAAGTTCAATTATAAGGTCTGAGGGATAAACTCAGTATCATGATCATTCAGAGGTGTAATTTGTCTTTGGAACTGTTCTTAATACCATCGTACCCATACAGCTACAAATGTTGATATTTAAGCCTGTAGAGATTATGCTCTGTGCAGGCACAAAAACGCTACTGAATATAAATTATTTTCAGTAAGAAAAAAAGGCTATAATTTTTCTTGGTTATAACAGAACATGTCAGAAAACAAAAAAATGGAGAAAAACTAATCAAATTGCTTACAATTTTCATCCTGAGAAAGGTGAATCAATTTAACACTATGCTCTGAATACTACAAAACTCGTTTACGAAAGCACTGGAAAATAAATAAATACCAGTGCAGACCTACTGGTTTCAATCATATTTTGTATTAAATTGGCTAGACAGAGAAAACAGTTCAGCAACTCTAATGCTCCTTCTACTGAAAGGGGCCCACGTGTTAAGGATCTGTAGGATGGCCTCAGATTCTCATCTAGTACCTCTGGCAGAGTAAGTTTATTGGAAAAGAGGTGTTTCATTTCTCTGAGCAAAATAAATTTCTTTGCTGACCAGAAGTGTTGAGCTTCTTTGGTTTGTTCATGCAGAGTACCCTCTTGTTCAATACATTTAGCCCAGACAGTGGTTCTGAATGATTCTTATTACACTGCTGCTCAGCTAGATGGGAAATCCAGACTTCCTTGTCATCATAGTTTCTTGGTAGACTTCACAGAAATTTAGGGAAAACTAGTCATTTTAATGGGGCTATTAAGTCACACATGAACAGTGAACTACCAAACTCAGTCTATGTACACAATATAAAGATTGCAAAGGATAAAATGTATTATTGAATGCAATCAATAGTATTTTTACTATTAATTATGCTTACATCCTTTTGGCTAGAAAGTGTGTTGGAACAAATTTTATAATTTTTGTTCAGTTTACAAACAAAAGTATAACCAGACTACTCATTTTAGCAGTTAACAAATACGTGGGGGCTCCTGAGAGTAAATTTTCATTAAAATTTCAAGGCATAACTTGAAATTAGCATGTCCCTTTGATTTATTTGTTAATGCATTTCCAATTTCTGAGAGAGTCTTTTGAGGGACTTGAGGTTAAAAAAATGTAATTGTAATTCATGAGCAACTGAGCTGGTGTGAGCATTTTAGGAGGCTAAAGACTTAAACTTCAGGAGAACTCAATTATACTTAGTGTTATTCACTGGGAATTTTGACCACAGAGGTGTGCTGTCTATGTACATAGATTTTATCCTTTTAAGTGTACACATGAAACATATATATATACAGCGGAATACTACTCTGCCATAAGATAAGATGAAATAGTGCCATTTGCGACAACACAGATGGATCTTGAGATTATGCTAAGCGAAATAAATCAGGCAGAAAAAGTTGAGAACCGTATGACTTCACTCACATGTGATATATAAAACTCAAAGCCACAAAGGAACAAGACAAACAAATAAAGAGACAAAAACTCATAGACACAGACAACAGTTTAGTGGTTACCAGAGGGTAAGGGGGGAGAGGGGCGGTAGATGAAGGTAAAGGGGATCAAATATATGGTGATGGAAGGACAACTGATTCTGGATGGTGAGCACCCAATGTGATATATAGATGATGTATTACAGAATTGTATACTCGAAACCCACGTAATTTTACTAACCATTGTCACCCCAATTTTTTTTTAAAAAAAGATCTTCTCCCATTTGGTTGGTTGCCTCTTTGTTTTATTGACGGATTCTTTTGTTGTACAGAAGCTTTTTAGTTTGATAGAGTCCTATTCATTTATTTTAGCTTTTACTTCCTTAGCCTTTGTGGTCAAATTCATAAAATGCTCTTTGAACCCAAGGTCTATAAGTTCAGTACCTATGTTTTCTTCTATGCGGTTTATTTTTTCAGGTCTTATGTTTAGGTCTTTGATCCACTTTGAGTTAATTTTAATACACAGTGACAGAGAGTAGTCTAGTTTCGTTCTTTTGCATGTGACTTTCCATTTCTCCCAGCACCATTTATCGAAGGGAACCACTGTCACCCCAATAAACTTCAATTTTTTAAAAAAAAGGAAAAACTCTAACTTTTGTAGTTTAGTTCTTCTCAGTATCACACCTTGGTAACATGATTGGAACCATCTCAATTAGCATATAACTATCATTATTGCATCACTGGTAATTAGAATTTAACTAATCCTTTAATGTTTTTTAATCTATTTTACAAAAGTTATATGGAGCTGTTTACTATGGGGAAGTTATTGTTATTATACATATGCCTTTGATTGAGGGCAATAAAGCTTTGAAAGTTTAAGTGATTTAACTCAAGTTTTTATATATTAGACAGTGCTAGCACTGGATTCAGTTATTCTGATTCCAACCCCTATTTTGATTTCACTACACTGGGATGCTTCTCCTTAATTGAGTGCAAGGGACAATTTTGCACTCCAAATAAGCCTTTAGGGAAAATTGTTTTTCCTCTCGTGCAGACTTTGCAATGCACCAGAAACTGTATAAGATTTGGGGATACACAAAGGTTAAGACATAACCTTATTCTTGCTTTCAAGAGTAGGATGATTTGTCCTCGTTTGCCTGAGACATTCCCAATTTTAGCAATGAAAAGTCCTGCTTCCTAGAAAGAACTCACGTTTGGGCAAATGGGATGGTTGGGCACCTACTTTGAAGGAATTCTGGTCTAGATGGGAGTCATGCATGGAAGTATGCAATTGGATAGCATCAAAGTGTATAATGGCCACATACTAAATAAAAGAACACTGGAAACAAAGGAAAGATCCTCTACAGATGCCTGGGAAACCTTTTACATTTATCCATCAGGTCCATATTAGTACAAGTCTTTCAAAATCATGCCCTTTCTAGCCTCAACAATGTCTCTAAGCTCTGAAATTAACTCCTTGTTGTTTCTCCATTCTTTAAACTTTCTGGGCTACATTTTTATTGTTGCACTACTTGCAACCAACCCTTTCCTCTACCAACCACTCTTAACTCTACCATGTCATGTTCCCTATTATTGTTTCTAATAAATTTTTGAGCCCTCTCATTTTAGCAGAGGCCTGGAATAAAGTAGCACTTAAGAGACAGCTTGTTGAAAGAATGACTCAGCACTTTGAATATCTATCTTTATGTACAACATAGACAAAGCATGTTGGACCAAGTCCATCCTTGTTCAACATAATAGACGAGGGCAATTTTTATGAGTGTTTCCTGATTTTCAAGTATGTGTCAAGCACTTAAGTTTCCCCACTTAATCCTCTAAACCACTCTGTGAGAGAATGAATATTATGATGATCTTCATTTTATAAAAAGGCAACACAGGCACAGAAGTTAAGTAACGAGATCACTGGTATAAAAAAAGAAATTCAGTTCCAGGTCTGTTTTACAACCACTCTCATGACTATACCAATGCTGTCCCTGGCCCTCAGTATATACAATGCCTTGGTGACTGGAGGATGTCATCATAGGCAATAAGTAGTTTCTACAGCAAGAATTTGCCAACACATTCAACTAGGTGAAACAGGGTAGCCCAAGAGATGCATAAACATAGATTTTTGGAATCTAAGTCAATCATCCAAGACACACTTATTGGCTGCAGCTATTGCAATTCATATACAAAGCTGGGGACACAAAACTGAACAAGGACACAGTTCTTTTGGATACTACCCAGCCTGGAATCCAGTATCACTGCCAAGGAATGGCAAAAAAAAAAAAAAGAATCCCCTTTAAGAATTTCTATTACTATCCTTCAAGCCATCCCAAATAAATAAGCAATTTAAGTAAAAACACAGTAATCACAATGCAAACACAGCCTCAATGCAAATTGCTTTTCCCTTCATATTCAAACAGCTCCCTCAAGCACCACCTAATACAAAGAAATCATAAGGCTGCCACTGCTTAAGGCTGAGGTCAGAATGTTAATCACCGAAAGTGGAGGAGTCAGTTCTGGAGTCACCAGAAAGATGTTTAGAGCCAGATATATGGGAGAACTAGAAGAGGATGGAGTTACTAGCATGGGGGGAACATAGACTTGTTCTCGGTAACAGGAGGAAAAGTACAGTTACTAGGATTAGGGCACAAGGTCCAAGTCACACAGACAGCTGTGGAGGGGGACCTATAAGCAAAAGGCACAGGTGAGGCAATCTGAATGAATACACACACATATAAAATCTTTCTAATTAGAATTTTAGAAGTTGTTTCTTTTGGTCCTGTTGCTTTAATTTCTTTTTAAAAGGTACCCAGTTGTCCATGCTGCATTATTTTTCTTTAACAAGTTTTATTTTAGTTTAGTGTCGCAGTACAAACCCATGAAACATGAGATTTATACTTAAGATTCAGGCAGACCCAGTTTGTGACCCATTTTACAAAGATCATTTTACAGGGCAACAGTATTGTAAATCTAGGTAAGAAGCTAATTAGTCACCATAACTATCTTGGGTAGTAGGCACTGTATATTTCCCAAAAGTATTTTTTAAAAGTAATTCAGTATATATCATTGCCCAAGAATGGTTCCATTCACTTGCTTGGAATTTAAAAGAAAAGGAATTTTAAAAATGACCATCTTGAACATAGGTACACATTTCCTCAATGGATATGGCTTTTAAATGAATTTAAAATTATCCCTAAAAGTCAAGTAGAATTGACACGTCATTAGAAGTAATAAATACCTTTACACTACAATAAAACTGTCTAATTCAAGATACAAATTGTTTTCTAGCACACTTAGAAAACCACTGTTAGATAAGTAGTACTGATAAAATTTAGCCCCCAATACATGGTGGAATTAAATATACTTTCTCTTAGAAAGGTATATTGACTGGAGAATGTCCCAAACATATTTACCAAAATCAATTAGCAATTTGTTACTGTATGTGCCAAAAATAATTCGGTATCATCTACTTGATAGAAAGCTGTAATTCACAACAGTTGATTTTTTAACTGGGTACCTTTTTAAAACAAACTTAAAGCAACAGAACCAAAAGAACTTTTTAAATTCTAATTGGAAAGGTTTTATGTATACGTATTCATTCATACTTTGCTACTCTTTTTGACCTTAATATAGTCCTAAGTACAGAACAATAGTTTCAGTTTGTAAAACAACAAAAAATTGTATTTAAAAACTACTGACTAATAAACTTTCTTTTGTACTTTGGAAGTAATGAATTAACTACCTTCTTACAAATCCAATTCATTTCTCTTCTTTGCCACGTTTTCTTTTGAGGTTTCTTTCCTCTTTGACAGTCTTAAAAGATGCAAAAAAGCTTTTCACCATCAGCTTCCCCATACCCGTTGTATTTAGCTCACTGTTTAAATTATTTCCATTAGCCCAATTCACAAATAGGTGGGGGTCCACTGTTTCTTTTTAGCAAGTTCAAAATCCATACAGGCAAGGGTTGGGCCAGTTGTATGTAATTTTACAGAACTTTTCACTGGTTACCCTGGAGCACCACAAAGGAAGCATTTCTTAGTATATAATGCTACCTTCTAACTTCTGAGGTACCAGAGCCTAGTGTGGAGCAGGAACCCGGCTGGCAAGGAGAACCACCTGCGGGGCAGCAGCTTTAATCCCGTGAGCGCTGGCACCAGTAGGAGAGCGCAGGGGAGCGTGGGCCTCCGTGTGCCTGCGTGCGCCTGGTTCAGGTGAGCAAGGGCCAGCACCGCAGAGCACATGCGTGCTCCACAGCTGCCATCAATCACTAAGTCTAGTTTGTTGTTGTTGTTTTTTTCATATTTCCTCTCACTTCTATGATCTTTGGGGGTCTGGGTGTGGGGACAAAACCCCAAAAAGCAGTTTCCAGGCTCTCGGCCTCACATAGAAAGGTGCTGGCTCAGGTAGTAAATGGCCATCAACTGTGATCAGATGGCCAGCAGCTGTGGCTAGTTGGCCGTCAGCTGTAACCCGTAAGCCATTGACCACTAATATAACAGCTGTGGCTATGCTAGCAGAAAGAAAATGGGGGCTAGCAAGAAGATGGTGGCTGGCAAGCGCGGACTGCTGTTAGGCAGATTATGTAGATCCTGCTTCCTGTGTCTCCAGCCCAGCCGCCAGCGAGAATATATTGGTTTGACTCCCCTACTTATGGCTCCATGGGTGTTCCTTTTTGGCCTTACCGTGTCCTGTGTTCTTATGTGGGGAGTGGGAGCTGAGACCCTGCACGACAAATGGCGCAGCGAGCAGGGTCCCCTGCGTGACACTGGGTTAGTCTTTTTAGTCACAAACCTCAGCAAATGTACTTTTTCAAAGTGTCTTGTTAAAAAATATAGCTCTCATAACCAGAAAATCTGGCTTGGGAACAGTGTCTCTCTCGTTGGCTTGGTTGTTCCATTGCCTTGCAATCCCAATAGTCTGATTGTCAGTCAGTGATGTTTAGCTCCAGGACAGCATTTGGAGTACAGACTTGGGTAGTGAGGTAATTGCCTGTTTTTAAAGTTTATTCTAATAAATGTTTAACCATGTCTACTTCAATGACTCAAACAGATACTTTATCCCCAAATTAAATATATCTGTCTAAAAAACAAATGGAAACAGGTACATATGTATGCCTTATAGCTTTACCTGCATTAATGAAACCATCTGACAACCTGACTTGGAGTCTAACAAGCGGCCTGCAGCTCTGCTCTTCCCTCCCCTGTACTCAGGAAGTCCCTCCCTGGGAGTTGCCGGGTTCACCTTTCAGCAGCTACAACCTTGTTTCATGGCAGCAAGCCTGAAAAGTGCAGTTCTCTGAGTTCTGAGTGAAAGTTCATTTAATCTTCCTGATTCAGTACTGAATCTGAACCGAACATAGCTTACAAGTGGTGAGCAAGTGGGGAGAAGAGGGTTTTGAAACGGGGACAATACAGTCTTGGATGAAATCCACAGAAAAGGGTAGAAAATCCAAGGAAAGGCAAAGACAAATACAGTAGTACTAGTGTTAATGTTTAAAAGATGAAGCCTCGGGAATGACTGACTGGACAAAGTCAGCAATATGGAATCACTTTGGGGGGGAATCAAAAAGGAAATTCAATAGAGCTAAAAGCGACATGTAACCACCAGTCACCAACGCAAGCCAAGGATGGATAGACAGAAATAGCCCCCTGCAGATTTTTTGACAGTCAACGCTAAATAAAATCTGAATCCACAATGCAATCTATACTCTCATCACATTTTCCCAAATCGCAGTATTCACATAGATATAAATATAGAAATTGAAGGTATTTTCCTTCATGTTCAAAAATTTTTAAAGATACATTTTTAGATGGATGACACTTCAGCTCAAATCACAATTGAATATGGGGCAACAGTTACAATGCAAAAATCAAGGTGTTCCCTATGGATTTATACTTTTGTTTAAAAAGTTAGTTACATTTGAATGCATTAGATCTGTTGTCTTTTCTATTGGTGTAGAAGAAACAGGAAAATGACTATAATTATGCATACTTTGCAACGATTATACATTTAATATGCAATAAGGTATTTGCTAGGGAAATATGTCTATGGTTAGAACAGAGACCAGGCTCCAGGGTTATGTCAAGCTGCAAAGTGATATGTATGCGAATGAATTCTCAGGCTCATTAATCATTTTTATACTTGAAGTGCTAAACTGCTAATGTTACACTGAGAGTGAAAATGAAGTAATTAAGGAGTTTAATAGCTACAGTCTTTTGAAGAGAAAACAAGTTGATAATGCTTCTTTTAATATGTTACACAAATTGGATTTTTTGTTACATTAGAAAAACCAAGTTCATCTATTGTGCAGCTTCAAATGACACAAATCATTTGATTATGTTTGTATATGATGTCAATAGATGGCTATGTGAAGGTACTTTACTAAACAATCACATTCGTAAGAGAAAGTCTGTGTTACCAAGAGCACAAAAACACTTATCAAGTTCTGACCTTTTTCCTTTTGATGTTCTAAAGTATTACTTCTCAGATCTGTGGTGAAGGGCCAGTTTTTGTTCCTTTATTCCCAATGCATCACAGATCAACTCTTTTATAAAATACAATACCAATTACTTGAAAAATGAAACAAAAATGTAGAGAGAATACTAGCCTGTTTTTAAATTACTGGATTCCACAAACAACATTACTCAGTCACATTACTGTAAAAAGTTTCTAATGGACTAACCTTGATTACCCTACCAACAGGGAAAGAGAGTAAAGCCACCCAGCAGCCCACATTCAGATGCACTGCTCTGAAAGCAGAACTCTGGGGAGCTGTGGTTTGGTCTTACACTGACACCAATTCACAGTAGGGCTGTGTGCTCCGGTGTCCCGGGGGCTAGGGCCGCTAGTGAGGAGCTAATAACCCGTGTAAGTTGTCTAGGTAGAGGTAAGAACATCTCAGGGGTAACCGGCTCTGTTCAGTCCCTTTCATTGGAATTTGCTTCTTTCTTCTTTAGTAACTCTAAATACATTTTTTTTCCCCTTTCCTTCCATTCTTTTTTCCTTCTTCCCATTTTGGAGGCACTTTTGATGCAGTTAAAAAACCACAGCCTTGGAGACAGGCAGAACTGGGTTTGAATTGTGATGCTGCTAAAGTCCTGACTATGAGAAGGCAGGCCAGGAACAATCCTGCTAAGTCAGGATTTCTCATCTGTAAAATGACAATAATATTATCCTTCATACAGTAAGAATACTTGTAGATTCTAAAATTAGATAAAAGAGCATAATATCTGCTCATCAATTGCTCACCTCCTCAATTCTTTCTTTTCCTCGTGATTTTGGGGTGTCTAAAGGAGAAAGTAGAAATGCTCTGTGTTTAAACTAATGTATTAGCGGTTACGCTTGCAGCTTTATAAACATGACTCTTCAGAAAATTAAATAAAGCCAATCAATCCACCAACAAAGCAGGTAATCAATGGACACTACTTCATCTTTCTTCCTCTCCCAGGTAATGGTACTATCCTCCACTGTGTACCAAGCCAGAATCCTGGAAGTCAAACTCACACCTACCCCAACTTCATAAACTCTTTCCCCCAAATGGTTGTCTCATCCATTTCTTCACTGTTGCCCCCCAGCCACTACTTCAATTCTTTTCTAATGTTTTGAAACCCATCCCCCTGTATCTTTTCTCAAAACCATGCTATCGATCATCTTTAACTTTGCTATCAGAAGGCTCTTTCTGAAATAAAAATCTCTTCAAGCCAGTCTCCTGCAAGAAGCCTTCCCCAGAGGCTCACTGCCTGTGACCTATGAGGAAAAGTTCAAAGGCCTAACTGATACAGTTTTATCAGTTTGCAACTGATACAACTGTCACAGTTCTTAAATACCGTGTTTCCCTGGAAATAAGACCTAGCCAGACCATCAGCTCTAATGCGTCTTTTGGAGCAAAAATTAATATAAGACCCAGTAATATAAGACCGGGTCTGGCTAGGTCTTATTTTCGGGGAAACATGGTAGTTCAATTCTTTCAAAATTTGTTGGTAAATAACAACTTCCCTACACCCAGGCCATGCAGGCCACAGCCAAGACACCTCCCCCAGATTCTGCCATCATCCAGCACCTAAAGGATTAATGCTTGGTAGGTATAAGGGGACCTCCAACCCTCCTACGGAGCTGTCCTAATAGGTGATAGCCAGCCTTCTAAGTTGGAAATTATTTTGAATGTCTCTCTGCTTACAAGTCCTTCACTATCTAGGCTTGAAATATTTTTCCCTTTCCAAGCAGGAAAAGTAATGTATGGCCCTTGTCCCTGTTCTTTGTGCACATGCTGCACTAAGGCAGGGACAAATATGCAATTTGGCTATATAGTGCAGCAAATATCTAAAGATAAGGTCAGGCTTTGTCATTCACCAAACGCAGAAGTGCACAGGTATAACGAATAACAACATTACAGAATATAGAATATTCTTTGATCATCAGAATGTTTTATTCTAATATGTCCAATGGGTATCACATGTGAATTGGTTTTCCTTTTTTATTATCAACTCATGTTCCATTTTGCCTATTAACACTCTTATTGTTATAGTATTTTCATGGTAGATATATATAACTATTCATTTTATATGCCATCTCCTAGACATAGTACCACTTATAAAAGGAGCCAATGTTTTTTACATATAAATACAAAATACTATAATTGTAAAAATCTAGCCTATTCAAAAGATTTTTCACTGTAATTAATTTAGTATAAAATATGTTGTTAAGCCTTCTCAGTGATCCATTTAATTTCAAGACTACTTGATATAACAAATCCCCACTATGTAAAAATATTTGGAATTGAACTTGACCTCAATTAGTAAATCCATCAGCATTTACTTGTCAAGGCACAAGTATATGAACTTTTATATGATTAACTAGACTTTGTTATAGAAATGATAATTTTCTATTGTCCTTTGAATGACACAGTAGTTACCCTCAACTAAATTTTCATTTCTCAATTACATATGAATCTTGAACACGTGTGACACTCTATGTAATTAAGTAGACAAAGAAATGCTAGTTTTTTAAATTTTGTTTTAAAGATAGATTTGCCTTCCTCAATTGAATTTTATTTTTATACATCAATTCCGTATTTGACTTAAGATCTAGATGACTGGTTTTCCTGTAAGAAAAAAGCAGACTTAAACACAGGAAACCGAAACCACTGTAGACTTGGAGCTGAGTATAAATCATAGCACCTTTTTTTTGGTAATATAGAACATTTTAGGATGGAAAGAGGCCAAGGTGTACATTTAGGTCTGGCCCATCTTTGAGTTATAAATATTATTATAGCCTACTCTGCTTTCTCCCCAACCTCATCTTGCCAAAACTATTTTTAAATTATACTTGCTGGCCTTGCTGACTTGTTCTTTGTTATTCATTCCCAGTGTGATGAATCTCTTTATATTTCTTTGTGACTCCTCTTTGATATAAGCTGGTGGTGTCTGCTACCAGTTGACATTTGCTCAAATAGTTAAGATCACCCGTCATATCTGTTCCTTAAGAACTGCGCGTGTATGAAATCATCCTTTCTTAATCTCTTCATTCTCAAAGTATATAGTTGTAGAATTTCCTAGTTTTCTGTATAACTATGTTCTTTACTATACATACATAGTTTTAGTTACTCAATGTCCCCTCAGTCATTTCTAAGATAACAAGTTTATAATAAGCCAATTTGAACTTGAGTGTTCCATATCTAATATTTCATCTCTTACTTCACCCTTTATTTCCTTCATCTAATATAAAACTTGGCCTTTCCATTTTAGAGGGGAAAAAAATCACAGGGTCTTCAGGAATAAATATCTATATCCTTAATTCTTATCTAAAATACCTATTATTTAACGACCAATTTTTTGAGAGAAGTGGGAGAGGAAAACAGCAAATAGTCCTTAAATCCATTATGAAACCAATGCACTGACAGATTGTTTTAAAAAGAAATCAAAAGTATCTGAATGCACTATAGATTTATTATTTATCCTGGGCATGACATCAGAAAATAGAAAAACTAAATCAATTAAACTTAGGTGCAACCCCATAATCCACACCAACACCCCCCCCCTCACACACACACACACACACACACCATCCTTACTCTGCTTTGAAATAGGAGAGGTTTCACAGGTGAGGTATTACACAGTGGTTTTCCCTCATAGAGATATGAAAAAGCCAAGCTAAAATAATGTAGGTAGGAATATTATCCCTTCACTCCATTTCTCTATCATCTAAAACTCAGAGCACTGGTCCTCAAAGTAAATGCTTCTTTTTTTTTTTTTCTATGCAGATTCCTGAACACCATCCAATGGGGCCAAGGAATCTGTATTTTTAACCAAGCATTCCTGGTGATTATGACATGACCTAGAATGATTACTCTCTTCATTCTTTTCCTACCACATTTTTTTTTCCTTCTCTGGTTACTAAATGTTTAACTCCGTTGTTAATGCCTTAAATGTCTTTACAAAGCCAATACAAGATTTTAAGGAAGTATGCTTAAAACTAATTGAAGAAGGTAAGACAAATTTGGGGGACATAGGATTTCATTCAACAAATGTTTCTAGATCATCTATTAAGTGTCAGGTACAAAAATGCAAAACAATATTTTTATCATTCGAGGAACTTATAGTATCTGGCAAAAGACAGACCTAAAATGGATAAATGAAAACGCAATGCTGTTGACTATTTAAGAAAAATTTAGACAAAACTTTTTTGGCCTTGTATGAAGGAAGTAGATACATTTTACTTCCCAAAACTCTACTCCTATGGGTTATCTTCCCCATAGTGCCAAGAATTCTAAAAATCTCCAGTCAGCCTCTCACCCACATGAAAACATGTATGAGAGTTCCTTTTTCTCCACAGCCTCTCCAACACTTGTTACTATTTGTTTTGTTGATGAAAGCCATTCTGACTGGGGTGAGGTGATATCTCATTGTGGTTTTCATTTGCATTTCTCTGATGATTAGCGATGTTGAGCATTTTTTCATATGTAGGCAGTGTGGAGGTTCCTCAAGAAATTACGAATAGAATTACCATATGACCCAGCAATCGCTCTCCTGGGTATCTACCCCAAAAATATAAAAGCATTTCTCTATAGACACGTGTACGCCAATGTTCATTGCAGCTTTGTTTACGGTGGCCAAGACATGGAAACAACCAAAATGTCCTTCGATAGATGAATGGATAAAGAAGTTGTGGTACATATACACAATGGAATACTATTCGGCGTTAAGGAAAGATGATATAGGAGCATTTGTGACAACATGGATGGATCTCGAGAGAATAATGCTAAGTGAAATAAGTCAGACAGAAAAAGCAGAGAACCCTATGATTTTACTGATATGTGGTATATAAACCAAAAAGAACAAGACAAACAAATGAGAAACAAAAACTCATAGACACAGACAATAATTTAGTGGTTACCAGAGGGTAAAAGGGTGGGGGGTGGGTGATGAGGGTAAAGGGGATCAAATATATGGTGATGGAAGGAGAACTGACTCTGGGTGGTGAACACACAATGGGATTTATAGACGATGTAATACAGAATTGTACACCTGAAATCTATGTAAATTTACTAACAATTGTCACCCCAATAAGTTTAATTAAAAAAAAAACCATGTATGAATACCAACCTTCATTTTCTAGTTCAAGTTGACTCACAACCCTGAACTCTTAATTTTTTAGCTCTCATACATGTGTTTCCCCTATTCTTACTTTTGTGCACAAAGTTCTACCACAAGCAAGGACAAGTTTAGAGGAGTGGCATTTAGATGCACATTAAAATCATAGGTTTCAAATTTCCAGCTGCCCTAATCCATCAAGGCAGAATTCTCAGCCTTTTTATGCCCCTATGAGGATCAGATAGTTGATATTTACAAGCACTTGACTATTTTATGAAAGAAAAAAATCCTTGAAATTTGACTATCAAGTACAGGCACGTCCTTCTACTTAATACTTCTTTAATCAAGTTCCCTTTGAACGTCATTTTGGCAAGATAGTTAAGTCCTTTATATTGGGAATCTCTATGCCTTCCCCTCGGTTTGGTTTCACTTCTTCTCCCTGGTTATCAGCCTATCTGCTGAAATGTTGCTAGAATAATTTAGGGAAGAAATAATGTAGGCCAAGTTGACTAAATCTGAATTTCACTAGAGTCAGACAAAATGGCAAAACTGAAATTTCAATATATATCTTTGTTATAGTGAAGAAAAATTAAGTGCAAACATCATGAACTAAAAACCACTAATAATTAACCTCTACCTTTAGTACTTACACAGATTCAAATATACTAATGTTACACATCCCATATTATCCATTCATTTAACAAATATTTATTCACCATCTACTATATGCAAAGCCCTACACAATAAACTAAGGATGTAATGATAAGCAAATATAGACAGAGTATTTGCCCTCATGGAATTTATAGTCTGGTAGGGATGGCAGACTTTTTAATAAACAAATTCAAAATTGCAATTGTGCCAAATGCTAGGTACACAGCACTATGAATGTAAGGATATCTGACCTACCATTATATTTGGGGAAGTCATCCAAGGCCTCTCTGAGATGGAATGTGAAACACAAGTAGGGAATAATTAGGCAAAGAGGTGAAGTAAGAGCAGCCAGCCCATACGGAGGACAAAAGCTCTGTGATGGGGCTGAATGTGACAAGGAGGGGGACAGAAAGAATGCTGATGGGTCTGGAATTCAGAAAGCAGCAAGCCATACAAGGTGAAGCTAGAAGATGAGTGAGGGCTGGACCACTGGCGTAGGCACTGAGAATATAAAAGTGGACAAGGTGAATGGTGTCTGGTTCCTGTCCTTCAGAACTCAGAAGGAGAGGTCCAACCTCCAACTGAAATGCAAATCCAATAGGTACCATGGCAGGGCTAGAGGCAGCAAAATGGAACAATGCAGTCGGAAGAGCAGGATTGGTAGAAGACTTTGCCTGAGTGGACAATGTCCGAGTTGGACTCTGGAGAATGAGATAAGGGAGGAAAGGAAAAGCAACAGCAAGAGTCTGAGCCAAAAGGTAGAAAACACTTGACATTAAAAGCTACTGGATTACTAACTGGCTTGACGTCTTATCCTACAATTTGCTTTTGTAAATTCCTAATATTTTTTTTTCCAGTAGAGTTTTAACAAAACCCTCATTACATAGCATGGCCTTTTGTCTGTTTCAAAGAAATAAGGAACTTTTTTACATGACCCAGTATTAATCTATTCCAGGCTACGTTTGGCCTTCATCTTTAAACACTGTCTTTGTTTCCAATTTACTTTTCAGTTATCTTTTTCTAGAAGTGTTCAGCTGTCATTGGGTCTCCAGAAGCATTCACCCCAATGAAATGCACTGAATTTTGAAGTTCCATTTTTTTCTTTCATTTCCTTTCAAATATAAAACATGCATGTGACCTCTCTGTTCAGGAAGAATGATTAAAGTCTTCTCTTTAGGTACTGCCTTCACTCAGGGGACTAACTGAGCACTTGTACCTTTCAACCAACTCTTACCACAAATGAAGCAAATACAGTGTTGATTTGTCAGTGTCAGCCAGAAATGTTATTTTCAAACCTCTGCTTAAAATATATGCTGTAATTAAGATAAATATATTTAAATGATCTACTCTGTCACAAATTATTAGGAAGTGTTAGTTTGGCATTCTTTTGCTGGTGAGAGCATCAAAGGCTTTATTTTTTCAGAGCTTAGAATAGGACATGTAATACCAAGAAGTTTTAGAATGCTTTGTTGATGACATTATTCTAAAATTAATTTTTAGCCATTTTTGTTCTTTTCCATGATGATGTTAATAGAACTATAATATGGTGCACCAAAGTAGTTTGCTGTTAAGTGTTTTTCCCACCTGAACTTTTCTTACAGGAACTATGATTCCCTCATTTCATCTGCTATTCCTTTTCAAGGATTTCTTACATAAGAGTGAATGTCAGGTTAATTTATCTGGCTTCATTTCATGTAGACCAAGGTCATGAGTTTAATTTCTTTGGAGGCAGCTCAGTGTTTTAAAAGGGAACTAAATTTGGTCCCAAACAGACCTGATTTTCCATCTTGATTCATCCACCCCCTCCGTACCCCATCCTACCCTTCCCCAGGTTTCAGTAAAAACAGTGCCCATCCAACTCAGCTTTACTGTTCTCCCTATAAACCCCTAAAAACTAAGATTCAGCCAGTATTATGGTACTTTCTTCTGGGTCAAGTTAAGGTATTTAGACAGATTTCTTAATTTCTATGAGCCTCAGTTGCCTCATCTTGAAAGATTTTTTTAAAAAGTTTCTCACAGGGTCCTTGTGACTTCTTAAGTATGTCAAGCACCGAGTGCAGTGTCTGGCACTTAGTAATTGCTGAACAAATGTTAACACTTCCCTTCCCTGTGCTTGATTTTTTTTTCTATCTATGGAACAAATAGGTTACTAAATCATAGATTGCCGGCGTAATCTTTGCAAGAATCAATCAAGTTCCATTCAGAATTGTCATCCTCCCCCAAATATACCAAATAGCTTTTGTATCCCAAGTGTATTACTGCCTAAGAGTCAAAAATGTTCAAATATATATGTATTTGAAATGATTTATGTGTATATAAGGCTAAATCTTTAACCCACCCCGTAAGCTTTATATAACTACAATAAAAGACATTGGAGGGTTGTTGTTTTTTCATTTCAAGTATTTTGTAAATGAGGATAATAACACCTACCTTGTAGATTTATCACTAAAAACAAATAGGTTAATAAATGTAAAGCATTTAATACCGTGTAGCATACAAAATTAAGTCCTCAATAATAGGTCATTATTATGATTTGTTTTAAAGAGTTTTGAGTTTGCTTATTAGGACGCCCACCAAATTATAGAGTGCTGGAACAGTTTAAAAAACAAACAAACAAACAGATCACAAGCACAAGAGAGAGAGAGAAAGAGTGAGAGAGAAGAAAATTTCTGTTTTAACTATCTGGAACAGGAACTGCCTTTGCCGCATACCAGCCAAATGACCTTGGGCAAGTCAGCCTCTGAGCCTCAGTTCTTCCTCATAACTCCTAGGATGATTCATTTCAGCATTCACCAAACATTTACTGAGCACATGCTGCAGTCCAGACATGGTGGACTTTCATATGATGACAGATATCAAAGTGATCTGTACATTATTCTAAAATGCCATCCAAACAGATGCAGGTTCCTGTGCTTTGGTGAGAAACCTGGTTATAAAATGGGCTAATATTTCAGCTGCCTAATAAAGGAATTTGGATTTAATGCTCTGATTATCAAGATGTCATTTCTGAGAAGCCTCAGGAACTAAAAGGCAGGTCGGTCTTCCCTCAGTGCCCAGCACAGGACCAGACATCAAAGTGTACTCAGGTGAATGTAGGCTAATTAATGGGTCATTATGGTCAGCTTCCTTCACTTCTACTATATACTTACTAAATCCCAAGTCATGCAGAGAGCCCCATGCTTCTCTAGCAATGCTAGAGCATAGCCATTTATACATGCACTAATTAAATCCTGGTATAAAAGCTGCAAGGACTGTGGTGGTGAAAATGGAGCTGCCAATGGTAGCTTTTATAGAATGGAATGTGGAATTAAAGTATATTTCAATCTTTATTATGCTATACTGAACAAATATTTTATGCTATATTGAAAAAAAACATTATCTGGATCAAGCTTCCTTGAGCTGAGTTAAAATACAAGTACAAAAATTCATGTGACACAATTAGGTTGGCACAAGTGAAAAGACTGGCTGTCCTTGCGTTTATTGTCCTCTTTTTACAAAATGTGGTATACTTCTTTACTCAGGACTAATTTATTAAGTTGGTCTCCTATCTGGAACAAAAATCCACCTAAGTTAGTTCTACTTTAAAATGCAATCTCCCCTATGAACCACTAAACTCCAGATTTAGCCAGTGTGGTGAATCAACATATATTTTCTTCTGGGTTTTTTTTTTTTTCTTTACTGAAAGAAATTCATGTCATAGTTATGGAGCTCTTTCACAAAGGCTTAACCTTGTCACTGACATATAAATGGTATCATTTCCTTGGTCCAAAATTTTCACTTTTTTTCATTAGTTTCAGGTGAAAAAATTTTTTTTCTCACACTTACTCATCCTCCCCCCAACGCATAATGTATCACAAGACTATCCTCAGAGATTCATTAGCTGGACCTGCCTTCTGCAATAAGACGATTGTGGTCCCCCCATCAAAATTGCACTGGAGGTGGAACATAATTAGCACTCTATCAAAAAAACCTTTTTGGAGAAAACAAACACTAGTTGGCTTCCGGATCAGACTTCTGAAAAGAAGTGAATTATACAGTATGAATAAAATGCTAATTTATTATCGATCTTATGAGGAAGTGCATGAACACACAGGATTGGTTGCTTTTCAATATAAATTATTAGATTAGATCCACCTTCTGTTTATCTTTTGAAATACAGACGCTTGCAAAGATGTTGGGCAGAACATTCTTCAGTAAACTCTGTGCTATGAGAGTTAGGGAAAAAAGCAATCCTGGTCCTACCCTCGAGGATTTCATAGCATGGAGAGAGGAACAGAGCGTATGACAAGCGAAGTCTCCGAGCTTCCGCCCCTTAGTCACCACCCTTAGAAGATACCATATCAGAAACTGTGCTTCCCCAGATTTAAGACCCCGGATTTTAAGAACGAAAAATCAAGATGTGAATAGCTGGAAGCGCTGCCCCATTAATAAACTATTTTAAAACGTTAAAATGGAACAACTCTAAATATCCTTTTGGTCAAAGGAACCCAAGGTACCAACCCTTTGACAGCTGATACACTACAAAGTAAGTGTTTAGAAATGCTCTCCTCTGGGTATTTTAAAGTCTGTGGTAAACCAAAACCTTTCCAGGATGCTTTAAGTGCAAGTGTGTCCAGAAGGAGTAGAAGAGGTTAGATGACATTTCAAAGTTTCTTACAATTCTATAACTCTGTCATACTAAAATACTAACAGTGCAGGGGAGACATGCTATTTTACTGTTACTTAGTTTACATGTGATTGCAAAAAAGAAATGTTCAACTTAATAGAAAGTAGAAAATGCCAAACACCATTTTGAATGAAGGTGAGGGCAGGTGACAAGACATAGATTAGTTAGGCAGTATATGTCCTAAAATAAGAATTATCTATGTTACCAAAAAGAAATGCATTTTATAACACAGTGAAAGAGTCCTGGCTGGGTTCAATTTGCTTTGAGTGGGATCTTATACAGCTGGCCAATTTGGTTCCACAAAGGTGAATAAAAGTCACACAGTGATGGTGGAAAGGGATCTGAGTGATCATCTTGATGAGCAGTCAGCACACTTTTCCTGTAAAGGACCAGATAGTAAATATTTTAGGCTTTGTGACCCCCAGTCACTGAGGCAAATACTCAGCTCTGCTGTTGATGCACGAAAGCAATCATAAACAATACGTAAACAAATGGGGGTGGCTGCATGCCAATAACACTTTATTTATGGACCCTGAATTTAGAATCTCATATAATTTTTATGCAACATAATACTACAAATAATAAAAAACATGAGGTCAGACAATTCAGTTCATGAACTCATCCTAGAAAAAGTGCTACATGCCTCATTGCTAAATTATCACTATGGTCACTTTCAAAGTACTCCCTTTGGGAAGCTATGCGCTGATGCCAGAGCCTAGTCGACCTTTCAAAGCAATTTTGGAACTCTTTTTCTGAAATGGCCATCAGATCTGTCGTCATATTGATGTCCTGAATGTCATCCAAATGTCTTCCTTTCAATATTTCTTTTATCTTTGGATAAAAAAAGAAGTCATTGGGGGCCAGATCAGGTGAGTAGGGAGGGTGTTTCAATACAGTTATTTGTTTACTGGCTAAAAACTCCCTCACAGACAGTGCCGTGTGAGCTGGTGCATTGTCGTGATGCAGGAGCCATGAATTGTTGGCAAAAAGTTCAGGTCGTCTTAACTTTTTCACGCAGCCTTTTCAGCACTTCCAAATAGTTAACTGTTTAGTTAACAAATTTGGTTAACTGTTTTTCCAGTTGGTACAAATCCATAATGACTAATCCCTTTGATATCAAAACAGGTTAGCAATATCTTTGCAACAAGTTTACGAACTTAATTGTCAGACCTCATAGTGTTCTTTTTTAACCATTAAAAATGTCAAAACCTACAGTTGAATAACGATGATGTACACCTGAAACTAATATAATATTGTACTTTAGCTGTATTTTAATTTAAAAATCTAAAAAAAAAAGTCAAAACCATTCTTAGCTTGCAGGCCGAACAAAAACAGGCAGTGAGTGGACTTAATGTTTTCTTGTTGTTGTTCACTGGTTTTCAAACTACCTTTGTAGTAGGAGATTACTCTCTTCCCGTAAAAAAAAAAAAAAAAAGTGCTTTTGGGGATATTGTTTTCTAAGCTGATTATTAAGGAAAAAAAGACTCAGGGGAAAAAAAAACGTTTGACCTTTCCCCTAATTGCCTAAAAGGAGTTTAGATAGAAGACCTGTTCCAGGAAGGGAGCTATCATCCTATACAAAGATAGTTTAACATGAACTAATATGTGATAGGGAGGAACCTAGGGAGGCCTATTTGATTAGAGTCCTCTCTGTGTCCCTTTGTCAAAGATGGCCCAACAAACATTCATATACCAAATATTTGCTTTTCCATCTCTATGTGAATTGCTTTCCTGCCTTTTGATGTCCAAACCACAACCCCTTTTTCCCCTTAGCTCCAGAATGGCACATAAGCCTCAACTGCCCAATCTGTCCTTGGGTCTCATTATGGCACCCCTGAATGTGCACTCGTGTAATAAACCTTGGACATTTTCTCCTAGTAATCTGTCTCTGTGAATGTGATTATTAGCCCAGCTAGAAGAACTTAGAAGGTGGGAGGAAAATTATTTTTTAGCCCACCCCCGCCCCAATTTTCATCATCTTCCTTTTTTTGTGGAAGGAGAAACTAAGGCACAGATAGTCAAAGTAACATGCTCAAGATCCTATAGCTAATAAGTAGCAGAGCAAGGATTTGAACCCAAGCTGTCTAACTGTAGAGGCCATAATGTTGTATAGGGATGAGTGCCATGAACTCTAAAATGAAGTGATATTGAAGTCATGAGCTGATATAAATAGGTAGTCTAGAGGGTCTTCTCTGAGGAGACTCTCTTCTCTGAGGAGGAAAACATGAATGCTGAGATAGAGGAAAGACAGACTCACTTGAGGCAGAGGCAACCATTAAGTGCAGCAACGAGCTTGGCTTACTCAAGGAAAAGAAAGGCCAGTGTGCTTGGAACATAGTGAGGAGGAGAGTGGTATGAATTGAAATCAGCAAAGAAGCAAGGGACAGCTTATCTAGGATCTTCAGAGTTTGGATTTTACGCTAATTAACACCATTAGGCTTTCCAAATATTATAAATGCAGATAGGAGAAGTTGTTTAAATACTTATGAAACATAATTCTCCCTATGAAATTACAATCAGGTATACTTTTCTGCCTCTATACTAAATAGTATTTATTTCAAGCAAAAAATAAGCTAGACACTTGATCTAAGAAACTACCTGTTCTTAAAAGATGACTGCGAATTAACCTAGCAACATACTTGTCAAGACTCACTTCAAGACCCTTTTCTAGTGGTACCCACCAATCTAAAGCTACAATGTAATTAACTCAGTCCAACCTCAACCAATCTCAGCCTAGCAAGACCCATATTAAAATCACCTAGTCTAAGCTCTAAAACATAATAAATGCCCTACCCTAATTTTCCAATGTTGAGCTCCCACTAAGACTCTATCAAGTTATGTTCTCCCTTAATGTAATAAGTCCAAAATTTTTAATTTGAATGATTGACAGATTACTCAGTGTTCTTTTGGGAAATCAATCAACAGCAGACAAGAGCATAGAGATCAATGAAGCACCTGCTGAATGAGTGCTAGAGAGAAATGGGGATAAACTCAGGCAGGAGCAGCAGAGGAAAGAAGTGCTTAGACTTGGATACATTTTACAGTAGAACTGTCCGGAGACTTATATGCACCTAGGATGTAGAAGTTTAGGGAATGAGAAGAATGAAAAATGATAGCCAGATTTTTATTTCGCCTTACTTTTACATTTATCATTATTATTTTTAACCTGGGCACCCACGTAATGGTCGTGCCAAATACTAAATGGAGAAGCTGGAGGAAGATCAAGTCTGAGAGTGGAGGATAAACAAGAATTCCTGTTTTAGGCATGTTAAATTTGAGGAGCCTATTTGCCATCAATTGAAGCTATCAAATTGGCATTTGGAATTATGCTACTGTGGAGATGTCACAGTCATTCAGTTTAGAATTCAGCTAACTTGGGGGTTTTTCAAGGCTACTGGGGAACTAAGGGAAACAAGAAGTGAGAGATAAATTCACAAGGGCCATGCAAAGGCAGCTAAATGTTATTTTTATGTGTGAGCAAATGTTATCTTTGGGATATGAAATAGAAAGATCTGAGAATAAAAATTATGGAGTGAAAGGAGTAACAACTGGGAATACATATAGTGCTAGAGACAAATTGAAATTGCTACTAAGAAGTGCTCGAAAAGTATTACTTATAGGAATTTCTCTTTATAGCCATCTGACTTCTTTCTGTCCCACAGAGGAGAAAATCACCAATTTATTGCTTTTGGCAAGCACATGTATATTCAGAACTGCCACATTGCTTTGCTCTTTAGAAAAGTAAAAGATACAACATTGTGTGGAACAAATCTACCACTGGAATTATTTTAGGAAGGATAAGTATTGTGCAGTGATTGTGGTATCACTTGAAATTAATTAAACCATCACATTATATTAGTTAGGATTCTTAGTTAGACATATTAGTTTGTCTAAGTGAATTTTTTTAATTAATTTTTTATAATAATTTCAAGCACAATTCACTCACAGGTTATATGCATTCACTGAGGCCATTTTAAGAGCTTCAATGTTTTAGAGCCTTAAGAAAACATACAGTTAGTGAAATTATTAGAAGGTGCCTTAGGAACACCAGTGAGGTAGAAGAGGAATTAGTGATTCTACAAATCAATATCATTATCATATTTTCAAAGCATATTGCACAAAGCCTAGATTTAAGAACTGCAAAGAAAAAATAGAACATAATTTGCATTCAAATATTCATGCGCTCAACTCTACTCTCTCATTTCCAAATTTCTGAGATTTTTTGGACTCACTCTTTCTGCTTCTAGTTTTCCCTTGCATTAATCTATCATACACAGAGTGCCTGGGGTAAACCTTCCCAAAAGCAGTATTTTCATTATGTCTCTGAGTCATCATGCCTCAAATAGCCTCAAATCCAGAGTTTGCCCTGCAACTCAAGATCCTGTACAATCCAGGGGCATCTCCTTTTCCAGCCTTCCCTCTCACTACTTCTGCCTCTATTACATTCTTATTTATCTCTGCAGTGATGTCTGAATAGATCCTCCCCTATCTACCTTCCTCTTTTACTCATAATTTTCCCCAAGAGATGACACTACCCTCAAAATCAAAATCCTTTCCATTCTTTTTAGCTCATTTCACCCTCTAATTATTATATACACAATATATCTCATGTTTTCTGGATTTGTATGAAAATGAGGCATAAACGATGCTTAATTAAACCTATCCTTTCAAAACTGGTATCAACAGTCTGTAGTCATAACTCGGTGGTCTCCTCCAAATAAAAGAGCAAGCAGTTATAGGGCAAAAACATTGATTATTTTTTTTAATGCTCACAAACTTACAGGTTGAACTTAGCAAGATTCCAAGGAGGGTCTCCCTTGGAATTTGCCAAATGTTGTTTCAGTTTAAGAAAATTAAGATGAGCATCAAAAGTAAAGTAGAGCTCATTAGTATAGATTATGCAGGCAGACAAACTTCTGCTTTCATTGCTCCCCTCAGCCAGGGAACCTCAGTCAATTAGAGTCAATTATCAGACATGTGAACTGTCTCTGAGGAGTGCAGGGCTCTGGATGGGGTGCGCATCAATGAGCACAACAGGGCTAGAACCCTTAAGTGGCATGCACTCATAACTACTCGTGCTCTGTAGGGGCAAAGATTGAATCTCCCTTCTACAATCAGGTGAACTGAAAAACAGAGCTCATGAGAATATTTCTAAATAAGATAAAATGGTGGCTAGCTGGTTTAGAAGTCAGCGATGAGAAAAGATGCCACAAATTCAATGGCAAAAACTTCAGAGCTGTAAGTCCAAACAGGTATAGCTATTAGGTTGGTGCAACAGTAATTGCGGTTTTTGCAATTATTTTTAACCTTTGAAACCACAATTACTGTTGCACCAAACTAATACATACTAATCAGGAAGACTAATCAAGGATCACTATCATCCCTGGATCTAGAAGCCATAGGAGCATAATATGTATGAAATGTTTAGGGGGAAAACCCCTTATTTTGTGGATAAGAGAATGTTTGTCTCTTTCCTTCCAACCCAGAAAATAGGCCCTTTTGTTGAGTAAACAGCAGTAAGCCACTTTGACATCCATTTTCCATGATAGGGCAGAGATCCCTACATTCTAAAGAAAGTGAGATTGGCTGTCAGGATTTTGTTTGGCTGAGAATGTGTTAGTAAGTTCAGGACCAGAGCTGAATTGTTTGGCACAACAGAGAAGATTTGGGGGCCTATGTGGGAAGAGATAGAGACATGAGATAGCTGGCAGCTGAAGAGAGGGATGTTGGGAAAGGAAAACAGGCCGATGTAAAGGAAATTTTAATGTTGTTTCTATTGACAGGCACGTGATATAAATCCTCTTCTTGATCTGCTTTCTAAATATTCAGTAATATCTGCATTTCTTCCTAATGTGTTGAAGTTTATTTTTACTTAGCTACTTTTTTTTTTTTTTTTTTTGCTTTACTTTCATTTATTTCATTATTAGTGATGCCGGGTATCTTTAAAAACGTTTGTTAGTCATTTTAAAAATAGCGTATTCTTAGTCATTTTACAGGACAGAATATTTTTGTTCTTTGATTTGTTTTTCAATTTGCAGAGTTCCTTATTACTTTACAAAATTAACCATCGCAAAGATATTTCCCCATTTTCATCTGTCATTCTGCTCTTCTCCATGTTTCTTTCTTTTTCTTTCTTTCTTTCTTTCTTTCTTTCTTTCTTTCTTTCTTTCTTTCTTTCTTTCTTTCTTTCTTCCTTCCTTCCTTCCTTCCTTCCTTCCTTCCTTCCTTCCTTCCTTCCTTCCTTCTTTCCTTCCTTCTTTCCTTCCTTTCTTTCTTTCTTTCATTCATTTTTTAACATTTTTTATTAGTTTCAGGTGCACAAAACAATGTAATAGTTAGACATTTATCATTTATACCTCTCACACAGTGACAACTCCCCTGCCCCCATTCACTACCCCTCTGACTCATACTTAGCTACTTTTAATTAAGTTTTTCTTGAATGAGTGTGGCAAAGTGCTTAACAAATCCTCAGTGGAGACAGCAGGACAGCCAAACTTAGCTTAAAGAAGAAAAGAATGGCAGTATGGTAAAGAGCCTCCAAAATGGCTCCCAGTGATCCTCAACCCCCCCCCCCGGTATGCATGCCCTTGTTTAGTAGTCTCCTCACACATTGAATAGGGTTGATCTTGTAACCAATAGGATATAGTGGACGTGATAATATGTGACTTCCAAGGCTGTCACAAAAGATATTGTAGCTTCCAACTTGCTCTATCTTGAACCACTCACTCTGGGAGAAACCTACTGCCATTTTGCAAGGACACTCAAGCAGTCCTATGAGGAGGTCCAACTGGCAAGAAATTGAGGCTTCCTGCCAAAAGCCAACACTGATTTGCCAGTGATATGAGTGAGCCACCTTGGTAGTAGATCATCCAGTTCCAGTCAAGCCTTCCGATGACTGCAGCCCTAGCCAACATCTTGATTGCAACCTCATGAGATACAGCAAGCCAGAACTACCCAGATAAGCTGTTCCCTGAATCCTTGACCTACACAAACTGTAAGAATGATAAATGTTTGTTGTTTGAATTTTGAGAATAATCACTTGCACTGGAATCCTTGGCTCAAGTATGCTTCTGAGAGAGTGCAAGCTAAGACAGAGAACTTAAGGTGGGCCTGCCTACTCACAGACACTTTTATTTTCTGTCTTTAGTAATAAATGCAACCAATCAACCTTGAGTTAATGAAATCGTTGATCTGATTATTTGGAAATTAGCATAGGATTAAAGGTGTTATTATTTTTTTGCAAGTTTAAAATTATGAGAAATGCCACTGCTTCCAACTTAACTGACAATTAGGTAACTGAGTTGGAAGCCACATTGGTGAAACAAATATTGTTTCTAGTTAGATTCAAATTATATGCACCATGGCTAAACTGCATAATGCAAATAACATACTCAGTGATAACAAAGGGATTAATGAATGAATATATAAGCAATACTGCATTTTATACAATTCTAAAATTTCTTCTCAACTAAATTACAAACTCTGAATCACTCATTGCTCCCAGGGGGAGAACGGGGAGGTGATTAATTCATAATGAGCACTGGTTCCATGCCAGGCAATATGTTAAAATGTTTTATGTGTCTTTCAATCTTCACATTCACACTCATAAGAAAAGGAGTCCTACTTTACAAAGGAAGAATGTGAAAGTCAATGTTTGAGTAACTTGTCCATGGTTACAAAGCTGTACTAAGAGAGTAGATTAAAGCTTATGGGTAAATACCAAAACCAGGCTCTTGCCACCCACAGTGATCTGATGTCAATAAGAAAAATGTTGATATAATCACTCTTGCTGCACAACTCCTATAAAATAGCCACAGTTTTGAGTGAGTCTCAATTCTGGTGGACTTTTCTTAGTGTGCAGATTAAATAAAGTTTCCAGGTCCTGTTCTGAGTATTTGAGACCATATAAATTCACTCTGATGAATCTACCAATTCTGTGTGATATGCCTATATTCAGATTAGTCCTATACTTAAAAGTGTAATATAACTATATTAATGTGTTCAGCTCTCTTTTACAAGAATGTCATTTTCCCATCCTATATTGATTATCTAACAGGTCTGAAATGAAATTGAGTGAGAAAGCAAACACCCCATTACACATGTATTTGCCTTAATACCCAGATTGTTTGGATTAAGTTCATTAGTAGATACATTTCCACAGCAGTGAATTTTCAGCCAGTAGATTTACAGGGAAACCAAACAAGGAGATGCGTTATGTGGAAAGACTGAGGTAAGACAGGGTAGGTATTTCACTTGAGGAATTAAACATGAAAATGCTCTTGGAAAGCCAGGAAATTCTGAATTATGTTGATGGAGGACTCCATACAAGTCACTTGACCACTCTCTTCACCTCGCTTCATTCCTTGACTCATGAGGATTCATCCCACCTCTACGAACCTAGATTTCTTTGTTTAGCCCATTTCATATCCCTTTTTCTGAACAAGGCATATAGTTTTCAACATACACCAAAAAGCCTTGAACAAAGGGTAAAGTTTGTAGAAAATTCTTTCCTCCAAAAATTCCACTTGTCCTGTAGGAATTTTGCTTAAGAATTATCAAATCATTGACCTGGAAACTTCTCTCCATGATGTGGGTTATTATATACCCTGCTTAAATAGAGAATCTTCCAGCTCTATTCTGAAAAATACATATGACAAAAGAACATTGCCTACTAATTCCTGAGCTACATATTTTCATAGAATTTACATGGCCTTAATATATATTTATGCCTTGGGGAATGAACACTGAAATAATGGTAAGGTAGTGAGAAGACAGAGGTGAAGGATTGTGTCTTATACAATTAATCATTCATCAAAATGTGATCAAGTGATTTCACAACCTAATCATCTCACTTTCATCCTCTGACATTCTACATAAAGAGTTCAAAAATACATTGACAAATACCATATGATCTCACTTACACATGAAATATAAGAATAGAATAAATGAACAAACTAATCAGAAAGTCTCAGAGATATAGCAAAAAACTGAGGGTTGCTAGATGGGAGGGGGTGGGGATGAGGGAGAAGGTGAGGGGCTTAGAAAGCACAAATTGGTAACCACAAAACTGCCACCGGGATACGAAAGACAGTTTTGGGACTACAATCAATAATGTTGTAAAGATTTTGCGGAGACCACCTCGTGGAGGGTGTAGACTCCTAACCACTGTGCTGTACACCTGAAGCTGAAGCTGAATAATAATGAATGTCAACTATAATTTAATATATATATATGTGTGTGTGTATATATATATATATATATATATATATATATACACACACACACACATCATATATAAGGAGCTGTTGAAATTCCATTGACTCTATTCCTTATGCTGTACTCCACATCCCGTGGCCATATATATATATATATATATACTCCTTATACATGATGTCAGAGAGGTAGTACATTGGGTGAGGGGGTTATCACTTTGTGAGGGGTGTAAATGTCTAACTATTACATTGTTTTGTACACCTGAAGCTAATTTTAAAAAAGGACATTTACATAGCAAAAAACAGGAAGCAAGTGCAATCCTTCTTTCAACAACTGTTATGTTGATTTTCAATCAGAAAAGTCTTTGGGGCTTTTGTTTTCTGAAATTATCCAATATCCTACTGGCTTGATATTCTTAGACATGAGGTTCTAAGAGAGGATGGTTCAGATATTAAATTTCAAGCATGCTATAAATGTCAGTGAAGACAGAACATGATATATAAAACACTCTTGTGCCCCGTTTCATACCCACGCAGCCCACCTTTCCTTCCACCCTTTGCTGTGATAATCAGAATCTAACCTTACTTGTTTGCATGGAGCTTATGTTCTCTTGGGGTCGGAGTGGGGAGCACATGATAAACTGGTAATGATAAAAACTAAACTGAAGATACTACTGGTTAATGGTACAGAGAGTGACTGGGAGGGTATTTTGTGTCTGGTCGGATAGGAAAGATCTCTCTGAGAACCTTTTTTTTAAAGTTTAAAGTTGATATCTGCCTATCTATTATATGTTAAGATTTAGAAGAACAGCATCCCTGCCAGAGAAATCAGAGAGTGAAAAGGGCTATGATTACAACAGGAAAAGAAAGAGACCTTGTTGTTGTGGCACAGGTAAAAGAGGGGGAGTGCGTGGTAGAAGATGAGACTTTTTTTGATGTCACCTATTTTCAATCTTAAATATTCATGTCTTATCTGTATTCTACTCCACGCTTGTTTTAGATTGAATTTTTTATTCAAATCTTCTAATAAAGGAAAGGTCCAAGAAGATGCCTTATATTTATCCTGTGCCTTCAAGAACCTCTTTCCCACTTTGAATATCTCAGTGTGGCAAACATGGCTAGTTTCTAACCAATATCTCTTGTCCCCTTCTTATCAGATGATAAGTGGAGAGTGTTCATATACTCAGTTAAATGTATCCATCATCTCAAATGTCCTCGCAACTGGGAGTGGTGACTGACTCAGTTCTGATCAATGAGATATAGACAGATGTTGTTATATAGCATTTTGGGGAAAGCACTGAAATTGATAAGGCTCAAGTGGAAAGTACTTTGACCATGGACAATTCCCCTTTGTTCTCTCCCTTATCCCTTCTTCCTGCCTTGAACATGGCCATATGCCCAGAGGTAGACCAGGCCACTTACAATCATGAAGATGAAAGCCACACACTAACCATGGTGGAGCAGAAAACCAAATGTTTACTGAGTTTCTGATGGAAACATTACACTGCTGGACTGCTTGCCCTGTCTTCTTTTTGCTTTGCTTTTTAAGCCTTTATGTGCTTAAACTATTAGTAGTTGAGGAAAAATGACACAGCTGCCCGCCTTGGAAGAATTTACAATGCAATCAGGGAGGTAATGTAAAAAACTTAAAAAATGATAATATCTTCAAATCCAAATACACATATGTCAACTTGAGTATATGTTAATTTAGAAAATACTAACTACTATTATGGTATTCAGGGCCTGTGCTAATTTGCTCACCACGCCTTGAATTTATTGTAGGCACCCAATAAATATTAGTAAATGAAACAATAAAATATATAAATGCTTAATGACTAACGTAATTTGGACTTACTCACAATAACGTGTACAGAGTAAGTTTTGAAAGGCAATATATAGGTGGAAGAAAGAGATAACATTCCGGGTAGGAAAGGAATGGCACATTCAAACATCAGTTGGTAAGAATGGCTGTGCTGATAATGCTTTTAGAGATATGGGAACAATATGGATAGACTGATTCAATTAGATAAATGTGCTAAAAATAATATAATTTTTAAATGGATCTTCTAAACCTTATAACAAGATCTGACAATGAGAGGAAAATAAAAGTTCTTTGGAGAAAGACAACAAGAAAATATTGTAACTGAGAATGAAACTTGTTGGGTGATATGAACAGCAAGAACTTACAGTTGAAGACAAAATATCAGTGGATATGCCTGACAAGCTACACACACACACACACACACACACACACACACACACACACACAAATGATAAAATGAGTATGGGATAAAAGTAATCCAGAAGATTTATCTGCAAATTCCAATTCATGTACATACCGTGTTTCCCCCAAAATAAGACCTAATATAAGACTGGGTCTAATATAATATAATAAATATAATTAATATAATATAATATAATATCATGTCTTATATTATATTTTGCTCCAAAAGACACACTAGAGCCGATTGTCCAGCTAGGTCTTATTTTTGGGGAAACAGGGTATATGTACAGAGGGTGCCAAAAAACGTATACATATTTTAAAGGAAAAAAAACTATTAAAATTGTAATACTCAATATATACCGGTAACAATAGATGAATACAAGTCACATTTGACTTCTGCGATTATAAGAGGTGCTCACAGTGGTTACCATCAGCGTCCAGACACTTCTGATTACGGCGAACTACTGCTTGAGCATAGATAACATCTCTTAAAATGTGTATACATTTTTTGGCACCCTTGGTGTGTGTGTGTGTGTGTGTGTGTGTGTGTGTATTAGACATGCATGCAAAAATCATTGTCAAGAACTGTGAAGGCACTGAGATTTTACTCTTAAGCTAACAAGTTAGCCTGCCAGTTTCATGGATGCCCGACACTCCTGGGTCAGAGATAAGGAATGGCTTATTAATCACAGCAAAAGAATTAGCACGTGTTGTGCCACTTCCTTGAGCTCTAATTACCACAGGTTGACATCAAGAGGGCCAGATGATATCTGCACATGTAGTGAGAAGCATGATAGGAGAGGAACTTTGATCTTAGGGAACTTAAATCTTTTATACTAGGCAATAACCATGTCTGCCTTTTGATCCAAAGAAGATACTATTTCTCTCTTCCAGTACAGCCCAAAGGAGCTATTTCAGAAAAAAGGCAGTCGGTGGCTGTTCTCACAAGAAATGCAGAAAGGTCACGGCACATGGAAAATCGTTTCCCAACAATTATTTTAAGATATCTGGATAAATGTAGGTAGAAAAGCCACATAACAATAAAATGAATTTTAAAACTGGCAACAAAAATATTAATTAAAAAGTAAAGAAAGTGACTTTAGAAAAGATGAATTCAAAAGTGATAAGACGGAAAAAAATGGCAAGGATAAAAGTGAGAGATAAACAATATAAAGGTGAGAGAAAAACAGAACAAAGAAAAGACTCCAGAATGAGAAAGATTGGGAATACGGCAGAATCTTTACCATATAAAATATTAATAAATATTCTGTTACATTCAATTTCAGTATTGAACACCAACTCTGTGAAATTCAATGTGGCACAAGTTGAGGAAATTAAAACTCAATAAATATGATTTATTCCAGTCCTTGAAGAATACACACACACACACACACACACACACAAAAGAGGTCGGACAATTACATTCACAAACTCATCCTAGATAAAGTGCTACGTGCCTCATTGATGAATATAATAGTAGCAGTCACCTTCAAAGTCCTCCCCTTGGGAAGCTATGCACCAACGCCAGTGCCTAGTCCACCTTTCAAACCAATTTTTGAACTCTTTTTCTGGAATGGCCATCAGAGCTGTCGTCATATTATCCTTTATGTCCTGAATGTCATCAAAATGTCTTCCTTTCAGTATTTCCTCTATCTTTGGGTAAAGAAAGAAGTCACTGGGGGCCAGATCAGGTGAGTAAGGAGGGTGTTTCAATACAGTTATTTGTTTACTGACTGAACACTCCCTCACAGACACTGCCGTGTGAGCTGGTGCATTGTCATGATGCAAGAGTCAGGAATTGTTGGTGGAAAGTTCAGGTCGTTTCCATCTAATTTTTTCATGCAGCCTTTTTAGCACTTCCAAATAGTGAACTTTGTTAACTGTTTGTCCCGTTGGTACAAAAACATTATGAATAATCCCTCTGATATCAAAAGAGGTTAGCATCATCATTGCAAACAAGTTCGTGAACTTAATTGTCAGGTCTTATATATGTATGAGTGTATGTGTATATACATACATAAACTATAACCAAAACTCTAATAAATTTGATCTTTAAATATTTAGTATTTTTAATAAAAACAGTGAAATGTTGGGGACTTTTATTAGCCATTAAAACTTGGCTCAACGTGGTCATTAAAAATTTAATTACGATCTACAAAAGAGTAAATGAATGGTCTGTTTCCCATGATAGTGGCAGATAACTTTTCAATTACAGCAATTCTAGGCTGCACATGGCAACCAAACTTTTGAACATTAGGATGTCGTTCACTTAAAAGGTGGAATAATAGTGACAACCTGAGTTTGTTTAGCAGCAAAATGGATCCGCTATACCAAGACTTTTCTGGAAAACATTATTTGAACCAGTCTACTGAAGAATTGCCCAATAGATGTCACACAGATACTTCTGTGTTATCCTCATTGTGGACAATAAAGGACTATAAAGTGAAAAATCAAATTTAACTTGCAAGTGAAACCCATCTATTTGACATGGTTTTGTATTCCTATGAAAATGAGGAAAAAATCAATATGCAGTATTGCAATGATAAGCACAAAGACACCAGGATGTGCTGTTGTGGAGTAAAGGAGTTGGGGAACTTTCCCGAAGTAGGACGCCATAGTGGTGCAACTCATTAATTCAGGGGAAGTTCTTCGGCTCTAAGACAGTGGTTCTCAAAGTATGGTCTAGGGACCCCTGGTTGTCCTCAAGAGTTTTCAGAGGATCTGCAAAGGCAATGCCATTTTCATAATAATGCTACCATGTTATTTGCCTTTTTCACTCCCATTGTCTCCATACTATACAGTGGAGCTCTGCAGTGGTGACATGTCATGTGATCTCATACCAAATTGTTTACAGATGCAGATTTAAGAACCCAGATGCTTCTATAAAGCAAGACATTAAAGAGCTTTACAAAACTGGGAAAAGGGTGCCATTCTTTACTAAATTTACTTTGTTTTTTAAAGTGCAGTTCTTTTTCCTAAAATTATGTCAATTTGTAATGGGAGACATTATTGGTATTTTCAAGTGAATAAATGTTTTTAAAGTTTTTCAGTTTTAATGTTTTATATGGTAAATATTGATAGATATAACCTACATAACCGAAACTCTTTGGCGTTCTCAATAATTTTAACGGAATGTTAAAGGGCTCCTGAGACCAAAGAGTTTTAAAACCTGGCCCTAAGGAATGACATATTTTGTAAAAATCGCAATAGCTGTTATGGACTGAATTACATCCCGCCCCTCCCCACACACACACACACACACACATAAAATCATATGTTGAAGTTCCAATCCCCAATATGACTATATTTGGAGACAGGGCCTTTAAATGGGTAATCAAGGTTAAATAAGGTCATGAGAGTGGGACCTAATCCTATATGATTTGTGTCTTTATGAGAAGAGGAAGAGACATCGAGGTGTGCATGGAGAATAGTTCACATGAGGACACAGTGAGAAGGCAGCCATCTGCAAGTCAAGGAGAAAGGCCTCAGGAGAAACCAACCCTGCCAGCACCTTGATCTTGGACTTCCAGCCTCCAGAACTGTGAGAAATACAATTTCTGTTGTTTAAGCCACCCAGTCTATGGTATTTTGTTATGGCAGCCCTAGCAAACTAATACCCTGGCTAATAATTAATTGAGTGCTTACCATATGTCTGGCATGGTTCTAAAAGATTTATCTGTGTTTTCTACATGCAAAAAAATGAAACTGGACCACCTTCTTATGCCATATACAAGAATAAACTCAAACTGGATTAAAGACTTAAATGCAAGACCCAAAACCATAAAACTCATAGAAGGAAAATATAGAAACTAAACTCTCAGACATTACCCTTAGTAATATTTTTACTGATATACCCCCTCAGCCAAGGGAAACAACAACAACAACAAAAAAAATAAACAAATGGGACTACATGAAATTCTAAGGTTTTGTCACAGCAAAGGAAACACCAACAAAACAAAAAGACATCCTACTGAATGGGAGAAGATATTTGCCAATGATACATCTGATAAGGGGTTAATATCCAAAAATTTATATATTAAAAAAGTTCATACAACCCAATACCAAATAAAACACAAACAACCCAATTAAAAAATGGGCAAAGGACTTGAACAGACATTTCTCCAAAGGGGACATACAGATGGCCAATAGACACATGAGAAGATGCTCAATGTCACTAATCATCAGAGAAATGCAAATAAACCACTATGGGAACCTGCACCTGGCTCACTAAGGTGGAAGCTGCTGAATTGCAATCCTGTCTATTCCTGAATAAATTCTTTTTGCGAAAGGAAAAAAAAAAAGCACAATGAGATACCATCTCACTCCGGTCAGAATGACTATCATCAATAAATCAACAAACAACAAGTGTTAGCAAAGATGTGGAGAAAAGAGAACCCTCGTGTGCTGTTGGTGGGATTGCAATTGGTGGAGCCTCTGTGGAAAACAGTATGGAGGTTCCTCAAAACATTAAAAATAGAAAGAACTACCATATGACCCAGCAACTCCACTCCTGGGTATTTATCCAAAGAAATCCAAAACACTAATTCGAAAAAATATACACACCCCTATGTTTACTGTAACACTATTCACAATAACTGAGATATGGAAACAACCAAAATGAGCATTAATAAACGATTGAATAAAGAAATTGTGGTACGTTTATACAATGGAGTCTTACTGTGCTATAAAAAAGAATGATGATGAGGGCCGGCCGGGTGGCTCAGGCGGTTAGAGCTCCATGCTCCTAACTCTGAAGGCTGCCGGTTCAATTCCCACATGGGCCAGTGGGCTCTCAACCACAAGGTTGCCAGTTCAATTCCTCGAGTCCCACAAGGGATGGTGGGCTCTGCTTCCTGCAACTAAGATTGAACACTGCACTTTGAGCTGAGCTGCCTCCCAGATGGCTCAGTTGTTGGTTGGAGCACAGGCTGTCAACCACAAGGCTGCCAGTTCAATTACTCGAGTCCCACAAGGGATGGTGGGCAGCGCCCCCTGCAACTAAGATTGAACACGGAACCTTGAGCTGAGCTGCCGCTGAGCTCCCAGATGGCTCAGTTGGTTGGAACGCATCCTCTCAACCACAAGGTTGCCGGTTCGACTTCCGCAGGGGAATGTGGGCTGCGCCCCCTGCAACTAGCGGCAGCGGTGGCTGGACCTGGAGCAGGGCTGCGCCCTCCACAACTAGGACCGAAAGGACAACAACTTGAAGCTGAACGGCACCCTCCACAACTAAGATTGAAAGGACAACAACTTGACTTGGAAAAAAAAAAGAATGGTGATGAAAAGAGAACTAACTCTGGGTGGTGAACACACAATGTGATATATAAATGATGTATTATAGAATTATACACCTGAAATCTACGTAAATTTACTGACAAGTGTCACCCCAATAAACTTTAATTAAAAAAGAATGAAATCTTACCATTTGCAATAACATAGATGAACCTAGAGAGAAAAACAAATAACATACGATGTCACTTATATGTGGAATCTAAAGAACAGAATAAATGAGCAAAGAAAACAGAAATAGACTAAGAGACACAGAGAACAAACTTATGATTGCTAGATGGAGGGTGGTTGGGGGATGGGGGAGAAAGGTGAAGGGATTGGAAAGTGCAACCTGGTAGTCACGAAATAGTCATGGGGATGCAAAATACAGTATAGGGAATATAATCAATAATGTAAAGATTTTGTAGGGTGTCAGATGGGCACTGGACTTATCAGGGGGATCACTTCATAGACTGTGTAGATGCCTGACCACTGCGCTGTACACCTGAGGCTGAAGTCGTATCATACAGGATGTCAACTATTTTATATATATATAAAATATATATAAAATAGTATATATATATCCCCCATGGGATATAAAATATATCATAGAGAATATAGTCAATGTTACTGTAATAGCTATAAATGATTTCAGAGGCGTAGTAGATTGGGGGGGTTATCTCTTTGTGAGGGGTGTAAATGTCTAATCATATGTCTTGTACACCAGAAACTAATAAAAAATAAGATAAAAAATAAAAGATTTATCTGTGTTTCCGTACTTAGTTGTCACCCCAACCCTTTGTGGACAAGGAATAATGTTATTTCCATTTCACAAATAATAAGTGAGGCATAGGCTGGCAAAGTTCATAAGCAGCACCAATACTAAATCACAGTCTTTCCTGTACGTGCTCATGACCTCTAACCTATACTACCTCTCTGGCCACTTACTTTAAACAAACCCATAAGTACTTAGGCTTCCCAATACGTCCAGCGTAGTAGTTTGGGGAAGCATTAGATCTAAAACAGTAAGAAGTCCCTTATCTAAAATAGTGTCGTAACACTCCTTATTTTTGGAAAAAAATCTAGTTTGGCAAAGAGCCTAAAGATTTTAGAGATTTCATGTCGATCTAGGAACAGGACAGTTAAATAGTCAAACAAAAAATTGACTTTAATCTTCAACATCTTTTGCTTTAGTAGTAGCACTACAAACATTTGGTCATGTCAAGGAACTATGTCAATTTGGAATGTATTGTGCATATGCTCTTGGGGTCCCATTTACCCTTCAGCACTTATCATAGTTTGAAGTTCTATATTTATTTGTTTTATTTTATTACTCTGTACCAGACTCTGCTTGAGTTTTTCTTTTTTCCCCTATCTTTTCAGCTCTCATTTTTACTCTAGCTGTTGATGCAGCAACCAGCTGTGTGCAGGTGTGGTCTGCAAGCGCCTTTCCTTGGATGTACTATTTATCTTTTGCTTCGTCTATCACCCCTCAGTGAGATGATTTCAGGAACCAGCTGACCCATTCCAAAATGTGGAATGACGAGGGAGTGAACAAAACGTGGAGCAGCCTGTGAACCCTGAGCTAGTGGATGTCGGAGGCAGAAAATCCGAGGTACATTCTATAGGTCTTCTCAGGAGCCTCCCAATGGGATTGAGTCCAGCTCAGTGACACATCCTTCCTTCCTTCTGTTTCTCTCTCTCTTACCCCTCTGCTATTCCTCATCTTTGGGTTTTACTCCAGAAATAAACCTGCACCTTATAAACATTTGCCTCATCCCTGCTTATGGGGCACTCCAAGCTAAGATAGTACCTATCTTGCCCACTCAACTATAAGCTCCATGAGAAGGAGGGATTTGTTTGGTTTCCTCGCCATTAGCAGAAAGTAGCTATTTAATAAACATCTGTGAATTAATTCACAGAAGCACCTATGACCCCACATACAATTTACATGTATAGTTAGTTCCATTAGGAATTCTTTACATTTATTAGATCATGTTATAAAACATCTCCCATACATGTGAAATCATCCACTCCCAGGCTAGTATGAATCATTTCAAGCAGGAATAATGTTTATCTCCCTTAAAATTCTTAGAACAGATCAGTTGCAGTAGAAGAATGGGAAACCTAAATTGGGAAAGGATGAAGAATGAGAAAGAGGGAAAAATTAGGAGCAGGGGATTGGAGGAGGTCATCCAAAGGACGTGACCACAGGTTGACCCACAAGCTGGACCCAGGCAATCAGAGCTCCCCTGTCCTTGGAACGTACCTTGCCCATCACTCCCATACCTGGGGCCATTTCAAGGATGCAGCCTTGAGAGAGTAAGATGTTGCTGAGAACATCTGGACAGTATGCATGACTAAACTCAGTAAGGCCTCTATATACTTTTAAGATTCTAGTGGGCAGGTGGGAAGACCTACTTGTCTTGCTGTGTGCGATGCCCAAGCAAGCCTCATATGTAAGTTCCCTTGCGTAATAAACCCGCCATGCACCAATCTGGAATGGCCTGCCTCTTTCTGTGGTCTCTCCTCGCGCTCCATGTACGGGGGCCAGTTTACAAACGAGCCCAGAACCACTCTGAGGAAGGGAAACCAAGGTGGCTAGCAGCAATTGGAGGTAGAGGGAATACACACAGGTATATTTGGGAGCCTAAGAGGGCAAGAGAAAAGGAAAGGCTTGCGGGTGTGCAAGACCTGCTTTGCCACTTTGTTGACCCGATGTCTAAGAAGAAATAATTATCCTCTTGTTGAAGATGATCAAATAAGCCCTAGGAAGAAACTGATCAAACCTGTCCTGGTTGGATTGTTGTGAAAGCTTCAGTAAGAGAATGATAAAGAGAGTAGGTGAACTAGGGTTTCGAAAAAGGAAATAGATACTATCTGGAAAGGAAGCTAGGGGGAATGGAAACAAAAATAAAAGCAAGATTAGAAAGAGGAAGAGGACAAATGAAACAATAAAGCAGACTTATCACTGACTAAATCAGCAATGAAAAAAGGAAGACAGAAAAATGGGCCTGGAAATCTATTTTTTACGACTTTTTTTCCTGCAGTTTCTAGTATTGTTTTTTCAACTTCCTTAGTATGGCTCCCTGCTGTGACACCAATTTCCCTAGAATTAACAAACTAAGTTTTGTGTATTTTTAACACATCAGATAACTGAAAAAATGTATGAGATAATTTGCTATGGAGGAGAAGAAAGTTTACGTGTAATGTTAAAATAATACTTCACCATGCTCTTCAAACGCGCCACAAGTTGGATAGGAGGACTGCAGCGGAAGCAGTTTGGCCAATTTAAAGCCACGGATGGCCAATTTGCCATCCATGCCTATCGTTAAAGGGCTTCTTGGCAGTCGCTCATTGAGGTTCAGGTGGTGTTTACGTAATGGGCCAGGGATGGAACTTGATCTCAGAAAATGGATGTGGATTTAGTCTTAGAAAACTGTGAATGCACAGAGGTTTCTGGCATGCTCCCAGTAACCCTGATTGTTAGGTATTCCCAATTTCAATTGATAGCATGTACCATCTTTAGCTCCTCCTCCTCCACAATCCTACCTACATGGACCGTCACCAAGTTCTGACATTAAACTGAAAAATAAATTCACTTCATTCTGTATCTCTACAGTATGTGTATATTTTAGCATATGTCATATTGTGTTGTGATTATTGACATGTCCATCTCTTTAGTATACCATATCTTTCATGAAGATAAGAACGGTGGCACACAGTAGGCTTTCCCATAGTCAGCTTTTGCTCAAACACCTCCAGCCACGATGACTCAATTAGCCACTTAGAAATGGATTTGGTTTCCTTAGATATAGTGACTTTCCCATCACTGGAGATTTCATGCAGGACTAAACTAGGAAATTCCTAAGGCCCCTTCAAGCCACACATTTAATTTTCTTTACTAAAGCAAAGTCAAAAAACAAGGGCACATTCTCTTTGCATGCATTTCCCTTATCCACAGTAGTAAATCCTCTACTCTCCTATTCAGAGTGCTATCTAGGGTATAATAAACCATGTAGTCATGGTATATATTCACTAAATGTGTGTTATGAGAGAATTATGTCTCTTCGGCAATATCATCTTCTCTCAAATATAATGTGCTTGCTATTTAGTAATCTCATGTAAAGCATTTTGATTTTGTAAAATGAAAATAAGTGTTATTTAATATCCATATTTCTTTTGCTAGTCCTCTTTCTATGATGAAATGGCACCAGAAATGGAGTTGGCTAGCAATGACCTCCAAAAATCTTTAATGAGTTAGAAAATAAGAATGAAAAGGAAAGGTTAAAGGTATTTTCCACCGAGATAATACAAGGACACAGGTCAACTCAATTCAAGTTTATAAAAAATAAAACTCATGAACTAGAGACATCTGATTGCAAACCTATCTGTATTCCATATCAAGGTATTTATTTCGTCCACATGTGATGCAGAATAAGTAATGCATCACATTTTTTGTGCTACTTTGTGCATTTGACTTGGAATTGCTTTAATCTGATGAAAACAATACTACAGTTGATTCTTACAAGAGTAAAAATGCTTCACTTATGAACTTAAAGTGCCCATCTGTTTAAGGAGTCAGTGTTTCTTCCTCTCGTGAACACCTATGACGCCTAAATAATTTTTCTGTGGTGCAATTTTCTTCATAAGTATAATGGATCAATATTCCCTGTATATCAGAACAGCTGCTCCCAGAAAGACAATTACTTGAGACAGTTACATCATGAGAGAAGCTGAAAACACCATAATTTTTCACCCTTCCCTGTATCCACATCCTTTGCAATGTGATTTTACAATTCTTCTCACTAAAAGAGGCAGAGTTGATTTCCGTGAATCTGGATTGGCCTTGTGTCTTATTTTGGCCAGTAGATTGCAGTAGAAGTCACAATATGCTGAACCTAGCCCTCGAGAGACCTTGCACGCTCACTTCTGTCCTTTCTCAGAACCTATGCCCATTGGGAAAGCAAGCCCAGGCTAACCTGCTGGATACTGAAAGACACGTGACCCAGCTGACTGCCAGCCAACTCCCAGACATGTGAGTGACCAGCTAGATCAGCCCACCCCCCTCCAACTTGTAACTGACAGATCAGTTTAGCCTCGCCCAAACCAGAACTGGCCAGACTAGTGAGCTCCCTGTCTTAGCCATTACATTTTGTGGTGGTTTGTTACACAGCAATAGATAACCTATAAATGACAATTGAAAGAGTGTTGCTGAAAATAAGCAACAAAGAAAATGATGCAATCCAGTAAAGTAACAGAGTGCTGGGTGATTTTTTTTTTAATGCCAAAATTCAATAACAAATTTTCCAATGTGCAACTGATCCTAGGAATTAGGTATAGTACAAATTGATGTGGCTATCTGTTTTTAATAAGGAGTTAGTATAGAAATTACTACAGGCAGGGAAAGAATTGAAAGCCTGAAGTACCGGCAACAGAAAGATCAGTAGAAAACAGAAGCCACTGAAGCTGTGATTGTCAACTGGTAAATATCGATTAAGGAAAATGGAAACTGAAAGTATAAAAAGCACAGGCTGAGCATAGTTGTTGACTGTGGGCCATGCTTTCACCCCAGAGATTACTGCTCACTGTTAGCGCTGTATTTAGGATGAAATGGCAGATTCTGTAAAGCTGTTAAAGCAGTGTCTTAATGTTTGTGCTTCCCAAGCAGTGAGGGCTTTCTCTTTAAATTGCCATCCCTCAGAAGAGCTGCATTTAGCAAGCAGCAAAGGAGGAGATCTAAGTAATCTTGCCATCTTGGATTTACTCCTTACCCTTCTATTTTTCCTTTAACATTGAGGTCTTCAATTCTTAAGATCATAAGTCTCTAACCTACCTGAGTTACATTTTTTTTTTTATCTTTAACCCTAAATTGAACAGTCAAGGCCATTTTCTTTAACATTTGCCTCACCCTCGCTACCGGCTTTTTCAATTCGGTTAAAGAGAGTCATGAACCAAGAACTGTTTAAAATGCACAGATCATAAATCTTTTGATGTAGGAACAATTCAATACCCAAACCACATAGCTGCCAACTTCCACTTCTTCGCCCTTGTTCTGTATTTTGATTTGGGAAGACACAAAGCTAAGAGAACATGATGTATCCTAGGGCATGGGAGAGGGTAGCCATTACAAAATCGGGATACTCTAACATATAATCTTAAGCCTGTTATTCATCTACCTTATTTCATTTTATTAACTTATTCTGTAGATCCACAAGCCAAGAAATGAGAAGAGTCGACCAAGGTATGAACAACAGGGTGCTTAAAAAAAGGTATAGTGTAAAGTGAATGATCATCATTGATCAGGGACTCTCAGAACAAAAGGCTAAATAAGGTCTGAATGACAATTGTGCATGGTTTCAGGTAGTATATAAATGGCTCCTCCACACTTCAAAGTGTTATGCTAGAGACCTCTGGCCTTCAGAATAGGCAGCCCCAGGTATCCTTCCCAAGGGAAAGAAATTGCACACCAGTGACACCAGATAAGGGAGACAGTTAAGTCTGACACCTTTTACAGTAGAACTATTTTGAGCTTCCCCGTTGCAGGCTGCCTAAGAAAGTCAGGAGATGGTTCTGGAGTTAAGGAAGAAATTAGCTTCTGAAAGGATTATAAACCCTGTTTGTATTAAGTACATAACAGTGGCAAAGATGGCTGGAAAGAAAGGCTTTAGCTGTATCTTGAACATTCATTAAAAGAAACAGGGAAAGTTGGAGAAGATTCGACAACATATCACATCTGTTAAATCTGGGTGTTGAGATTTTTTAATTTTTCTATATTTTCTTTATGCTTAAAATAGTTTATAATAGTGTACGTATAATAAAAAAGAAACAAAATGGAGTGGAATAATCTATGTCGGTCCACAACTGAACTACCATGTTTCCCCGAAAATAAGACCTAGCTGGACAATCAGCTCTAATGTGTCTTTTGGAGCAAAAATTAATATAAGACCCAGTATTATAATATGTTATGTTAGATAAGAGACCCAGTATTATAATATGTTATGTTAGGTAAGAGCAGGTCTTATATTGATTTTTGCTCCAAAAGACGCATTAGAGCTGATTGTCCGGCTAGGTCTTATTTTCGGGGAAACACGGTAGCTGCCTCCTAGGAGCTGTTTAACGAGAATACGAAAAGAGACGTCTGTTTGAATAGCTAGGCCTATTTTTTGGCCTACTTCTGAATGCCAGGTTTCAATGAGATTTAGAAAAAGATCTTTATCTGGCAGGATAGTGAGTCTCCTAACAACTCTAACTCATATTGCCTATATCTTCTTTAATACAGATCTGTTTTCCATGGTATGGACACAAGAACAATAAACTGTAACAGCAATGGTAGAGCATAAATTATTGTCTGGGCATAATAAAGTTATTATGTATTTAAAAGCTAGAGAAATCATCCCAATTGCTCTACCTGATATGGTTGATTCCTTTATAATCAAAATGATAATGAGGATTGATTCCCTTATTATCATAAACTTGGTAGTATGACTAACTGGAATTTGAATGAACCCTCTTAATAAATGTATAAGAAAGCATCTATATAGATGCTTGGTGAAAAAACAGACATTCTGATTACTTCCTTTGTTTCTTAGTCTGCCGACATTTTACATATTAGTCACTTGGAAAATGACCGCATGCTTAATCTGGATATTTGGTCTCCTTGCCGCCTAAAGGACCTCTTCCTAGAATCACATCTCCTAGGTGCCAGCAATACACCTGGATCTCTGCTCACTTGGCTGTGTGGTATTGCTTAGCCAGAGCAGGAGAGATTCGAAAGCAGCGAAGAGCTGCCCTTCCCATGTGTTTGCTAAACACAAAAGGGCAGGTGAGGAGCATACAGTTCAGTGAGCAAGAAGCCTTCTGCCTTACAAATATGTCGTTTGAAGCATTGGAAGGAACAAGGGCCCAGTAGGTGGCTGATCTGCTGCCTCTCTACTCTGTGTGGGCCCTTAAATCCTTTCCTTTGAGCTCCCTAATATAGCTCTTCTAAGGGATAACTATTTAAATAGAAAGCTCCTACTGTTTGGCAAGTCAAAAAGCATCAGTTCACTGTTCTAACAGCTCTACAGCAGCTCTGAAAACACAGAGGAGATGGGTGAGCAGGAATCCCCAAAATAGTCTATTTGATCTACCAGAAGTCACTTAGTTACAGCGCTGCAATTGAGAAGGGAAAAGTCTTTCCTCTGGCCCCTCCTTTTCATCATTAATATCCTCAGATATCCAAGTAATAAGTTACCTTGTAGACACTCTGCTTCTTGTTCACCTGCAAGTAGGACTTCCCAGTGATCCCCTCCTATATTAGGGCATTTATTTATGTTCCAAATGAAATACTATGCAATGCTCCACAGCCAAGAGGAGGACCGTTACTTCATTCCTGGTGACATAATTATTCTAAAGATAGGTTGGAAAGTATGCAAGAATCAATCTTCAAAGACTGTCAGTATTTAAAAACTAAATACAAATGGTTGGGTTAGATTCATTGGGAACTAGAAAAGAAGAGTAAGGAATTAGGTGGAAATCAACATATACACAACAGCTAACCAAATAATAGAACAAGTATACAATTTAGTACTCTGTACTATGTTACAAATTGTAAATTCAGAGTTCAGCTAAGGGAGAGATTACTGAGGGGCAAATAGACAAAAGCTTCATGGAGCCGATGACAAGAGATTTGAGGTTTATGTGAGTACCAAGCAAGGGTTCAGTAAGGTGGGAATAAAATGGGTGGTAGGAAGAATAAGGCATAACCATCAAGCACAGAAGGTGGATAGGTGTGTGTGTGTGTGTGTGTGTGTGTGTGTGTGTGTGTGTGTGTTGGGTAGTTGTGGGGAATGGAAAATGAGGAATGAGGATGGATATCTGAGGGTCAGCATGACTCTGCCATAGTTGTCTAAGGGAGTTTGGGCTAAAAATACAATGGGTTTTCAACAAAAGTAATGCAGTAGTAAATAGGAGACATGTTTTGAGAGTATCTTCACCTCTTGAAAAATAAAATGGATAGTTGGAAAGAGTAGAAATTAAACATGCAATATCGTGTGTGGTTTAAAGCGTGATTTTTTTTCCCCTTTGTCTGAGTAGTAATGGAAGAAAAAAGTCAGAGAACCATTTTATCTCTGATTCTACAGTAAATATTCACAATTAACTGAAAAGTACTAAAGGAGAACAAAATTGAGGCTAGAGAAAAGGATGAGGAGCAAGTGACATGTACAGATATTAAAAATTTGACCCTATTATCTAAACTCTTCCTAAAATATACGAAACGTTCAAATGATTTTTTCCCCTTACACAGTTGAAGGGAAACAGCTTAAGCCTGTGTCTTTGTGGTGACAGGGCATCACAGCAAGAAATGAAAGAAGTACCAAATGTCCCCGGTGCTAGTTGACACTAAAGAATTTCTAAATGCAGCCTCAAAGGTGTTTTTTTCTTTTCTTTTCTTTTTTTCTTTCTTTTTTTTTTTTTGTACTGCTTGTTAACTTAAAGGATATGTAAAATCATTCCAGCAACTGGTAAACGACCCATGACAAAGAAATAGATATATATTCAGGACTTATTTGAACACAAGACTTTGCAATTGCTGTTCTGCTGTGTCATTTAGACACAGGGGCACCATCCCCCCAAGGCCAGGCTTTTCAAGTTTTGTGATAAAAGGTTTGAAGGAAAGAGTAAAAAGCTGTTCCTTAACAAATAACCCAATCTTCTTTTTTTTTCCCATTCTCCTTTCTACCAGCACAGTGCAATGTATGCAGATGATAAAGCCACACTTGAAACATCACAACTGTTTGAGAAAGTTGTAGACTTCTCAAAAGTCTCCACCTTGATGCTTTTCTGTCTTGCTGCAAGAAACACACTGAGTAACATCAATCAATTTACTGAAAATGGCTCTCAACCTAGTGCCAGACCATATGGAATACACTTGCAATAAATTCCTCAACTTTTGTAGCTGGTACAACACAATCTGTAACTTTATCCATACTTAACAATTCTCTCCTTGATCTGTACGAGGACAATGAATGAAAACATCATTTGACAAGGACGAAGGATACATTGACAGTGTAATGGCTCTGAGATTCTGACCTGACTAGTCCTGAAATGGTTATTTTTATGGCATGACCCATATAAGAAAACCCAGGGGATAAGTTTAGCATAAGGGCCACAACCCAAAAAGCAAAGATGTTTTATATATATACATGTAAGTATATACATATTCATCTCCCCCTAGGTAACTAATGAAGTTAGAGATGTGTTTATTTCTCAAATAGGAAAAGAATGAAAGCTGATCATTTGTCTAGTCTGACAATTTTTTCATGGAGTAAAAAAATCTATTTTATATCCCACTGTTTCCTACACATAAGTATTTAACTCTCAGTGCTAAGTTATAAACCCACTACACAGTAGATATTCGCTTGGGGATGATATTAACTCTTTATATATTAAAGTGATATGCTTTTCAAAATATGACTTAATTATTCTTTAAGAAACTGAGAGTCAAAGTCGAAAATTAAATGTGAAAAACTAAATTAACATCCAGTATAGTCTCAAATTTGATCTTCAACCACAAATGGAATTTTATCCCTTAAAAGTGTTTGCATTGTGATTGAGTTTTGTTGGTGATTTAATTCACAGAAAGCAACTGTGATTAGAATCAATTCGCCTGACTACACAATAGCATTTTACCTCCAAGTAGTGTTCACTGAAAACACACAAAAAATTTGTATGTTCTATAGTTCCTTTTATAAACTTTGTGATAAAGCTATAATCCATTTTTGCTGACAGGATTACTTTTCTGACTTATTAATAAAAAGTATAAATGAATTTTATGATCACATAGATAAAATTTTAGAGAGAAATATATACTGCTACTGTTGGATTCCATTTGTCTTTTTATTTTAAACAATCCAAAATCAAATCTTTGTAGTTTAAAGGAATAAATGTGTTATACATTTAATAACCAGGGAAGATATTTCATTTTTTTTATTTGGTGCAGTTTGGTATTGTTTGAACTTATGACTACAAACATGAATTTCTTAGGTAATAATAACTTCCAGTGTTTTTTTTTTAATCTGAAGAAAGGCCAGAACAGAATGGTTGATATACGTAAAATGTCAGGAAAATTATTTTTTTCCTAGATTATCAGAATAGTACATCCTCATTTCAGAATGCTAAAGATAGAAAAATATTTAATAAGACAATTTACCCTACCCATGATTATATTTTTATCTCTTTATTTTCTCAACATAGTTTAATATTCTTATACTACTTTTATAATTTAAAGATATATACTTAAATGTCTTAATTGGGGGGAAAACCATAATGGGAAGCAGCCCTGTCAAAAGAAAGCACATTATAGCAAGGGGGGATGTTATTTAGAGATCTGCTACCTTCCTTCCTTCCTAACTTTAGTAATATGAGTAAATAATATAAGTGCCTCATCTAAGATCATTAATTAATACTGATGCTGTGTTTTTTAATATACATCATCTATCTATGGACATGCATGTATTTATTGAACAGTTGAAATATAATAAATTCAAGAAATGTCGTGTGTGCTATTAAAAAACAAAACAAATAAATGTAAGAAGGATATAGCACGGCTCCTGTCCTAAAGATGTTCTTAGTCTGCTTAATGACATAATATTAATAACACAATGAGCAATAAGAAAACAAGGATTTAGCTGGCAGTTTTTCCTAGCACTGCAATACCAAAGCAGAGAACTGAGCGATAGAATTAAGCTATACTCGTAGGTGTCGAAGAAGACAATATAGAAAGGCTTTTGCCATAGAAGTAAATTTTAGGTCTAGGAAACAATGCAGTCTCCAAGATAGTATAATATAAAGGGACATGAAAGATTAACTCAGACCCTCCGAGGGACCATAGAATTAGAGATAAGAAAGGAAGGTGGACTATAATATGGAATGGCATGAGAGTGGTCAGAGTGGAAGGAAGAGGTTGAAACAATGCAAAGGGAGGCTGAACTTTTCCAGTTACAAAAAAGGCCAGGAAATAACCAAGAACATAATAGCTATGAAAAGGCAAATATTCATTCATTCACTCAGCAGTTATCACTAGCCCTGTATTAGGCACTGGGGAAGCAATGGAGAACAAGATGAAGTTCTAGCTCTCCTGAAACTTTGATTCTTTTTGGGAGAGAGAAAATGGATACACAATATCAAATGATAGGTGCTATGCAGAGAATTAAGATAGAGTGATGTTACAATGAGGGACCAGGTAGATACTTTGGTAGTTATGGAAGACTCCTCCAAGTAGGTGACATTTAAATCTGAGACCTTGTATTTCAAGGAACAGTCAATGTGAAGAGCAGGAAAGATGTTGAAAGAGAGGACCACCAGGACGAAGGCTCAAAAGCAGAAAGTGAATTGAGGGCCTGTCTGGCTGTAGCTTAGTGGGCAAAGGGGATAGTGATATGACCTGGGAGACATAGGCAGGGCCCAGGATAATTTCATGTAAAAGTAAAAGGTAAGTGAAGGTGATACCTTTTCAATTACATAGTGGTCTAAAGATATTCAGACTCTTTTAATGAAATTTAACTTTCGTTTTTCTTTCCCTCTGGACTAAATTGGAAAGAGGGAATGGAAATCTGTTCTCTCACCTACTTGGGAGTTTTGGAGGATTAAGTTCTGTCTGAACACACAGAAAAGAAGAATGAATTAGGCTTTGGGTTAAATGAGCCACCAAAGTCTATGGTTAAAGAAATAGAAGGAAGATTGGAAGGGGGAGGCAGAGTAGCTTAGAAAGCAAGAATTCCAATGGTCTTGAGACCCACAGTTATTCATGTCCAGACTCCTCATCATCCCCTCAGAGGAGAAAGGGATTGACTTTGAGGTGATGGACTTCAGGTGAGGCACAAAGTCTGGAAAACCAGAGATGTGGGCCTATTCCTTGGAAAGAAGTCACGACTCCAGAGAGGAAGGCTATGTGGTGACTATGATGGGGGTACAAGAGATTCTCCCAAGTGAGCTGGTAAGATGGAACGAACTCTATTTAAGAAAACATAGAAATGCAATATATTTCTTGCAGACCTTACTTTATGTACCTAGATTCATTTCAGCAAAAATACTTAAGCAAATTCAAGTTTATACGATTGTGTTGGCATATCCCAAAATTCAGTGGGATGTAACAAGACATTATGGAAAAAGAGTGCCCCATGGTCAAATATACCCAGGAATCACTGGATTAAAAACTCTTCAGTGTTGTTGTTTTTTTAACTGCGGGACTTCTCAGAGCCTTTAGTCATGCTTATGTCTATTATTAATATCCAAATAAGAGACACAGAATTCGGCATTTTCCAACTTTAATTGAGCAAAGAATCTTTTACTTTTTTTCCCTCAGACTATTTCATAGAACTAATTTTCCAAGAAAAATGCATTGGTATGTAAATGTACTAGACTGGATCATCAACTATAATGTGAAAAGAGACATGGACAGTGGAGACAAACACAATGCAAGTTAACTTGTAGAGTCCAGTAAGCACTGCATAAGGACATTTCAGGAATGCTAAACCTTGTTTAGCTCAATGTGATAGTCTTTATTGTAAATTATGCATAAGTCACGTGACAAGAAGCAAGGTTACATAATTAGAATTATGATATAAATATTATAGGCCACATTCAACTCTTAGTATTTATGTGACACACAGCTCAGTTAAACAAAACCAATCTCTACTCTGACCTCTTTAAAAGAAATGAGAGTTGACATTTTACATTGTGTTCTCTATTTACCACCACCATTTTTGCAGATTTGAAAATGTATGAAATAATATAAAGGATAAGAGAGCCATATGGTAAAGACTAATTAAATAACTTATATTGCATCTGTTAAAAATCAGATAAATAAAAGCTTTATCTTAGTAAGTAAAATTAACCATTGAGTCTCTGATGTGTAGCTCATGACCTACAAATGTACCTGCAAACTTCTTTGAGTAGATCCTGGAATCACATACCACCGGCCCTTCTCTGCCACTTTACCTCTTCTTGCTTTCCTGGGATTCCCTATGGGGAAAAGAAGGTGCAGCCAGCAGGGTTACATTCTTGCTGTGTCTGTAACTCCACGTACTGTAAGCACCCTCCCTTTTACTACCCACAAGATAATCTTAAACTATATCTTCAGAAACACGGGAAGCCCCTGCCCCTGTCATAGTCCACCCACGGAGCCATTCAGTGGCTCAATATGGATTCTGGCTTCTAAATACTCTGTTAATAAGTTAACTTTTCAATTTCAGAATATGAAACAGTTTCTAAAAATATTTTTTATAGACACAATGGAGTATTATGCAGCCATAAAGAAGAATGAAATCTTACCATTTGCAACAATATGGATGGACCGACCTAGAGAACATTTTGCCAAGTGAAATAAGTCAGAGAAAGACAACTACCATATGATCTCACTTATATGTGGAATCTAAAGAAAAGGATAAATAAATGAACTAATCAGAAACAGTCTCAGAGACATACAGGAAAAACTGAGGGTTGCTAGATGGGAGGGTGGGGTGGAAATAAAGGGGAAGGTGAGAGGATTAGAAAGCACAATCAGTAACCACAAGATTGCCACAGGGATACGAAAGTCAATTTGGGAAATGTAATCAGTAAAGTTGTAAAGATTTTGTAGGGTATCCGATGGACACTTGTCTCACTGGGGAGATCACCTCAGGGATGATGTAGATGCCTAAAAATATTTTTTAAGGATTTTATTGGGGAAGGGGAACAGGACTTTATTGGGGAACAGTGTGTACTTTCAGGACTTTTTTTCAAGTCAAGTTGTTGTCCTTTCAATTTTAGTTGTGGAGAGCACAGCTCAGCTCCAGGTCCAGTTTCCGTTGTTAGTTGCAGGGGGCACAGCCCACCATCCCTTGCGGGAGTCAAACTGGGAACCTGTGGTTGAGAGCCCACTGGCCCATGTGGGAATCAAACCGGCAGCCTTCGGAGTTAGCACAGAGCTCCAACCGCCTGAGCCACTGGGCCGGCCCCTAAAAATATTTTTTTAATTAAAGTGTATTGGGGTGACAGTGGTTAGGAAAGTTACATAGGTTTCAAGTGTACAATTCTGTAATACATCATCTGTATATCACATTGCATGTTCACCACCCAGAGTCAGTTCTCCTTCCATCACCATATATTTGACCCCCTTTACTCTCATCTACCACCTCCCTCCCCCCTTACCCTCTGGGAACTACTAAACTATTGTCTGTGTCTATGAGTTTTTGTTTCTTTATTTGTCTTGTTCCTTTTATAATTAAATTTCCCTGGTAATTTTGCTCAAAATGAAATTTGCTTTTGATCAAATATTCATTTGGTCCAGTCCAATCACAGTAAATGTTCTTACCCAGATCACCAGAAGGTGCAGTTAGACCAAAGCCATGCTGGAGGACTGCATAATGATCACTGTTATAAAGATAACTTCCCTGCACTATGCCTCCTAAGAGCTTTTTTTGTTAAAATATATAATTGCACTATAATAAATTAGAAATATAATAACTTTAGTCATCCATGCATTTTTTTGTGTATAGTAACTGACCTCAATATTTAATCTTCATTCTTTAACTATTCAAGATGAAGGTTGGGAAACAGTACTGTATGACTTCACTTCAGAATCATTGTGTATCACGGTAGCAGGGAATAATCAGATAGTTGTATGTTTCACGCCTTGAACAAGTAAGATGTAACTATCCTCAAAGATACTCACTTTCAAGTCTAAAGCATAAAGTCATGTTTGTAGAAACTATACCACTGAAATATTTCAAAGAGATAAGTCGAATCATACACAAGAAGAGACAGGTGTAGGGGGAAAAAAATCTATTCTTGGAGTATTAGCATGGAGTGCTCACCTATCCCTGTAGGTTCCAGAAAAATGGAGATGTCAAAGACATGGGAAGATGACATAAACCACTTTTCACTGTAACATCTTTTAAGTAGGCTCCCAAGTGGAGTGGATGGCTGAATGAGATGAAAAATGCTAGTGATACAAGCATGTGTAGAGAGAATTGATAAACATGAAGCTAAACTGCCTCCCCATTTTGAGAATTCTGTTACATTGCTATGCAAAATTTCAAGAGTGGAACAGAAAGATAATTTATCCACTGCCTCCTCGCCGTGCAAATTACTTGAATCTATTAACATGAAATTTCAAAATATGAGTTCATTTCTATAACTGTTCTAGACAAAGCACAGGAAATGCCCTGCCTATAGTCATTTATATCTCCGAAGCTCAATTTGATAATAAGAGCCCATATCTGGTCAAACTACAATTTAAAAATAAGTGATGCCACAGAAAGAGCTCTCTCAACAACTGCCATTTATCCACCGCTTTCTATGAGCAAGACTCTGCTGAGGTCCTTTAACTGAGCCAACTCTTTCAATTCTTACAGCAAGTCTTTGATGTCAATACTATTATTATCCTCATTTTAAAGATAAGGACATCTTGATAATATATGGCAGAGCTGAAATATTTCAAGAATAGAAATATTAAAATTATCATATATTCATTTATTCAGTAGAATTCAGAAAGCAACTATAGATAACAGCATGGTAAAATAGTAGGGATTTGTCATGACGGCACCTTGTCCAAAAGGAGTTTGTAACTAGTGTTAGGGGTGGCATGGGGTTGGGGAGTGGTAGTATGGGGCTTACCCCCAAATCCATATACCATCTTAGAAAAGCAGGCTACAGATGAATCAGTCCCTACAGCACCTGAGGATATTACCTTTTTGTCCAGTCACTTTTGTTTTTCCTTTTGCGTCACACTGTGGTAGTTTAAACGACTTTACACTGAAATCCATTCCAATTTAAGTTAGATACTTTTCTAAAGTGACAAAGAAGGACTTAGGAGAAATGCTCAACTACGAAGAGAAAAATGCCTTCACTACAAATAGAAAACCATGCAGCTTTTTCACGTAAAGTCTAGGTGATAACAAATCAGTCAGGTTGCTTTGATCTGTACAAAGATCTAGGAACAAATTATCAATTTGTTAACACCGAAAAAAACAAAAAATGGAGGTGATTACCAATAGAGCCTGTGAGAAGTCTAGCTTATCAGAAACTTCTAATTTCATTTTATGAAAAAATGATGGGCCTGATAGATGTCAGGAAAACCATAAATGTAATCTATCTGAAAGTTCACAGTGCTCCTAATATATTTCCATCTGATAGGAGGATCAAGCATCACAAGCTCCATACGTGAATCTGTCAGTTCCCCTGGGGGTGCTGCTTTCTCAAATAGTAAAAACAAGGGATGGGGGGAAGACATGCTCTCAGGAGTTCCACACTTCCATAAAGATTTAAATCAATAAAGGGCCATGATAACTATAACTTTAAACAGAATTATTGCTATTACTATGATTTTTTAAATTAAAATTTACTGGGGTGACAATGGTTAGTATCATTACATAGGTTTCAAGGGTACAACTCTGTGATATATCATCTCTATCTCACATTGTGTTCACCACCCAGAGTCAGTTCTCTTTCCATCATCATATATTGGATCTCCTTTACCCTCATCCACCACCCCTATATGATCATTAATTTAAGTACTTGAGATATTTTAAGTATAACCCAGCTTGAAGACCAGTGGAAGAAGGGACCTAGCTGGGGTCTCACAGTCAAATTTTCTGTCTTTAAGAGTTGATGTTTGTGTTACCATTTCTGCCTTTAATTGAGCAGATCTGAGTATAATTACTGGGTGTCATTACTACCTTTCTCATACTGTCAGTGTTTCAAACGTAGATGTCTCATACCTCAGAGAAATGGACACAGCAACAGATCGAAGTGGCCTGAATGAAGAGTTAAATCTGGAGGTGACCCCTACACATACAGTGTCTGACCTTCAAGCTTCCGTGGCCTTTGAGAAGGCTGGCTGAGCTGTTGGCTTCATAGGGAAACTCAGCAGGGCAAGGGCCTGTTGATGGCTTTTATCATTCTGTCGAGAACTTGGAGGCATGTTTATTATTTATAGGGCTGTTTCGAAAATGCGGTTATACTCATTTTTTATTAATTGACTTTAACCAATTAATGTACATGTTTATATGCACAATGGAGCTAAGGTATTTCCATTAAAGGACTACATCCTCATCCTTTGACAAGTGGTTTTTACAAAGGAAGTTAGGAAACTATGGTTAAAATATTGCTAATATCGAACACTCAACTAACCACTTACTGTTTACTGCACTGTACTAAGCCCTTTACACGTGCCATCTCTCTGAATCCTCCTATCACCCTTACGAGTAGTTTCACTCATTCTTGTAGGTAAGAAAACAGACAACAGAGTTTATATATGGCGCCCAGGTTCACAGAGCTGGGATGAAATCTCAAGCAGTGGCCTCCACCCTTAACTACAACTAGTTTAAGGAGGCCAATATTCCAAACATTAAAATTTCTATCTTACCTCAGATTTATTAGTATTTGTAATTTCTCACTAAGTAATTTATTAGTATGTTTAAACACTAACGCATACCACCATATGGGTTATACGTGGCCCATTATCACCAGCCTTTTACATTTCATCTTCTATTTGCCAGTATTATTATAGAACCCATTACACTGGATATGATTCCACCATTGAAACTCAGTAATTTTTAAAAATCTATATTCTAATCGGAAGTACAAAAAGTCATTAATGCCAACTAGCAGTCTTATAATGAAAGAGAATATGGTATCATTTTAATTTGTCTATTTGGAAAAGTCTCATCGACATTTAAATTGTGTAGTATTTTAATGAAATATCTGCTAAAAGTGGGAGTCATGTGTATGTGTATGTACTCTTAGCTGCAGGGAAAATAAAAACTATCACAGATGGAACAATGCAGTATTTGTACCACCAAATTTTCTATTTGGTCAAATTTCAGAGCATTTGTTTTGTGGAAATGTATTTGAAATGTATTTGATATTTCTTTAAGGTAAGTGCTTCATCCAAGAAAATGCAAACAAGCACAAAGGCTTAGAGTCTAACTCTGAGCCTACACCATATGGCTTTTTCTTTCCATTAACTTTCAATGTGATCTTTCAGGAGAAATTTGCTAATAGATGACCTCAGTGTCTCCCGCTGGTGAAGTCCTCTCTTCTCTATTTCTGTGATCAGAGGAAGAAGAAAAGGTAAGAATGACCAGGAGAAAGTACGAGGAGCATACGTTAGTAGCAGCTCAAAGTTTGGGAGTTAAAAAAAAATTCTGAGGACCTAACGCTTCTGTAAATGTTCTGTGCCAGCCTATATTTAACTTGTGTTGAAAAGCCCATGTTCTCTCAGAGTTAAAATTAATCTGTCTCCATGGTGAGTTCCAATAGAACTGTGGCTGGTTAGCTCAGCGAGTTAGAGTATGGTGATGATAAAATCAGAGAAGGTCAGAAAACTGCCGGTTGTCCCTTGATCAGAGGTGACTCCCTAACTCCATAGACCTCGGCGGAACTGGGCAAAATAAAGTGGATGGGTCAGCACAAGTCAGTCATCTGCCTTGGAGAAATAGCTCAGGTCTTCACCACACTAAAGGTACTTCAGTAGAGAGGTACTGTCCAAACGGAAAGAAAGTACATTCCATTCCACTGCTTTTCTAAGTGATTCCCAAGGACCACCTTCATCTAAATTTCCACAGATGCTTTCTAAATGCATGTTCCCAGGCCGTGCACAGACCTTCAGAATCAGGTCCCTCATTTGGTCAAGGAATCGACATTAGAAAGCTCACCAGGTGATTACTGTTTTCACCAAGATTTGAAGACCACTAGTCTAGTATACCCCCATTTCCCACTGGTAAAATAGAGTTTCTGAATGTATATTTAGTGCCACATTGCTGATTATCGAAATCGGGTATAGAAGACAAGCAACACAGAGCCCAAAGTCATGAAGATTATTTTCTAATTCTAGCTCAGACACTAATTAACTATGTCATTTTATTTAAGTCTAACCTTAAAATAAAAGCAACTTAAGCCATTTTCTAGACTGAGCACTGGTTCTCCCCTTACAGCTGGTTCTTCTTTCCCTTCTCTCCCAAATCTCACTCTGACACATCTTAAGCCTATAACAAATTCCTATTATTAACAGTGATACCCTCCAGACACTTAAGAATCATAGATCTACACTAGAATGGCCCCCGATCTTCCAAACTGACAGGTAGGTGGAAATCCTAAGAGATGAAGAGCGGTGCCCAAAGTGGTTTTGGTAGTATTGGTATTGAAACAAGCATTCAGGTTTCCTGGTTCCGATTTTAACTAATATATGATTTAATTTCTCACACTCACTCACTGAAAAGAAAATGTCTATACTGACCATAGAGATGGCTGTGAAGACAAAATGACATAGTATGTATTTTCAGAGGTAAAAAATACCATCTTTCCTGGCCATCCCCCACTAGTGCTTAAAGCTTTTGCGTCTCTATGACTTGGCTCATGAAGTTTTCTCTCCTTGGAATACCTCCCTTCGCCATTTGTACACAACAAAATCATCAAAGCCTAATCTTTGGGTTCTGCACACCCCATTTTAATGTGGAGAGGGGGAGTTTCTCCCACGCCAGCAAGCAATTCTTGGACACCAGCTGGGTGTCCTACAACCCAAATTAATTCTGACACTGTCTATCTGGAGATAGTGTCAGATCCTACAGGTCAAGGGCTCAGTCTTACAAGACTGTCCCCTCACTTCCGACGTCAATCACAAGCCCAGGTTGTCTATCACCTGTGCTTCTGACCCACAAGCCATAGATTTGTGGTTGCCACAACCCCCTCCTTGGGTTCTTTAATTTGCTAGAGCATCTCGCAGAAATCAAAAACACATTTTACTTACTAGATCACCGGTGTGTTATAAAAGGATATAATTCAGGAACATCCAGATGGAAGAGACGCGTAGGGTAAGGTGTGGGGAAGGAGTGAGGAGCTTTCATGCCCCCTCCAGGTGCCCCACTCTCCCCATATCTCCACATGTTCACCACCCTGAAGTTCTCCAAACCCCATCCTTTTGGGTTTTTATGGAGGTTTCACTACTCAGACAGGAATCATGAAATCATTGGCCACTGGAAATTAATTCAACCTTCAGGCCCTCTTCCTTCCCTGGAGTTTAGGGAGTAGAACAGAAAATTCCAACTGTCCAATCCTGTGGTTGGCTCCCATGGCAACCAACCCCTAGGCTTAGGTGCTTTCTAAAAGTAGCCTCATTAACATAACAAAAGACCTTTATGACTCTTATCACTTAAGGAAATCCCAAGGGTTTTTTGAAGCTCTGTGCCAGAAACTGGAGGAAGACCACATATATGTACATTTCTTATTGATAAAGAACAAAATTCGGCTGAGTAAACCTGAAGATCTACTTGGCTTAATTAAGCAATTCAGGAATAGGGCTGCATCCCAAGTAATAACTGGATGGGCGCTCCCAGAGGTTGTAGGAAATATTTTTTTTTTTTTTTTTTTTGGTATGATGCGTGGGGCAAGGCAGTTATTAACAAGAGAAAAGAATTAGTTTTAGAACAGGGCATCATCTTTTGGGGAGAAGGGACCATCAAAGGTTTTTATCATGCAGATTACATCTTCTTGCTGTGGGGGATGGAGAGGGCCAAGGTGTCAGATTACCTTGCTGATGGTTGGCCACAAAATTCCAGACTGGTTGGTTAAGATTATATTTCTAGTAAAGGTTGAAATAGCAATTAGGTCAGCTATTAAATCTAGGTTTGGTATCATGGGCTTTATAGCACAAGTGATGCAATTTGGTGCCTATGGTTTTCTCATTAACATTATAAATCATAATATCCCACCTAACTAAAACACTTTCCTAATATTCCCCTTGACCAGTTTCCAATTTAAGTGAGACTCCTTAGAAGTATCTCTGTTTGACCCAAGCGGAGAGACCCCTGCCCTGTCCCTCCCTGTGGAGGGTCCAACTCTGGTGCTGTTCCTGCAAAGCCATTGCGCATGGACGAGGAATCTAGGGAACCAAGGAAGTGCACATACCCAAAGACCTTGTCTCCCACCTTCCAGACCATATCTGGTACCCCCAAAGTTAGAATGTCCTGCCCAGCAGGTTCTGAGCCCACTACTAGGGCCTCTTCTTTAGGTTAACATCCTGAAGACAGACCCCATGGTGCTTGTGTTTGCACCCCCTATTCTTGAAAGAAGGCCAAGGTGCAGGTGTTTGTGAGGCAAGGGTGTAAGGGGAGGGTAGACGGAACTTGAATATGAATGGAATGTATAGGAAGCTTATCAAAGTGCAGGAGAGTCAGGAGCAGGTATAGCAGAGTGGTGGGCCACAGTTGGAGGCCTTTTGTTCTCTTGCCCTAACGCCACAAATATTAGTACACTTTAAACTTACACAACGTTAGGTGTCCATTATATCTCAATAAGGCAGAACGGGGAAAAAAGAAGTGCGCCTACTTCTTAGACTGTAAGAGGTCAGCCGACTTTTTCTTACAGTGATAGATTTTAGGTACTGCAAGCCATACAATCTCCGTTACAATGCTTCAGCTCTGCAGTTATACCACGAAAGCAGCCACAGATAATATGAATGAGCATAGCTATGTTCCAGTAAAACTTTACAAAGACAGGAGGTGGGCTGGATTTAGGCCCTGGGCAGTTTGCTGACCTCCACATGATCTGTGTTTTACTTCTCTGGCCCTTAGCGCATTCTATCTCATGTTCTACAGTTATCTGTTCCCCTCTGTCATCTCTACTTTGAGAAGTTTGGCTGTATGGCCAAATTTAGTGGCTTTCTAAAGAGCATAAACATGTTCACACAGAAACAGAATTAAAACTCTGGGATGCCCTTTGTGATTTGACAAGCAGCATACGACTGGTGCTAGTACAGCATTTAGCCCAAGGCCACATTTCATGTTTAAAGCAGGATTAGGAAGTTCTGCTATCCATGGAAGTGGCATGTGACTGTCACTTGTAACTCTACTAACCATGCTGTAAATTTGTGTCACGATTTAGCCTTAAAAATATAATACATTCTCCTTATGTTAGTGTCTTAGCAACCTTTTGATTAATAAGCAATGTGTGTATTTTTGTAAATATAAAGACAAATGAAACACCCTTGCTCTCAAAAAGCTGACCCTTGAATAGACCAAATTTAAACTCCTTCAGGGAAGAGACCGTGTTTTGTGCTTCTTTGTATGTATATAGCAGGAGCTCAATAAATGATAGCTCTGCTATTGTTCTCTTAGAGAGTTAGGTGAAAGAGACCTGGTGGAAATTCACCGGCCCGAAGCTCTTGGCAACTGAATTTCACTTCTTCTGCAGCCAAGAGGTTCAAACCTTAAGAGAGAGAGATTTACCCTTTTAATGTATGAAATCATTTTCATAAAGATTTGGTGGGGTAGCCAACCTCTTCTCCTTTTCATCAAGAGCTTAAAGAAACCTGTGCGAGGGTGAACACTCAGGGATGCGTCCACAGTCAGTACCAATCAGCACTGACATGAAGTGGTGATGGGGAAACTGATTTCTCTTGTGTTAGGGCATGCTCTTGTCATCTTCTGGCTTTGTAGAGGCACCCGAGATCTACAGCGCATGCCCAAAAGCCAGCACTGCTTTCTGATGAACTCACTCCTCCCTCTCTATCCTTGCTGATCAATGTGAAGTCCACAGAGCAACAATGTCAACATCATGGTTTCATCTCGGACTTTGTTAGACAGGCAGGATCTTGGATCTATCCCAGATCTACTGAATCAAAATCCCCCGGGTAATCTGTAAGCAACACAAGTTTGAGAAGCATTGACCTACCTATAGCCCTGACTATATACCATTCGGTCCTTTATCCCTGAGCAGAGTAAAGCAACACATGCAACAAGGGTACAGTAGTTTCCACTAACATCAGCTCCTTGTTAAAACAGCAATTAAGGTCAACTATACTGGTGTTCTTTCATCTAGAACTACAAATAACGAAATAATGCCTACTGCTACCAGTGCTCTTTTCATGTATAATCTCCTCCTTTACTAGAAAGCACTGACAAAGTCAATTCTGCATGGATTTCCTTCCATGGCTTAGACCTTATTGGCACTGGAATGCATTCACCTTCACTGCTGGCTGTGGCAGCATGCCCAGGTTCACCACTCAAATGCCTACTGTAATACAGGGTCACCAGCAACAAGATGCTGGCAACTGGCCAGTCTCCTAGCCTTTCTTGTCACAGAGTTACTTGGATGGGCAAGGGCCACAAGGGGAATGGGTAACAACGGGATGTCCCAGCAGCCCGCTGTACAGCAGCTGAAAGAATGAAGTCAAGTAGGGAAAAAAAGTAAAACCCAGACACAGCGAAAAACAATTTTGAACACTGTAATCAAGCCAAGTACTGTTGGGAAAAATCCTATCAGTGAGGAGTGTACAACCAAGAATGTGTTGGCAGACCATAAAACTGACTGGAAGAGCTGCAAACAGCTTCCAACTATACACATTGAATTGGCACCCACAACTCTAGGTTGTGCAAAATCCACAAGCAAAGATGCATTCATTCAATGAATTATTTATTCATTGGGATCTGTTATGACAAGCCCTGTAGGCTGGGCTAGTGTTTTCAGATATGGCTCACTCATGTCTTTGTGAAGCTTCCCTTCTAACAGGAGAGAGACAGACAGATAAACTAATTACAGTAAAATACGGGCTTTAACAGGAATTTGTATTCTGATCATTGGGGGTGATGGGGAGGCCTTCAGGGAGGGGTGTTCAATTAAACTCTCTACCAGAGAAGTTGAAGAAGGCTTAACATAGGAGACACCTAAGATGGGTATTAAAGGATGAATAAGAGTTTTCCAAGCAGAAATCAGTGGGAAACGCATAGTAGTGAGGCCCGCGTGCGTGCGTGCATGCATGTGTCTGTACTCGGCACTGTGAAAGAATATGCATTCTGAGAAGTCATTTTGACCAGAGTGAGAAATGAAGCTGAAAAACAATGCTTATACCAGAATGTAAAAAAAAAAAAAAAAAATGCCTGTCAGGCTAACCCTTTGGCAGCTAATCCTGTAAGCACCAAGGACTTATGGGAGGATTTTAAACAAAGGAACAACAGGATCAGGTATAAAGTTAAAGCCTGATAAAGATCATTTTACACAGATAACAGTAGTTGTCAATAGTATCACCTACAGGTCATACACAGCACCAAGGAGAAGAACAACAGTGATCATGGGGACACTGCGGAACTTGGAGAGGGTAAAGGGAAAATGTATAATCAAATACGCCTCTCAAAGGGATATTGGATATTCCCGCATTCAAGCAGCTACTTTGTGCGAGCCACTCAATAGCTTTTCTTGAAGCAATAATAAAGGAAGCCTTGTTCATCATTGCAGCTGGCTAAATCTGCCCAATTTACAATTTCCCCAAACTCAATCACTACATTTTTCCCCTTTCCTACATTAAGGACTATTGCAATTTGCATTTTATATTAGATTCAAAATTTCAAATTAAAATATGTCACTTATTTAAAACATTCACATCTTAATGTCAGTCTGAATTTGGTACTGTCAATTACATGTAACTTTATTGCATTCTTTAAAGAACAGGGAAAAAAATCAGCACTTATAGAAGTTGCATCACTTACAGAAGTTATAAAAGATAAAAGTATGCTTTTTTCCAAATCATTGCATATTTTCTCTACTTTCTTCATTCAAATGCACATCTTAAGTTATGTCCATTTTTGGGCTTTTAAAATTTGACTTTAAAACTTGCCAATAAAATGAAAGTAAAATATTCCTTTAAATGGGCTCTTTATCTCAAATCATTTAGACCTTTAATTGTCCTAGTATGGTAAGGTTTTTGAATCATAATTACAAAACAATATGCATAATTTGACTACCAGTTCTCTACTTACAAAAGCTATACACATTTTATAGCTACCTAAATCCCATGCTTTGATAGTACATAGTATTGTTTTAGTAAAGTGGGTTATGAACAGCAGTGATTACTCTGAAAATTAAAGTAAGTGGTAAAGGTTAAGGTAAAACATTTTCTCCACTACAGAAAAGACAGAAAATTAGAGTATAATGATAGCTATTTAGAATTTATTATAGTCTAAATATCAGTTTAAGTGAAGTCGTCATTCAAGAACAACTGGTAAAAATCTTCTATATTTTGAAAGACTTCTTATTTCTGGTGGCCTGGCCATACAGAAAGTGTCCTCTAAATTTAATGGTGCCTTCAGTGTATACATAGCATCACTGGTATCTACCACCTCTGTATGTCAAACTATAAAAGAACTGGACTTCAAATCAAAGAGAATGCACACACTTGGCATCTAAGTAGATCATGCGACTACCACAGCTACCCACAACAGAAAGCCAAGCAACATAAATGTACTACATCTAAAGTTAAAGCAATGTACACAAGGCCTTAAAGCAGTGTGCTTGGATCTGCTGCAGTAGGATAACTAAGTCTTGACAGATTCATAGCATCTTGTACTTGTATATACCCAAAGGCTTCCAGGCCCATGTCATGCCCTCAGGAGAGAAACTTTGTCTACCAAGTAACAAAATCAAGTTTTAGAGATAACAATCCCTGCACGCAAACACTTTACAGAAATCCAAAGCCCCCTATAGGATTCTCTTCAGATAATGTCAGTTCCTGTACAGATGGACTCTGCTCTGTGCGTGGTAAACATAGCCATTAAATATTACTCACTCTCAAGATTTTAATAGAAGGATCACTATCTGTATAAACATGGCTTTTTTCTCAACCCACTAGAGATTCTTGAACCCACCCACCAGTAACTATTCTGAAATAGTCAAACTTCATCCACCCACAACCAGCAGAGGAGTAACTAAGTGAAGTAAGCACGAGTGGCAATAAACACCCTAGGAAAAGTGGTTCTTTCTGAAATAGAAGAAAACTTACAATGTTTAGATTTAAGGTAACATCCAGGAAATAATGTGAAGTTTGCTATTCTCTTTGATCTTCCTTCTAGTTCTCCCTCCTTTTCTGGCGATAAAAAAAATTAATGAACTTTAGTGGGAACAGGTGAATATTTGAACATAATCAAGCTTGGAGGAAAGAGATGGAATTGTATGGAGAACACCCAAGAAAATGAAAGGATAAGAAACAAATAGCAATAGATTTATTCACAAATTGCCTGTTTAGTGAATTCCAGAGTCAACATCCTTAAAATATACTTAGTGGAAGAAGAAAAATATGTAACTGTATTATTTACCCCTGACTTAATGTAAGCCTCTGCATCTATAGTCAGAGATCCACAGAATAAACTATGGGCACATTCTGTCATCTAGTTTAATTATACAAGGCTTGGCAGGCAGTAAAACATTTGTAAATTCTCTGGAAAAGACTAAGCTATATGAATGATATATAGAAGAATGAATGTATTTTATTAAATAGTCAACTGATGATTGGGAAGGAGACAAAATGAGAACATCCATTCAATAGTCAGAAATAATACTTTTTGTTTTGATTTACAAAAGGCATCCAGTTATAACTATTTTTTCAGTGTTTTTACAAATAAGATAGAAAATAAAGTATTTATTTTCTATTGAATTCCACACACTAGAACCTCCATTTGTGAGACACATAAGAATACCTCATTACAATTATTTTTCCTATTTAGAAGTTGGGGAAAAGAACCTACAATTTTAAATATGTTGAACAATCCAAACTGTCATTGGAATCTACAAAAATAAAAAAGAAAGAAAATTGGTTATTCATTAAAATGCATAGTGGGAATATCATTTTTTTTTGTTAGCTCTTTATCACTTGGGGAGTTCTCAATAATCTTATAAATTATCTTAATGCAATATTTAAAAATTTCCCCATGTTACAGAGTATTTAATTGCCACCAACTTTTAAAATTATATGATACTTAGTTGGTATAAAGTAAAAAGAACAGTGTTAATTTATGTTACTGACATATGTAAGCCATCGACTTTATGTATATCTTTGTCTTTGCTAGGTGAACCTAATAAAATAGGATATGGTTGTCTGTACCTAGAGCGGATATTCTCTTCTCATGGCAATAATTAGTGAAACTTTAATTTGGAAGAAAGGGTTCATGTTGTAATACTTTTGATTTGGGGTGTAAATCATGTGATTTAACTGCTGTGAGACAATAATAGCTACTATTTATTGATCCCCTGATATGTGTCAAGCCCTGTGATAAAATACTTTAAGTGCACCATTTTATTTAAATCTTCACAACAGTATCATTAGTTATTGATGATTATCTCTATTTCATAGCAATATTCATTTAACAATTTTTCACCAAATTCACATCACTCGTGGTGCTTGAGATACTTCAGTGAATTAAATGGACAAAGATCTCTGCTCTTGTAGAGCTAAAACTCTAGCGATAACCAATAAGCATAATAAAGAAGTAACTTATGAAGAGTTGTACATTGGGGGAGGGGGCTATCACTTTGTGAGGGTTGTAAATGTCTAACTATTACATTGTTCTGTACACCCGAAACTAATAAGTAAACATATATATGGAATGTACAATACAGTATAGGGAATATAGGCAATTTTATTATAATAGCTTTGTATGGTGTCAGATGGGGACTAGACTTGGTATTATCACTTTGTGAGGGGTGTAAATGTCTATTACACTGTTTTGTACACCTGAAACTAATTAAAAAAAGAAGTAACTTATGAAAAATGTTACAAGGTAAGAAGTGCCTAAAAAATGTTTAAAAGTGGACAAGGAGATCAGGAGTGTAGAGGTAAGTGTGCTGCAATTTTAGAGGGTGTGGTCAGGGTAGGTCTCAGGGAGATGATGCAAATGCCAAAATGACACATAAAAACCCAAAATGATGGCGGTGAGAAAGTTAGCTTTCAGACTTCTGGGAAATACAAGTAGTACTTCAGATAAAGAGAACAGCCAGTGCAAAAGTCCTAAATCAAGAACTTACCTGTCATGTTCAAAGAACAGCAAGTTTAAGATGAAGGAAATAAGAAAGTGAGAAAAGGCTGGACAAATAGAGGAAATGAAGTCAAAGAAGGAATGTAAGCCAATGTCTCTAGGCCATGATAAGTACAATATTTTGCGTATATAAGGTATGATCAAAAGATACGGTGAATATTTAAATTTAAAAATTTATTACAATATAGACACATTGCCATTAATCCCCCTCAAAAAATATCCCCCTCACTTTGAACACACTTATCCGATCATTCTTGCCACTTTCTGAAGCAGTTCTAGAAGTCCTCTTTCGTGAGTGTCTTTACTTCATCCTCCATCATGACAACACTCCGTGTCACACATCGCTTCTGGTATATGGCAATTTCAATCAAATAAAAACATTACTATGTGTCCTCATTCACCTTATTCAACAGATCTGGCACCAGGCAACTTCTGGCTCTTCCCCAAAGTCAAAATGACCATGAGAGGTAAACATTTTGAGTCAATTCAGGACATCGAGGCAGCCACGACAGTACAACTAAAGACACTCACGAAAGAGGATTTCCAGAGCTGCTTCAGAAAGTGGCAAGAAGGATGGGATAAGTGTGTTCCAAGTGATAGGGAGTGTTTTGAGGTGGATTAATGGCAATGTGTCTTTTACTGCAATACATTTTTTTTAATCTAAACATTCACCATAGTTTTTTTTATCATACCTCGTACTCTAAGGAAAACCAGTAGCCTTTGTAGGGCTTTGAGTAGTAGAGTGACATGATCTGCCTCCCATTTTGAAAGCACAACTGTAGCTGCTCTATAGAGAGTAAATTGTAGACGGCAATGGCAGAGGCACAGTCAGTTTGGAGGCTACTGCAGCAATTTATGAAGAGGATGACAGAGGTGATAGTTGCAGAGGTGGTGAGAATGTTTAAATTCTGGATGTGTGTGAAGACAATACCAACAGGGCTTGATGACATTAGATGTGGTATGTGAGAGAAGGAGAGGCATGATGGAGGATTCCAAGATTTTTGGCCTGAACAAAAGGAGGGATAAAACCGATATCAATTGAGATGGGAAAACTGTGAGTAGAACAGATTTGGGTGGGAAAAGAGAAGTTCAGTTTTGGACAAGCTTATAAGTAACAAATGTGAAGTAGGTAGTGATGTCAAATAAGCAGTTGGACATATGTGTTTGGATTTCAGGAGACAGAACAAGGTGGGGGTATAAATTTAGGAGGTGGTGACAAAAATTGTATTTATAATCATGTGAATGGATGAAATCACTAAGAGATGAGTGTAGACTAAGAAAATGACCTAGAGCTGAGCCATAGGGTATTCCAACATGAAGAAGAGGGAAGGGAAGAGATTGGTAAAGGAGACTGAAAAGGATCAAGCAATGAAAAAGAAATTAAACTAAGAGGCTATGTTATCCCGCAAGCCAAGTAAACAAAATCTACCAAGGAGAAGGAGTGACCCATTGTACAAATGCTGCTCAAAGATTAGTAAAATGATCATGGAAAATTGACCACTGGGTATAGTGAAAAAGAATGTTCTTAACTGCTATATTTTAATAATATAACACATGTTAAAATATTAAAGTAATAAGGATTACCATTTATTGTGTAGATACAATTTGTCAAGCCCTGCATTATATGCTGTACATATATTAGTTTTATTTTTCCTAATAATCCTAAAGGTAGGCATTCTTTTGTCTTTAGAGATTTGGAAAACTGATACTCTGAAACACTGAGCAACTTGTCAAAGGTTCCACAGCTAATAAATGTTAAAACCAAAATTGGAACTCAGGCTTACCTTGATCCTAATGTCAATTCTAGTATATCATGATATCTTCTGCAATTAGGAGAGGATATATTAATACTAGGAAGGAAAGTAAAAATGAAAATCCTATGGCTTTTTAAAAACTTCATAATGGATACTTATATGTACAGAAAAGAATTGTAGGGAAAAAAGTCTCTGCCAAGCTAAAACATATGAGTTTTATCACATTATAATTTATAAAAATTCAGTAGCTGCCTAAATATAGGCTCCAGTCTATTCCTACTATGCTGACCTTAGAAATTATTGTCAGAATAATGGTTCTAAAACATTGTTTTCTGCATTATTGATGTAACCAAAACCTAAGTCCTCAGCTTGACATTCGGGCATTTGATCAACTGACCTGGCAGTTTAGGGCATGTGATGGGCCTGTGTTCTGACCTGAGTAATGAAACAGACAGTACCTTTACTATATACCCAACATTGCATCATGAACAAAACCTTTACAATGCAAATGGCCTGATATCTACCAAGCTGGGCTCATTGTGTTATTTCATTAAACTCCCCTTTCTCTTCTTATCTTGCTAAGACCAGGACACCTTGAGAAATCCTCCTTTCCCGTATTTAATAATTATGAAATCATACTATGGACCAGGCAGTCTCCTAGGCACCAAAGATATGTGGTGAGCCAGACAGATGAGATCCTACGTTCTCAGTCTTACATTCAAGTGGGGGAGACACAGAGAAGTAAACGTTTTAAATGGCAAATTTGATGAGAAAAAGACATGGCTAGCAGTGGCTTGGGAGCACATAATGTTCTTAGGAGAAACAGTCCTTTCTGTGCTAGGGAACACTTAGCAATCAGGATGAAAGTTATTTCAGTTAGGACTTGAGTGTCAAGAGAAGTAAAGAGCTCCATAACATTTTCGCTGCGACGTTCATCTACAGTCCAATGATATTTCCATGAAGCTGACTGCGGCGTTCGACTTTACCCCATGAGCTCAAACTAGAGAGAATCTTGACAGTGTTCCAGAAAGGAAGTTTAGGAAAGCAGATGTACATTTTTCTACATTTTTGTGTTTTTCAAGAATGAATAACAATAGGAAATTTTTATACTTCAAAGTAATCATTTTTTAACAAGATGTAGCACCTTCACTGTATTTACTTTAAATATAAATACTGTAATTATTTTTTGTGGATTTTTGACACATTTTGGAGAAAAAACTTGAATTAACGCAATGAAGGGGTTTATTGCAAAACCCATATACCTCACAATATTGCCAGGAGCCACGAAGTCCTTGGTTTGAGCTTATTATTCAGTGCTTAGTGTCCTGGTCTTTGTAGCCCTTTTTTTGAGTAAACGCTAAGGTTAGAAAGCAACACATTTTGTGCATTGTCCTAGGTTACCCCACATGCTAATATTCCCAACATAAAATTAGAACAGGTTTCAAACAAACAACTTTTCTAAGAGACTGGCCTTTGGTATTAAATAATTTCCAGTTACCTGTTGAGATTCTCAAAAATTAAATGTGTGGGGTGACCAGACGGCTCAGTTGGTTAGAGCGCGAGTTCTTAACAACAGGGTTGCCGGGTCAATTCCCACATGGGCCAGGGAGCTGTGTCTCCTGCAACTAAAGATTGAAAATGGCAACTGGACTTGAAGCTGAGCTGCGCCCTCCACAACTAGATTGAAGGACAAAGACTTGAGTTGGAGCTGATGGGCCCTGGAGAAACACACTGTTCTCCAATATTCCCCAATAAAATTAATAATAATAAAAAAGTAAATGTGTGTACATATAGTTCTTTCTTGGAGTGGTAAGGACAGTAATAATAGCTAGGTCTCTTTAACATCTGTGACTTAACTAATGATTCCAGTGAAGTTAAATTGAATTTTCTTAGTATCTTTCAGGTTCTAAAAACTGGACTGAAGCCACACAGTGAATCTTTATCATATGTATTCTTCTTTTTATAGTTTTGTAATCATAGCCATTGTAACGATAAAACAAAAAATAAAACTGATAAAATTGGGCTGGGAGGAGTTCTGAAACTAATAAAGGATACGTTTCAATCTACTAGGATTTAAATCTTTGATTCCAGGAAATTGGGAGAGTCCACGGAAAATGCTTAGAGCAATAACCCACACCTTCTCTGATTATGATCTTAAGAAATTAAGGATAATTTTAACCTTGAAAACAGGAAATAGTAATTATTTTTTACTTACATATACACCTGAGGTTTAAATAGTTTCTGATGCACAGTTCCAATAGGCATCACTCATCTCCCATACCACTTACATAGCTCTTGAGTAAGAAATTTAAGTAACATGACTTACCTACTTTAAGGGATTTGATACTCTGTGTGGGCAAAGCCAAAATCAATTGATTTAAGTCTATGAGGATAAAAGAAAAGTGTATTGTGCACAAATAGCATGATGCAAATAGTTAAAATAGAGCAACTTATGAGCCTGGAGCCTTGAAATTATATGGAATGAAAATATATAGTGTAAACATAGAGAGATGTTGAAAACTTCCTAATAAGCTTAGTAATACATATTTGAAAAAATAAAACATATACATCAATAAACACCAAGGGAGTCTTGTAATGGAAAAGGAGTATTATCTTCATTGAGTTCTTGGTCTTTTAAAAATATCATAAATTTTAATAGACTTGTTGGGGTTATCACTTGGTGAGGTATATAAATGTCTGATCACTGGGTTGTTTTGTACACCTGAAACTAATAAAAAATGCTGTTAAAAATACCATAATTTTTTTTTATTATTATTACAAAAGACATGCCAGGGCTAGAGAAGGAACCGAACAGTTATTTTAGAGCAGCACTGGTGGTGATGGTGAGAACTACCTTTTCCTTTTAAGACAAATCTTTAAAAATACTCAGCGGTGCACATCTTTCATGGCTTTGACAATGAGCAGATTGCTCATTCTAGCCTAGTGCTTACATTCGGCATCCAGAAGGTAGATAATCTGGGAGTATTTGCTGAACTGCATTGAGTTGATCATCTAGACAAAGGTCAGGTCAAGTGAGGCGACAAATAGTTAAAGCGGTTGTTTATTAAAGTGAACATCAGTTAATAGATATTTGAGTTATAATAGAGAGATTTTACATATCTGCAAGGAGGTGTACTAAGTTCATTTCTAGTCAAATTTTCTATGATTTAATGAATGGTTACCCACTTAGACACAGCCACTAGTTTTAAAAATTACTGGCACAAATGGTCTCAGTGTATTCCACTTGATTGAATATCTTTACAGGTGATAGGAGTGATGTACTTCCTACATCACCTCACTAGGGCTGAAGAAAGCATTTAAAAATCTAAGGTAATGGCACTTCCCTCACATTAAGGAAATAATTAATATTTTACATAATGTTAAAGTGAATAGTGTTATATGAAACTCTTCCTTTCAGTGAAAATTAAACTCTAGGATATATTATTTCTATGATTTCAGATTCATCATATTCAAAACTACCCTGTCACTAGTCCAAATCACAGACTGACTAATGCTAATGAAACACTCCTTTTACTCTGTCTGTTCTGTATCAGTAAATCTACATTCAACTCATTTCACTACCACTCAAGTTCATCGAGCCTTGCCTTCTGCCAACGTTCACTATCCTTCTATAGCCTTGTCCCACACAACCCAAACAATTGTCTTATTATCTTTGGAATTCAGAGAACTTGGCCCAGAGCTCCTCTACTCCATTTCCTTGCCCCTTCCCTGACCTCTCACCAACTCCTTCCCTTAACCTTGGAATCCAGCACATAAACCACTAAAGAAAAATGGATCCTATGGGCCTGGATTTTCAACTCCTTCCTTTCTCCCTATGGAAGTCCACGGTACATAGGAGATGCTCATTAAATACTGATGGACTGATAACTTATACCAAGAGTAATTATAATGTGGATTCAACTGTATTCCTCAGAAAACCACATTCTCTGAAATTTAACTCCATTAAGCAAGGCCTTGTACTAATAATATTTAGTGTTTTTACCCATTAAACAAATATCTAAGATTTCCCAGTATTTCCTAAGTGATTCCTTGCAGCACGCCTCAAGGGCAAAGGAATAAAATGTCCTTGTCAGCTTCCCAATGCTTTCCATGGCCCTCTGCATGGCCCATGTGCCCATCCTGCAGCTGACGGCTCACAGCTGAATCTCTCAGTGGGACCTGCCCTCAGCAGCTACGGGAAACTGTCTTGCTCAAGATTATACCCTCTCCCCCAGGGTAGCCCACAGCCAGTGACTGCCTGATGTGGGAATAAAAAGCCCTGACTCGATTTAATTTCAGACAATTTTGAAGGACCTGTAAGATCTGCTAAGGCCTCAGCCACAACCACATTGCAATCAGTTTCTCCCTCTGCCTCAGAAGCAACTAAACCTTCTGTTTCCAGGGATCCCAATAAAACACATCTGTCTTCCCCACTAGCCCGTAAGCTTTTGATGGCAAGAACTGTATTTTGCATCTTCAGCCCGTATTAAGCACAACCCTTACAACAGACAGGGCCCTCAAATACTATTTCTTATTCATTCACGAAGGAGTTTATTAAAATGCCAAATGGAAGGAGTGATTCGAACAATTTAATAGGATCAAAGGACAGTGGTCACCAAGAGCCAGTGTAAGCCACACCTGCTGCACAATTATCCCCTGATTATTGTGGCAGCACTAGAATTTCAGCATAGGAGGGTCTTAGCCGAATTGGTAGGGCACTTTAGAGAATGTTGAGAAAGCATCCAATACCCATAATAAATTATGGTAGGAAGGGGAAGGGAATACTGACAGAGACAGAGGGTTCTGCTGAAGCCCTCCCAAGACACACCTCGGGGCTCCCAATGACTGCACACTTTTAATGTACAAATTCCTATGGTCCATTACACCATGGAATCAGAATCCTCAGGGCTAAAGGGGGGAGTTTTGACTAGGTTATGTTACTTCGTCTTTTAGCCGAATCCTAATGGTCATACATGTAATATTTACTTTGTGCCGAAATCAATTGCATTCCTTTTCATTTTATCTTCCGTGTTTGGTTATTACCCTACTTACTTACTAGAATTTCCCATATGGAGTGATCAGAGATATTATCAAAAAAAAAAAAACAAAAACAATCCCTACTAGTTTCGTTTCTTCTACTTATTAGAAGTGTAGATAAAGTTTTTGATAAAGGAAAGAATTTAAACTCAGCTAAAATTAGCTTTTTTTTTTTTTTAGGAGGCTCACTTTGTGATTTCCATCTACAATTCAAAATTGTTGTAATTACTGGTAGTTAATAGAAGAGTTCACACTTGCTAGGAATAAATCTTATTTTCTTATTATTGGATGTATGTTATACTCTAAAGCATTATTCCTTTTCCATATGATCTTAATACAAAACTATTTTGGAATTTATATTTCCACCTTCCATTACATTATATAAAACCCTTTCCTTTTTCTTTTTCTCTCTAGCTGCATTCTCCAACTTCCCCTTCCTTCCAAATGAATTGTTGCTTTGGATCATTTTGCTATTGCTATCATTATAAAAAAAGAAAGAAACTTTAAACATTCTCATTGAAGAGTTACATTTAAACCACAGCATTTTTGCTAGGGCGAGTAGCAACTTCTTAACCAAACAAAGATAGTTGGAATGGATATGTTCCACTACAGAATGTTGTCATATGCTTTAAAAAAGTAGTTAATTTTAACCTTTGGCCTCTGTATTTATCCAGCACCAGTAACAGTGGTTCAGTCTTATAAAGGAGGAAAGAAAAAAGGAAATGAAGTGAGCCCATGATGACTGTTTGAGAGCAGAGGTTCAACATGGAGAAATTTGGAAAGAAGATGGAATTCAGGAGTCCTTGGGAAATTCAGAAAACTGGGAATCAAAGGTACAAACTCTTAATTTATTCCTCTTCTTTCTAAAGCATAAAACTGAGTAGGTCATAAACTGTTCCATTTTTCTCATGCTCATGAAACTCCATTTCATTGGTTCCTGCCTTCCTGACCTGGGAACTTGGGGGCTTCGGCCTTATCTTATATTCTGCATTACATACCCCATTCTCTGGGGAAAGCAGAACATCGGCTCTTCCCTAAGCACGCTCCCTCTGCTCCTGCTTACAATACTTTTTTTCTTGATCTCCCCTCTACCTGGAATGTTATATTTTCTCCACACCAATGCGAAACCCTTCCAAGTCTAACCTAAACCTCAACTCCATTAACAAGGTTCTCCTAATACCTCCAGGTGCACGTGTTCTGACCCTTTCCTGACACTGTACCATACTCGACACCTTTCTTACAAATACACATAGTAGACTATCTTGAATTATAGTTATATAGATGTTTTTATGACCCCTATCCCTGACTAACCATCTTTGGTCCTAGACATAACCTATTTCCCCAAAAATAAGACCTAGCCAGACCATCAGCGCTAATGCGTCTTTTGGAGCAAAAATTAATATAAGACCCGGTCTTATTTTGCTGTCATGTAAGACCGGGTCTTATATTACGTTATATTATATAAGACCCGATCTTATATTAATTTTGGTCCAAAAGACGCATTAGAGCTGATGGTCCGGCTAGGTCTTATTTTTGGAGAAACACGGTTTAACACCACTCATTTCTATATTCCTTACAGGCCCACTTATAGCACCCTGCACACTGAAGACACTCAGGTATCTATGGTAGGGGTAGAAGGAAGGGAGATGGGAAGGAAGGAGAAGTGACTGGAAGGAAGGAAATAAGGGAGGGAGGGAATGAGAAAGAGCCAGCCATTGCTTCTCCCTCAGTCTATTTGTAGGTTACAAATTACCTAATATTAATCTTCTCTCCTTTATTACTCCATTTTCCTTTTTTGCTTTCCTCAATCAGCAGTTTTTGTCTCAGTTTACATGGCAGCATAGATTTGGGAGAACATTGATCAAAAATGGATCTGCTGTCGCTAAATGCTTCAGCATCCATTCATGTAAAGGTGATGCACGGCTGTCCTACTCCATGCCATGCACAACGCTGGGCACGGGAAATACAAAACAGACAGGCACTGGCTTCCTAGAACTAAGTGAAGCTTCTCACTCCTTGCAATGAGCACACCCGCTGCCATGAGGAGCTTGCTCTGTGACTGTGTTATGATGGGCCCTGGAGGAGAACCCCGACGAGGGAAAACAGCAGAGTCCACAACCCCCAGAGACCCCTTGAATGCATTTACTCTGCACACTATGGAGCTGGGAGCCTCTTGAGTGCCATTCAGGAGTTTTGTCATGGTGAGAACAATCAGGGGCTTTTAACAGGGGTATTCAAAAGCCAAACACTGAGCCACCAGATTCATTTGTTACATTCAAATTTTCTCCCTTGGCCACATGAAGCTTTCTGTACACAAAATACTTGATACCATTCTACGTCTCAGTTTTCCATCTTTACTGCTATGTTTAGCTCCCCTGGCTGTGTTCCTTTGAAATAAAGTTGGCAGAGAGGCTGGGAACATCACAGTGTTCATAGCCAGTGTCATTTCTTCAAACAGGTACCTTAGGCAGCTGCCTGCCCAGTAGGACTGGAGGGCACTGCAAGATCCAACCAATAAAAACATGTCCTCCAGAGCCCCCTCTCCACCTTCCCATCAAAAATGCAGTGTATTGAAGCCACTTTTTCTGGGTGGGTGGATGGAGGGATTAATGGCATATTTTCTCCAAATGTCACTATTATAATGTGAAGGGGAGGAGCCTACTATTCCAAACTTTTCCCTTTTGCATATTAACAGTGATTCATATGTTAAACGTCTTGACAAAAGTCACACACACACATGCATGCATGCACACACAACTGTATCTCCTTTACTTAGTAACCGTGTGGTGCTACCTTGGCAAACCTGATAAAAATAATACTGTCTTCATTATTCCCAAATTGGTTCATGACTTTCTGTGTAAACAGAGTGACCCTATTGATGAAGAAATAAAATCTGAAATTCCATCTCCTCAAAGTGGGATAAAATGTGGCCAAAAGATCATTTGATAAGACACCTTGGTGGATGACTTTGGAAACAAGAAGGCAGCACGCAACACTGAGACAACGATGGTGGTCCTAAATGCCAGGGATGTCCAGAGAGGATGTGCAGGAGAGTCAGGCAAAAGGAAGAGCTCCAAAGTAGAGCATTCCCTACCACAGGGGAGATACAAAGCTAGTGGGAAAGAGGACAGTACGGAAAAGGCAAGGAAGCCCCACCAGTGATCTATTTTCCCAGCTCTCCCTGTACTGTCTCCAGAGATCGAATGAGTTCAAGAAGGTCACGGAGTGCATAAAAGAAACATAAAGTCCACAAATTCTGAGTGGGGGCACCATGAGAGTTATCCGAAGTCAATAAAGTGACTGAGTGGCCAAAGGATTAGATGCACTGAAATTAGCCTCAACAAGAACAATTACTTTTCTTATGCTTCACACTATTGAAAAATTATTTTATGCCAAGACTTATTGCTATATAACTAAAATACTCAACTGAGGGCTTGTATCATATCAAGAAACCAGAATTGTGCATCATAGGAGAGCCACTGAAATTGTGAGATCTTAGAAATTTAATTTCATTCCTCTCGTCCAAAATTTCCTTGTTGGCTATAATGACGTAATGGGGCGTCCTTTACTCCTACACTGTATATAACTATACTAGATTTTTACGAGGCCATTGTAATCACCTCTGGCTATATTTATAATCATTTTCATTTTCACTGCAACAAAATGTTTATCTTTCCAAATGCAATTATTTTGTAATATCAGACAGATCTATATTATAATAGTTGAATCTGAAAATTTGAATGCGAATTTACCTGTGTTAGAACTTTAAATGTATGTTCATAGCAAATTAAATATTCCAACTCTTATCCATCCAAAATCCAACTCCTTTGATCCATATTCCACCACCAGAAGCACTTGCCTTTCATTTTGTATGTAAGATAAACATGATTCATGTGCATAATAAAATGCAAGTATTTTGGCTCTAGACCTACATGCCTTTTATTTACCAAGGCTGCAGGATTTACTCCAAGGGGTCTAGAATCTATATATACCAAACTTTCTATGTAGATAAGCAATGTATTTCAAAGATATAAGAATAGACCTTCTTATGACTATACATGAATTAATTTTAAAAGAATTATTATATACATAATTTACTATTATGCATTTTCTCAATGAACTGATACTGAAAGTACAACTATGATTAAATAGCCTTCCAAATTTTTTTAATTGAAAAGGGGACATTTATACCAGAAAATTATGAAGATCACTACATTAAGTCACAGTTGTAATACATATAAATGTTGATAGGGTAAAGAACCTACCAATTAACTCATGTTGATCAGGCCATGAGAAAATAAACCACTGACTGAATAATTTTATGATTATTCATCAAGTGATTTATTATCATTATAATTCACATAAAGTATAAGCTACATAATTAACAAACATTTTGAAAGAGTGAAAGTCTATAATTATATGATCACAAATCATAGTCCATTTCATTTTTTTTGGTGAGTCCAAACTCCACATTCAATTTCCTGACTTAGGAAGTATTACAAAATAACAACAATCTAATTTTACTCTTAAATTTTCATTCTTAAAACATGTAGCCCTTGTATGAACAAAAAAGCTCATTTAATGCCATTTATTGTATTTTATGTGTATGTACATAGTAACTACAATACGCCCTTTGAATAGCTTGTTATGAAAAAGATTACTTTTAATGTTTTAATAAGAAAACAGGAAAGAGCAGGTCTTCGGAAGAAAAATCTTAAAGGGCTTTGCTGTCTCCCTCTGCTTTATCCACAGTTCACTGCTTGGCAATTTCAGATCGTTTGATAGGAAAGCAACACCAGGCAGGTCAGTCATCCCTTCTCTAAAGCTAAAAGCCTTAGGAGTCTTAGAGTTTTGGGGAATCAAAAAAGCATGCCAATTAAGGATGTTTCATTATAATCCAGTGGTCAGGGAGGGGAAGAAGGGTATGTTCATTGAGCCATGTGGTTGGCCTGTAATGGAATGTTATCTTCAGTGTAAGATACTCTAGGGTGGCATTCTCTGGGTGAAAATTAAAAGCATATTTGTAAGGTGATTAGCAGAATTTGTCAAATAAACAAGCCTGTCTACATTCCTACAATGTTCCTTTATAAATCTGCTAGAACAAATCTAAAGCATTTCCATGAGACATAAGGAATATGCATTTTTTCAAAAATAGGAAACCAAGAAAATGCTTGCTATTTAAAGGCATCAATGAAGTCACAGAAACAGGCATGATCAAATTCATCTGAAACAAAGAAATATTGGGGATTCTTAAGGTAAAAAGCAAGACACGGGGAAGTTAGGAAGAGGAGAATGCACTATAGCAGGAAAGTTCTTTATTTTAAGTCCACATATACTTTTATTTACAGCGTTAATTTTCCACTTCCCAATTCCACCTTACCCAAAATATAAAAACTTACTTTTTCACCTGATTATACAGTCACTTAAAAACATATACAGAAGGTCATATCACTGACTATGCCCTTTTCATATATGTAAATGTATTTATGTTAAGATACAAGAACATTAAAGAAATGCAGTGTTAGTACTGACACATGGGGGATTGCCTCCCCCTAAAGAACGTTAGCAATTATTGCAACTAGCAAATTCTAAAACAGAACTATTATCTTTATATCTTTATGTCCTCTACTGTGCTTAGTATTCAAACCCATTATGCTTTTGTTAATAAAGTGATAAAAGAGAGTAGCTTTTTGGTCAATTGACCCATTTTAAGTGGTACCATCAAGTTTGTTTGTGAACATTTGTTTGTGTACTCTTGTTACCAAAAACAGAAACACCTAAGTACTCAGGAGCATTAAAAAAAAAGCAATCAGCTTAAAACATTCTCACAAACAAAACCCTTTGTTACCATTCTTCGATTGTTATTCAAAAGCAATTGTTCTTTTAGTTACTTAAGACAACTACAATCCCATATGAGTACAGCTGAAAAACCTGAGTACTGAGTAACAATTAGCAACCAAAGCTTTAAATTTGTCTGTGTTGCTTACTCACTGAACAATATTACCTATCAGCTAACTGTAATTGGTACTAGCAAGTGCCTATAAAGATTTACAATAAGGGCGTGAGAAAAAATGCACTGTTAAATTCATACCACTTTGGAGAACCCTTAATAATAGTAATTCCATATATCGCTAAGGCATAGCACAATGGTAAGCACTTAGACACACATCTTGTTTCCTTAGTGCAATATGTAACTATTCTGTGCTTTTTAAATAATTATCTTGAACACAGAGAGGTAAAATGCGGGGGTCAGAAGTCACAAAGCTTGTAACTAATAGAGCCTGCAGTGCAACTCAGGCCCTCTGACTCAGCCCTGAATTCTACAGTGCCTGGATGTCTCAGAGCTGAGCTCCTTCCTCTTTGAGATTCCTGATACTACTAATGGAAATAGGATTGAAATTTAATAAGAAAAATGCTGACACGGCCTTATCTATAGCTGCTCAAATGATGCCATTATAATTATGCTTTATAAATTGACCATAACATGAAAACTTGCTACTTTTAAGTCTTATCAATCAACACTTGGGTGTCTTGGTTGCCACATATTATAGTCTGCTTTAGAAAAACAAGAGATTTGTCAAACATCAAAGATTGTACCAGTTGCAAAACAAAGTATATCCCAAACTCAGTGTACAACAGATTAAAAGATTCTGAAATATAAATTTTAAATTGATCCTAAAAGTTCAGTTGCTCTTAAAAATGTTTTATCTATTTGTCATTTTATCAATAACATGATTTATTCACATACCTGGCAAACATAAGAAAAAATACTTTAAAATTTTTCTCTAATTTTTGGAATAATGTGGTTACTTATCAGCTAAATCTCCTGACTTTGCTGAAGCAACTGGTCAGGAAACAAAATTAGTACTTTCTATATTTATAAATGGGATTTTTTCTTCTATTTTCCTGAATATTTTCTAATCTAACTATATAGCTTGGACTGACAAAATGGCAATAAAGAAATAGATATTCTAGTTTAAATTACTTACTGCCTTCACATTTAAAGGCTTTTCTATTAAGCAAAGCTTTTTATTGTTGATTTGTAGGCTACTTAAGAAAAATGCCATAATCTGGCTGAGTTACATAATCCTTATCCAAAAGAAAGTAACAGGTTATAAAGTGCCATTAAAATGATTGAAACTATCTTTCCTAATGTGACTACATGAAGTCTTCAAGTAAAAGGATAGCAATGACATGTGTATGTATGTTTCACGGTCAGCGTCATTTTTTAGAGAGTTTTTTTTCCTTTCTAGTATTATTTCCATTCACTACTGAGCTTATAACGCCTCTAGAATATGCCATTTCGGTAACATATGTGTGGCTTATGTCAGAAAACAATTGAGGAAGTCATTTATAAAATATTAAAATAAGGAGTGCAGGAAAAATCATTGCAGACTATATTTCTGCACATAGTTGGAGATTAACAGCATGGAAGCAGCTGTAGTGTTACCCTGACCCCTGAAGGAAGGAATCAGGAGTTAACTTCACATCCAATTTCCTACACAATATGAACACCAAACCTCCAAATCCACTGGCACAATATATCAATGTGTGGGGCATGTCCTGCAGAAATAAGAAAGTCATCTCAAATATCGGAGCTCAAGATTTCATTCCACCATTCTGATTTGGGGTGAGCAGATCTTTTCAAAGTTACTTAGTGGATGTCTCGATCCTGCACCTGACTCCATAGGAAAAAACCAAAAGAATCATCTCATCTTTACGATAAAAAAGTCATTTAGCCTTTTTCATAAAATAAATGTACAGGGAAAGAGGACATAGCACAACTGGGTGAGAAGATAAAATGATTTAATTCAATAGGGTTAGGATTTGAGCAGTTTCATATTGAGGGGATATATTAAGGGGAAAAAACACACCCTGAAACCATAGAAGGCCAAGAGGATCTGATGTGTATTTTCTTTTAAAGAAAATCACAGCTCTAAATAAAAGATCAGGGAAAGTGACATTTTATTCTGCAGTATCCCCTCCTCTGTACAGTGAGCATAGTACATTTATCTCCTCTCACGGTAAAAGTCACAGGCAGCTGCAACATGTCTTTTAAGCCATTCAATAAGTAAAACTTGAAAATGGATTGCTCTTGATTTCTGGGATTTGTATTAATAATGAATCCATTACTATTTTTTTTCAATTTAACAGGATATCATTACCTTTGAAGGGTTTTGCTTCTCTTTTCCCAGAGGGTTAACATGGCCCAGAAACGGGTTCTCAAGGCAAAGATAAAGGTATCAAACACTCATTTCTGACACACCGTGGAGGCAAACGTTTTTATTGAGGGAACCACCAGACTGAAATCTGCATCAGCTCTAGCAGGAAAAATGCAAGAGAAGACCCCAAACAGTCATTCTGTTCAGTCTTCATTTCAGTGGATTTGACTTTCTTCTCAATTGGGGTCACATATTTCAATCCCAGGGTACAGAACTGTGACCTTGGCTGGGATCATCAGCGCCAATTACTCAATGGGGCACTTGTGAAACATTGCGGACTCATTTTGACTCTCCACGGGTGTGGCTAAAATTGCTCCTGTCCAGCCCTAATGCTTACATGCTTGGCCATCCCTCAGAAACTCACTATGAGAAAACTCATGCTAAATTTGCCACAGAGATCAGGGTTTACAGGACCCTTGGAGCTAATCTCTGTCTGCTCTCCTCCTCCTCTGTTAGCTGTTACAAGCCTTCAAAAGTTAACAGGGTGATGGAGCCTCTCTCTATACAATCATTTCATCTCACTATCGTTGACTGAAGCTCACTGATGTAATGAAGTTACATAATCACCGATTATGCACGACTTCCATCCATCTTCCTACATATCCACATATCTTCTCCCTTCCCCTTCAGATCAATCTGCCGGGTGAGATTTATAACACATGTAAATGCTCCATTCTCTCATCATAGGAACTGAATATGGGACTTTAGCATTGCAGTACGGTGCACTGAACCACGTCATCAATATTGATTTTGTTTTATCCCTTTTCCGAGGCAGAATATGTTCAAGCATCCTTCGTGCTGTAGTCTCTAACTTTTTAACGAAAGGGTAAAATAGATATAGCAGATAAGACGCATCCTCAACTTAAGGTTAAGGGAAGTGTGTAATTGCCTGCATTTCCAAAGCTGGCTGCAATGCAATAAAAGGATGCTCTCTGGTTCCAGACCTTCGACTCCCCTGCACGTGGGTCGCAGCTTTAGCTATTTAGGGTATTGGGTAAATAATTATATTAGGGGGCAATTGAACTTGAGAAAGAAAGCATTATGGTAACATTTAAAACAATATTGCATTTTTTTTTCTTTTTTGGTCATCATTTTCAGCTTTTTCTCTTCTTTACTTTTTCATTCTGAATGATAATCCAGTGGATAAAAAAGTAGCCCAGGTTACTTAATAATCTCCGATCACAACCTAGAGGACAATTAACAATGATTATCACCTTAAAGTTTAAGAACTTGATAAGTGGGATGTCTCTGGTCCCATTGCAGCTGTGAAATGCAGCAGAATGCTGCACTGAGTTGAAAACATATTTCTTTTAATGAATAAAGAGTAGCTCGTTTCATTTTAAATAGGGCTCTTCAGTAAGTGTTCCTTTCACTGCTGCTACCTCTTCCAGAACACAGGAGCCACAAATATTGCATCCAAACAAAAGAGTGACTACCCAGAATTAATTCAAGACACTCTTCCACATCAAAATAATTGGAGGGGGGAGTGATGCTTTGATTTATTTTCAATTACACTCAGAATACAGACCCACATACACACACGCACACGCACACACACCAACACACCCAACTGCAGTTATTCCATTCAGTGCCAATAACGGCCACATCACAGCCATCAATGCGATGCAGCAATCATCCAAGTCACCCATTCCCATTACAAACGCCCAAGTTTGCTCACGCCACTGATGGGTTTGCATATATAAAATGACCTTACCCACAACAGTCTTCCAAATTATTCTCCTCCGGATATCAGTCGGTAAGGTAATTGCTGGTCATCACAATGCGTATTCAGAAAAATCCACGTTGTACTCCTGTGTTCTTTCTCTTGTTTTTGCTAGCAATTAATATCGTGAACAAGATACCCATTCACAAATGCCAAGTTCACCATAAAAGCAGATAATTCCATACAGCTCTTCCTACAAGACTGCCTCCAGTTAGTTCTCAAAGTGCCCGATTGTTTGGTGAAGATACAATCCAGGTGCAGAGCAGGAAAAAAAGGAAGACTGGGGGGGGGAAAAAAGAAGAGGCAGATAGAAAAGGAGAGACTGAGAGAGAGCAGAAAAAGGGGGAAGAAATTTAAAGAAAAAAAAAAAAGAAGGAAGGAGAAAGGCCAGTAAGTGAGGAAGTCTGTGAGCTCTATGACAAGAATCGGAATCTTGCTTGGAAATCTTCCGTATCATGTAGCCTTTCAGATCCTCTTAGTCCCCAAGTAAAATTTCCAGATCCGGAATGCAGCCATAAGAAAGAATCCAATGTATATTTCACAAGTATCCCGCAATAACAGATCCAACGGGGTTTTCCTTGTACAGTACTGCTATGTGAAAGCACACAACCCCTGCTGTTTGGGAAGGTGTCTCCTGGGTCCTAGCTCTCTTCAGCAGCCCCCAAAAATGATTTTTCAAAAAAGAGTGGTGGGGGGGAGAAAAGCAGCTTTGCGTTTGCCTTGAATGATGCTAATCCTGAGCGAAAACGACAAGCAAACCACGAATAGCACAAGATCTTGATAAATAGCCACAATCCACTCAGAATATCCCAGGGAAGAAGGAGCAAAAACAAGAAAGAGAAACTGCAATGCATAAATGATTCCAGTGTTTCTACAAGATCGGTTCATTTGATTGAATGCATTCTCTGGTTTGCTGCAAGTCATAAAGAGGATAGTGTTACTGCCACCCAATGGATATTTTAGTACTAGCCAATCCACAGAATGCCACCGCTTTGCGAGTTTTAGTTTTCGGAAGACGAAAGAGGAAGGAGGATAGCCTGGGAATCTTTTGGATAGGACCCTGAGAGGCCTCGAATGATGAGAATCTGTCCTTCCAGGCAAAAGTGGACCGGCAAACGTGGACGTTCCCAGTCTTGCGTTAGCCACCTTAAAATTACAGTTGCATTTCTCTAGGAAGCAGAAAGGTACAGAGAACGATGCCTAAACTGACACGCTCATAATAACCTCCTTTTCATCTCTCTTTAGAGCAGATATGTTATTGCGCGCGATCTCTCTCGCGATCTCTCTCTCTCTCTCTCTCTCTCTCTCTCTCTCTCTCTCACTCTTTTTCTCTCTGTCTCTCCTCCCCCCCCCCTCTCTCACGCCCATTCTCAATTTCACTTTAAGCCGATTTCAAAAGCGAGCGGGGTGGCGGGGATGGGGCTGCTACAAACCTCAGGTGCAAGGTGGTAATTGTTTCTAAAGGACAGTTTTGCAAAGTGCTTCCATCTGTATTGGTATGTAAACTACGAGCCCCTCAGGCAGTAACCCTCCCCGCAGCTGTTCCGTCAGTTTGGGAAGGAGCAGAATCTTCCCTGAGTGGGGCTTGGGAAAAGGGTGCTTGTGAAAGCTCTCTGGGAGGGTGGAGGGTACGCAGAGAGGAGGAGACAGAAGAGGATCCTCCTCCCATCCACTGTGTCATAGAGTTCGCTGCAGGATTCCGAGATGGAGTCGTGATGGGAAAAGAGGGACAAAGTAGGTGCTGGTCACATAAATAAGGATAGTTACTCAGTTTAAGATCCCTGTTCTTTATACTTGGTATAAAGAACTATATCCCTGTTCTTTATACTTGGTACAAAGAACTATACCTTGGTATAGTACAATACTGACATGTGATCCTGTACTTCTCAAACTTGACCTTATGCACGATCACCTGAGTGTCTTGTTAAAATGCAGATTCTGATTCAGGAAGTCTGGAGTGAGGCCTGCTAGTCTGCGTATGAGCTGGGCTACGGACCACACTTGGAGTAGCAAGACCCTAAGGAAGCATCAATATTTTACACTGCCACCAGTGTTGTGACAGCAGGGTGGGCTGCACAGTTAAAGGACTGGGGAACACTTTTCCAATCACCACCCCTCCCTCTTGCCACTCTTCAAGCTTCCCATGCACCACCTGTAGCCCCCATTCTAGAAAACCTCAACTCACTCTACAGCATATTCCATGCATTTTTGTAACGTACGGTTTAATAGGATAAACCAAAAATAGAATAAATTGGTAAAGCAAACTTGGCCCTACAGAAGTGTATCTTCATTTACATTGGGGGAGTAAAACACAATTGAAAACAAAGGAAACACTTGCAAATATTTGGTAAAATGCGAGCTAAACTCAGGGCAAGGGTGACACCGAATGGGGGCTGGGAGACTGGAAAGGAAGGTCAAACCTGTATTTTTAAGGAAGTAGCAGTATACTGAACTTTCCAATCCAAGCAAATGGAATATCTGGTTAAAGTGTGTAGCAAGTGTTTCATGGTTTCTTCCTGGAGGGAACTCACCCAGATTAGCCTCTTTTGTGCCAGCGGTTCCCTACTTCTTGCTTCTTCTCCACCCACATGCTCCAATCCGAAGCAAAGTGAGAACCACTGGTGAAGGGGAACTAGAGTCTCTTCTCATAGCAGGTGATCCACATTTCAACACATATCACAGTCCTGTAGCTGACCCATCTAAGTGAAGAACTAGACCTCAAACAGACTGGGGCGGGGGGTGGGGGGCGCACAATTAACAAATCTAATTGCTTTGAGCAAAGTTTAGAAGTAAAAGTCCTGGCCTGTAGGCTCAAATGCTAGATTTAAGTTTAATTTCTACTCCGAAGTTGCCATAATTACCCGAAGGAATCACTCTAATTTGTCTTGGTCTCAGTTTCCTTGTCTGTGAAATGACAGGTTGAAATGAACCAGTTGCCAAGGTCCACTCCTGCTCCATATGGTACAAAAATCAAGTCTCCAATTTGCATGGCCTCTGCCAGGCAGTTTGTTACTTTGCACAGAGCACAAGTTCTAATTATTACCTTGACATGGCCATGCAGAAGTGTCCAGAAGCTTTGCAAAGTGTATTAAAGACACAGGTGAGCATTTGACCATTTCGATCCTATTGCAAGAGATGATTTAAAACACTTTCTCTTCAGATCCAGGAAGGGAAGTAGTTTGTTTGAATTCGAGGTGAAGCATTGTCTATTCCTGGATCTTACAGAGCCAACTGTGGGCCTCGCTGTTTGTTGCCATGGGATCCTCTTTGTGCGAACTGTCTTGAACTGTGTGGGAACATTTTCCTCTTGCCTCCGTTCAGTTCTCTAACTCCTCTGAAGATATGTGTCAGAACAAAATGTAGCTGCATTATTGCCAATTAAAACTAACAGCAGCTGCAAGGTGCATCTAATTAAGAATTTTAATTACTTCACTGAATTCTCATTTGCAGATGTTTGGAGCATTAAACAATGTATTGTAAATTTATTTTAAAATCTGAATAAAACTGACCTCCCTTTAAAGGGGATGAAAAATACACAAATCAATGATAGGTGTAAAAAAAAAAGGCTTTTCCATAGGAAGTATATACCTTGGCACACTGTTTGAGAATAAGTGATATTACAGTAAGGATGAGAAAATAGTGTGCATATCCATAAATATGCCTTTTTGCTATAAAGAAAAAGGCAAATAAATATCAAATGCTCAAAAATGAATAAGTTTCTATTGAAGCAGAATCATTGCATGTTACACAGTACTTCTCAAATGTTCTGTTCTTCTGCTTTCCCAGTAATGGGATGGTTAACAATAAATTTGGTGCTGCAGTATGGGGCTTGTAGGCTATAATCCAAAGCATTATGGGGTTTGTAGTAAAAACTGGCTGCAGATCAATTCACGCTTCTAGCTTTTCTCAATTGAAAGAAATACTGTTTTATTTTCTAATAACAAAAAGAAGAATGTCAGGATATTTTAAATGACATTCATTTTAATGAAACAAAGTTGGTATTACTGGGAATGTAAAATTAGAGTTTGGCTATAATAATATTCTGACTGAGGACATGGAAATACAAATAACATCCACTTTATAAGCCACAAATAATCTGAGCAGGCTATTTCCTAACATTACTATCCTATAGCTCAGTTTTCAAAATCACTTCCATTGTTTTAGTACTAAAAAGTGAGAAAACAGCAGGTTTTGTATTTATGGAAAGAATTGTGAACACAGGAAATGAACTCAAATTCTTATGAGTCTGCCTTTAACTTTTGGTAGCCTACATTTAATTTTCCACATTTCACATCATTCCTCAGTGAAATGAGCAAGAGGTTTATTTAACATATCTTTTTAGATGTTTTGTTACACAAAAGTACTCTGAATATTCAGAGTAGCTCCTCTTTGTAATGAAATCCTTAAGGCTAGAGTATCTGGAAAATATGTCTGGTGTGGGATATTTCATTCCACTTTAATTAATTATGGAAATGTATAAATTAAGGAGTTATAATTCAGTTCCTCTTATGTATGCAGATGATTCTGTGTAGGTAAGTACGTAATTTATAGAGGTTTTGATATAACTCTGTTGACAATTTATTTCGAGGTTCATTAAACATTTTTTTATGATATAAATTCAAACTCTAGCTCCCCAGTAACTTGCTATGAAATCGGTCCCCCTTTTGTTATAAAGGCTAAAATATGTCTCTTCAAGGTCTCTTCCATCTGTGAAAGTCCCCATTATCATGCTAAGTTACTTAGAAAGTATTTTATCCCTAAGGTTGCTTACTTTTTTCTTTCTTAAAGAAGACTCCATCCACAAAAGGCAGCGCTAAAGTAAAACTAATAGAACAGACATGAATAGATGCAAAATCAAACGCTGTTCATTTTCAGGCCTTCTGCCAGCAACATTCATTTGAACCCACCACCACATATTCTCAAATGCTGTGTAGACAAAGACTTGAGCATTTCAGCAAAATTCCACCATAAAGTTCAAAAATAATAAAGAATGCTATGAAAAAGCAAACAGCAACAGGAAAGCAAAATGCCATGCCTGCTTTTCTTTCAGATTTCTAAGTTTCAAATCATAAAAATATACAAATGTATATCTTCTTGAATGCAGTTTACATTATTGTTCATACTGTGAATATTTCTTTTATGGTCATAAAAATAAAAGCAATGCCCCAAATGAAACACTATGTACATAAGCGACGCAAATGCTTCCCCGGTGGAAAGCCGGCTGGCTGCTGGTGGGAGGGTATATTTATACAGTGCCTTTCATTTGGAAGGTTCCCAAAATGATTTGCAAACTGTATATAGAGGAATTGCTCACCATGGAAATTCACCCACTTCCAAGAGAGAATGCAGGAGTCATTCCATGCTGGTAACTAGTTTAAATAAAACCACAGAACAATATTTCAGGTGGGTCAAATTGTAATTGATTCAGGAAATGTGCATTGAAAAACCCACTACATGCCAGGCATGATTCAGGGTACTGAGAATATCATTGTGGATATAGCTAGTCAAGTTTCCTGTTCTGCTAAAACTTATGTTTTATTGAAATCTGAACAGAACTCAGGAGTTGAAAGCCCTGTTTCTTGGTGAATTTCTGACCTCTGCATATGGTTCTACTGAAATAGACCACTTGCTACTGTTTATATGTATTTATATACTAGGCTTCATGATATCCAGGACACATGACCTGTGGCAATGCATTCTACTTCAAATTGATCACACACACACACACACACACACACACACAAATAGCTTCAGATATTATGGTTGAAGCAAGTAAAATGACAATAACATTTCCTGTACTGAATGATTTGGAGGCGTTAGGGCAGAATTAAAAAGGTTTCCGGATTTGGGAAACTAAATGAAATGGTATTGCTGTATATACATGGGAGACCACTTCCACTGAGATGATTCAGGGCACTTCATGGTAGCTAAGGCATATAAAATAATTTAGTGAAGGAAGAGAGCAGCATGAGCTAACGTTTCAGAACATAAAATATGGAAGTAAATACCAGTGTTTCCTAAATGTACTAGATTTGTAATATTTTTCAAATGGAAGTAGAAGAGGAAAAAAGGGTAAAGCAGGCATTGTCAAAGCTCAGCCCACATCCCTTGAGGTTCTAGCTCTCTGTGCTCACAGCCATCCCTCCCTTCTCTGTGCTTTGCATCCAAAGGCCAGCACCTGGACCCTCTTTAATTACTGCTCTTGGGCTGCTGGTGCTGTTTGACTTGCCTGTGGTGAGAGCTGGAAAAACCTGGAGTTCACAACCATGCACCACGTTAGCCAATGACTGATTGACATACGAGTATGAAACCCTAGGTCTTTTAACTGTAGTTCAGAGAAAACTCTGAGACACAAAGTACACTCCAGAGGTCCCCTGTGGAATCAGGCTGAAGCTGGGACTTTGCCCGTAATCACACCCTTGCTTGGTGTCTGGGAGCCTAACAGAGAGGGTAACAAGAAATTTCATAGAGGTCTCATCTGTAACTTTTAAATAGTCAACCTGTATAACTGGAAACAGAGAATTTGTTCATTTATCCATTTGTCTATGGTTGATCCATTCCATGCTGTGAACCAGACAGTGTTGGGCTCTAGGAATAAATGAAGTGCGGTCCCTGTTTTTAAGGAGCTCAATCTAGCAGTAGAGAGAGAGACATAAATGGTGCATGTGATAGACAATGCGACAAGTACCATTAGAGAGATCTGCATTATTCAGCCTACAAGAATCAGGGAACACTAAATAGAGAAGGAGTGATTGCAGTGAGGGTCACTGAAATCAAAATGAGTGAAGACCACGAATAAAGAGTAACATCTAAGGAGACCAATTTTCTTCTACCTTGAAGGAAATAGCATTATTGGTCTTGGTAGTAGAAATCAGAAGGGTTTAATGTCATAGAATCCATTTTTGAAGGGGGCTTTAGAAATAACTTTGAATAGCCTCTTTATTTTAGTCAGAGGAAATTGAGTCTCACTTGGCCAAATGACAGTTATTTAAGCTCACAAAGCTAGGAAGTGTTAGGATTCTCTACTGGCATGAGTCAGCCATATTGCCTTTCAGCCTTTCTTTTAAAAAGATAAATTGAGGACATAATAGAAACATCTGATATCATAAGGTCTGTTTTGAATCCTGGCCTATCACTATATGGCCTTGAGAAAACTTGTTGCCTTCTCTGAGCCTCAGTGTCTTCCTATAAAAAATGAACTTATTAGGATAACTTTCTTTTGTATATATTGTAGCATGTAAACCTAACAGAGGACCTAGGACATACGTAGTGTACTCGTGTGTTTGAGAAAAGTGTGTTTCACTTTAATTTAGCTTTTTAAATTTGTTTTAATTTCTTTTTTTCTCAATCAGAGAATGTTACAGTGGTATAGATGGATATAGGATGGTTTTATTTTTGTTTGTGTTTTGTTTTTGTTATACTAGCTATAGAGCTGTAGGGAATCAGACATTCAAGTAAGACAGATCTTTTCCTTTCTTTTCTTCTGTCTCTTCCCTCTCCTTCTCCCCTCCCCCTCCCCTTCTTCCCCTTCTTCCCTGTCTTCGTCCTCCTCCTCTTCCTTCTCCTTCTCCTTCGTCTCCTTCTCCTTCTTCTCCTTCTCCTTCTTCTCCTTCTCCTTTTTCTCCTACTCCTTCTTCTCCTTCTTCTTCCTCTCTCACTCATAAACTGCATTTGTTTTTGGTTAGGACTAACCTTGTCTCTGAGTAAAACTCATGGATATTATTGATAGATCAGCTCAGGACCAACCCAACTTTGTTCAATACCAGCTATGTATGTGAGTCTGCTTCTTTTAAACAGCTAGTTATAGTAATAATGAACACAATACTGAAACAGATATTTGCCAGTTGAAGGAGTCTGTTTTGCACACATTGCCAAAGAGGATAACCAAATGGCAAATGAATGCATGGAAAGGTGACTTCCTAAGACATAATGAGGGTATGCATTTAAACCACAATGAAATATCATGACACATTCATGAGCATGTTTAAAGTGAAATAATGGGCAATAGAAAATGTGGGTAAAGGGTGGGAATAACTGCAACTCACATCTAATGGTGAAAGTAGAAATTCCTTCAATAACCTTGGAAAACTTTCCAGCAGTGCCTATTAATTCTAAATATATGTACAGCCTATGATACCATCATTTCCATTCCTAGGTATGTAACCAACAGAAATGCTTACATATGTTCACCAAAAACATGTATTAGACAGTTCACAGCAGCTTTATTCAGAAGTTCCAAGCTGGAAACTATTCGAATGCTCACAACAGTAGAATGGATGAATACATTGTGTGTGTACACACACACACACAGACACACACACACATATTTTAATTTTATTGGGGAATATTGGGGAACAGTGTGTTTTTCCAGGGCCCATCAACTCCAAGTTGTTGTCCTTCAATCTAGTTGTGGAGGGCGCAGCTCAGCTCCAAGTCCAGTCGCTGATGTGGGAATTGAACTGGCAACCTTGTTATTGAGAGCTCACGCTCTAACCAACTGAGCCATCTGGCCACTCCACATTGTGTATATTCATACTGCAGGATACCATATAGGAATGAGAACTAACAATCTATGACTATTCACACAACATATTTGAATCTCATAAACATGACATTGAGCAAAAGAAGGCAGACACAAAAGAGTACACCGTGTAAAACTGCATTTATAGAAAGGACAAAACTAATGTACACTGTAAACCATTACCATAGTAGCTAGTCTCGATGAGAGCAGAACTAGAAGGATACACGGAAGCTTTGGGGTTACTGGTAATTTTCTGTTTGTTTTTTTTTTGTTGTTGTTGTTGTTGTTTTCGAGTTTCTTTTTTTTAATTTATTTATTGGGGTGACAATTGTTAATGAAATTACATAATTCCAGGTGTACAATTCTGTATTACATCATCTATAAATCCCATTGTGTGTTCACCACCCAGAGTCAGTTCTCCTTCCATCACCACATATTTGATCCCCCTTACCCTCATCTCTCTCCCCCGACCCCGTTTACCCTCAGGTAACCACTAAACTATTGTCTGTGTCTATGAGGTTTTGTTTCTCATTTGTTTGTCTTGTTCTTTTGTTGGTTTTGGTTTATATACCACATATCAGTGAAATCATAGGGTTCTCTGCTTTTTCTGTCTGACTTATTTCGCTTAGCATTATACTCTGAAGATCCATCCATGTTGTCACAAATGTTCCTGTATCATCTTTTCTTACCGCCAAACAGTATTCCATTGTGTATATATACCACAACTTCTTTATCCATTCATCTATCGAAGGACACTTTTATTTTTTCAGGTTACAAGGGTGTATTCATACTGTGAAAATTCATTGAGCATTTTTTTATATGTGTGCACTTTTATATATTTAATATTTCAATACAAACTTTTTTAAAAAAGTTTGTTTTAAAACCAGAAGAAAAAAGGCCTACTCCCACATCAATGATACATTGATAAAAAATAATTCATAAAAATGAATAAACTGCAGATATTTGTGGAAGTCAAATATTTTATCATATTAAAATAAGGGGTAGGGTCTTCCTGTGAAACAGATGTGAAAAGGCAAAGTTTGTTTATTTTAAAAGGTGTTTTCAGGAAATAAATGGGGTTCTCTTTTTGAAATATAATTTAGAATAATTTAACATAGAATAGGAACTAGACAATTAGATAATCATGTCTGACTTTTTAGTGTCAATCAAAGCTTTGTTTTTTGTTTTTTGTTTTTGAAATGATAATAGCTAGCATTTATCCAGGACTTATTATATGCCAGGCACTGTTGGTGGCATTCTATATGTGCTAATTCACTCAGTCCTCAAAAGAAATAGGTGCTATTGTCATGGCCGATTTACAGGTGAGGAAATCAGGGCACAGAGACTGTGAATAGCTTGCGCAGTCTCTCGCAGTGGCAAAGTTGGAAATTGTACCTTGTCTTCATCACTACTACCTTTATCTTCTGCTCTATGTTTTGATTGTTTTCTCTATGCTGCATTTAGCTAAAATCACCACTTTTATATTTGGTTTGTATCTTGCTGACAATATTCCTTATATGGCAAGATGTAAACTAAAGACTTAGTAGCAGTTCAGAAAAATTTCGAGTGCACTATTTTCCCCAGCACAGTTATGTTACCCTTGGTTCTGTGCATAGCTCCGTTCTATTTATCTTTATCCTATTTGAGATCTAAGGGAATAATTATGTTTCTGGTAAATGAAGAAAAATGATTAAATTACAGCTTTCAGGAAAAAATGTTAATATTTCAACTTTTTAAACACTTAAGAATAGTACAATGGAGGGTGTGTTAACATTATATAAATACTAGTATGGCTTATCGAACTGATTTTTACACTGAGAAAAACAACTCTTATAATAAATTATACAGGAGGCTGGAGAGATATTATAGATGATGTTAATAAATAGATACCCATACTCAATTTGTGTGCGTGTGTGTATGTGTGGTGTGTACATGTATGGCAGATATTAGAAGGATATTATATTAGAATGAGAAGATAACACAACAGGTACTAGGTACTAGAGGGTGAATATAGCATGGCACACTATAGGTAATAACTTAAACATGGAATATTGACTATCGTTATTGTAAAAATATCTTGTGACAGAATCATTGCTATGTGTTCACCAAACTTTTTGATTTCCTTCTTAAGCACTCAAAAACAGTTTCCCAGGCCTTTTGCATCTAGGTGGGGCCACGATAGATTGTGGACAGATATGTTGCACATGTCTTCCACACTGGATCCCTAGAATCTCCAGAGAGGTCTTCTCCCCTCCATTTTTAGTCTCTGTTTGCCTTTTTCATATGCATAGCTTGAAGGAAAGGGCTTCAAGATGGTGGAGTCATATGGTAGAAGGCTCCTAGCTCCCTAATCATTGTGAAGGGAGGATCTAGTCATTGCTAAGAGGAGAGCTGCCCATCCAGGAGCATCAGCCTTGGCCTTGGTGTGAGTAAGAAGCACCTTTTTGGGAGGGGGGTGGTAGATGAGAGTAAAGGGAATCAAATATGTGGTGATGGAAGGAGAACTGACTCTGGGTGGTGAGCACACAATGGGATATATAGATGATGTATTACAGAATTGTACACCTGAAATCTATGTAACTTTACTAACAGTTGTCACCCCAATAAACTTTAATTTTAAAAAAGAAGCACATTTTCATTGTAAGCCACAGAGATTTTAGGTTCATTTGTTAGTAACTTAATCTATCTTGATTTATAACCTCTGACCCACTCAAAACAAGGAAAAAAATTTTTTTTCCTTTTTAATTTTTCTTTTCTTTTCTTTTTTTTATTAGTTTCAGGTGTACAAGACAAGGTAATACTTAGACGCCCACCATCTACATCCCTCACACTGTGAACCCCCCTCCCCCCCCCACCATCCCTCCGACCTCACACCCAGCCCTCACATCACACACATAAAATTATAGTTGGCATTCATTAATGTTTAGCCTCTGGTGTACAACGCCACGATCAGGCATCCACACCATCCCTGAGGTGGTCTCCCAAATAGGACGCATGCCCATCGGATACCCAACAAAACCCCTACAACATTATTGAATAAGTTCCCCAAATTAATTTCCAGAAAACCCTGAGGCCATCTTGAGGCCACCAGCCGCCTCCCAATCCCTTCACCTTTCCCCTTATCCCCAACCCCCACCCAGCCCCCGCCCATCTAACAACTCTCGGTTTTTTCTTTGTGTCCTCAAAACTTTCTCTGATTAGTTCATTCACCTATTCTTTTCTTTAGATTCCGCATATAAGTGAGATCATATGGTACTTGTCTAAGGAAAAAAATTTTTTTCTTTTACTCTTTTTCATATCTTAGGTGTATAAAACTGTATTGATCATGATTCTTGGTTAATAGCCTTTTTTGTTAGTCTATGGGCAGCCCAGTTTTATTCACATACTTATTTAGTTAATTGTTTTCCATGAGGTTGTAAACACTTGAGAAAGTACCACCCAAAACAAAAGCAATCATCTTGATAATAAGTAATATCAAGGCTATATGGTATGATACCCCTCTCAACCTACCCATCTGCCTCCCCTCACTTCAGGAAACCATCATCCTGAATCCCTATGTGCACTATTTCTTTGACTTCTTTTTATACAGATGTGTCACATCTATAGGTATTCCTAAAGAATACAGATTTTAAATTTCAATTGTTTCAACTTTATAAGAGGATATCAGTTCCAGTTCTGGATAAAACGCAGTAAGCACAATTTATTCTTTCTCTTCCACTGAGTACAGCTCCAAAACCTGGACAGAATGCATGAGCAAATATTTGAAATCCCTGAAAAAGAAATTGTAGTAGGCAGATCAGGAATGAGCACCAGAACTTGAAGTATGACTGGATTTGTACTGAATTTAATTCCCCCCCCCCGCCCCTTTGCTACCTCCCAACTTGATGTCAACACAACCAGAAACATGGAAATGAGCTCAGAGGGAGCTTCAGGAGAACCCGTCTGTCTCTGGGTCCACAACTGGGAAAAGGAAGCCTAATGCTCAGAGGGAGTGTGGAAATCTCCCCGCAACCTTCCTCTTATTTCTCCATTCTCTTGTGCGCCAGACCCCAAGGAATCTAATGCTGGCAGTGGTGGAGGTGGCAGTTGCTGTTACTGGAACCAGCAAGAATGAAAACTCTGACAAAGGGAACTTTCTTCTCTATTCTATCAAGCTGCAGTTCCAGGAGGCTAGAACAACCCTCATTGTTTTGTTTTGTATTGTGTTGTTTTCTTCTCTTGTCTCCCTTCCCTTCCCTTCCCTTCCCTTCCCTTCCCTTCCCTTCCCTTCCCTTCCCTTCCCTTCCCTTCCCTTCCCTTCCCTTCCCTTCCTTTGCCTTCCTTTGCCTTCTCTTTTCTGTTCATCTCTTTCACTCTCTGTCCTCTTCCACTTGAGGCAGGACATGAGCCTAATCTCCAAAGTCCACAACAGAGCATGCCTGTGTGGGGTAATCAGAGCCTCAGGTTTCTGGCCGGGAAACCAAAAAGGGTGGGGGCAGAGAACGGAGAAGTACTAGGAAGATTGCAAGGAGCAGGAATTCAAGAAACAGACCCCACAAATATGTTCATGAACTCCAGGGCTCACCCTCGAGTTATACATAAGAGGACGAGATGCTAACTAATATTTTCTTTATCTGTAATTGTATCCTCCATTCCAATCATAATATATTTTGTTGATCTTCTAATTGTATTTTTGACTTTTGTTTTTATTTCTGCTATTCTTTTTTTGAATTAAACACATTTTTTCAAGCTTTATGGAGATATAATTGAAATATAACATTGTGTAGGTTTAAGTTTACCACATGTTGATTTGATACACTTTTATATTGTGAAGTGATTACCATCGTAAGTCATGAATTTTGAGGCTTTTTTTCTTTTTTAATATTAGTGTTTGTGGCTGTAAAGCTCCCTCAAAGCACTTTGACTGTGTTTCATAGGTTCTGATATCTAGTGTTTTTCTATCATTTTGGTTTGTTTTATTTCAAATTTCATTGTCAATTTTTTGTTTAATCTAAGAGTTATTTAGTAGTGGTATGTTTTAATTTTCCATATGTTCAGCGATATTTTTAATTTTTAAAATAAAATATAGTTCTAGAAGAGAGTAAACAGGGTCAAATATATGGTGATGGGTGGAGAACTGACTCTGGGTGGTGAACACATAATGTGAGATATAGATGATGCATAATATAGAATTGTACAGCTGAAATCTATGTAACTTTACTAACAATTGTCACCCCAATAAACTTTAATTAGAAAATTAAACATAATTGTGTTATGGTTAGATATTATGAGATGTGAAATTTTTTAAGAATTTCATTATTGGCTGGTATGCGATCAACCTTTTTTTAAATTAAAGTTTACTGCGGTGACAATTGTTGGTAAAGTTACATAGATTTCAGGTGCACAATCCTGTATTACATCATCTATATATCACATTGTGTGCTCACCACCCAGAGTCAGTTCTCTTTCCATCACCATATATTTGATCCCTTTTATCCTCTTCAACCACCCTCCTCTCCCCTTACCCTCTGGTAACCACTAAACTATTGCCTGTGTCTATGAGTTTTTGTTTCTTCATTTTTTTTGGGTCAACTTTTAATGAATATTCCAAATTCATACATTAAATCAGGCTTCTTAATTGTGTCACTTATTTCTTCTATATCTTTACTGATTTGTTTGTTTTATAACCTGCTAATGATCAAGAGAAATGTGTTAAAATTCCCCATCAGTGGATCTATTAATATAGTACTATCATTTTTTGCTGTGTTTTTTTTTTAATTTATTAGTTTCAGGTGTACAAGACAAGGTGTGTTTTTGAGTCTGTTTTATTGGTGTATACATGTTTAAAATTGCTATACTTCCTTGATGGATTGAACTTTTTTGTTATTGTGATGTGTTGACTCTCTCCACTTCTAATGTTTTTAGTCTTAAAGTATTTTATTTAATATAATACAGCTATCAACAATGATCTTTTTAAAATTTTATTGGGGAATATTGGGGAACAGTGTGTTTCTCCAGGTCCCATCAGCTCCAAGTTGTTGTCCTTCAATCTTAGTTGTGGAGGGCGCAGCTCAGCTCCAAGTTGAGACACGGTTTTCAATCTTTAGTTGCAGGGGGCACAGTGCACCATCCCATGTGGGAATTGAACTGGCAACCTTGTTGTTGAGAGCTCGCACTCTAACCAACTGAGCCATCTGGCTGCCCCTTCGGCAGCTAGCAGCAGTTCGTTGTCTTCAATCTAGTTGTGGCGGGTGCAGCTCACTGGCCCATGTGGGAATCGAACCCACAACACTGTTGTTCAGAGCTTGTGCTCTAACCAACTAAGCCACCCGGCCGTCCCTCAACATTGGTTTGGTTAGAATTTTCCTGATAGGTCTTGTTTTTCCCATCTTTTTACTTCCAACTTTTGCACATCCTAATGCTTTAAATGTTTCTCATGTAAAGCCTTTAAATGTGGATATGGGCTTTTTATCTATTTTATTAATCTGTACCTTTGACTTGGTAGTGTTCTAAGTGGATTTATTGTATTTATTGATACCTTCGTTATTGTTGCCACCATCTTAATTTCTTATTTCAATGTGTCCCTCTTTTTCTACATTGCTTTTTACTCCTGTTTTATGTTTTGAACTGAAGATATGTCTTACCCTGAATAAGGCAGTGGCTCTTTATGCCTTATCTCCCCCTTCTTCCAACACCCATCATGTTCTTTGAACCTATGCCTCTGGCTTTTACTTAAAATGTGGTCCAAAGACCAGCAGCATCAGCAACACCCGAGAGCTTACTAGAATTGCAGAACTTTGGGCTCCATTGCAGATGTACTGAGTCAGAATTCACATGTGAACAAGTGCTCTAGGTGTCGTATGCACAAAAAACTTAGAGGGTCACTAAACTAGATTTTAAGCAGTTGGTTATTAGGGATATATTTCCCCTTTTTGCTTTGATCTTTATTATTTTTTAAACAACAACCATTATAAAGATATTTATTTAATAACATTTATTTCATATAACTTTTGCAACATCTCCAGATTTGTGTTTCCTTTTCTTTTAAGCATTTATCTAAAAGTGTTTTAAATGCATCTTTGTGTAGCAAAGCTTTTGAAATATTGTATGCCTGAGAATGTTTTTTATCCTGTTCTCTTACTTAAATGACATCTTATTGGATATAAAACACTATGTTCAAAGTTATTTTCCTTCAATTCTTTGAAAACACCCATTTGCATCCAGTGTTGCTGAAAAATTTGACATCAGTCTGATTCTTTTTCCTTTCTATGCCATCTGCTCATTTATCCTATGTAGAATTTTGTCTTTGTATTCTAAAATTTCACTATACTATGTCCAGGTGTGGATTTTTTAAAAAAAATTCTTTTCTTTGGCACTTTTCAATCTGAAGTCTTTAAAAATTTAAAACTCATTCTCCGTGTGTTTTCAAATATTTTTCTTACCTCCATTTTTTTCTCTTTCTCTGAGTTTTTGTTATTCTGGGTGATAGCACTTTGTGTCCATCTTCCATGTCTCATGGCTTATCTTTTGTAGTCTCCTTTCTTATCCTTCTAATTTCTGTAGGATTTTCTCCATCTGGTCATCAAACTCATCAATTTATTCCTCAATTTTATTTTCTGCTCTTTATTCCTTCATTCTCTATTTCAACCATTTTTCCTCCCACACAATATTTTTAAAGTAATTTAAAATTCTTGTTTTGTTTGTTCTAATACTTTTTGCTTCTACTGGAATCTGTAATCCAGAATATGTTTTCCTTTTTTTAACTTTATTAAATGCATTGGGGTTACATTGGTTAGTAAAATTATATAGGTTTCAAGTATGTACAATTCTGTATACATCATCTATGTATCACATTGTGTGTTCACCACCCAGAGTCAGTTCTCCTTCTATCACTATATATTTGACCCCCTTTAACCTCTTCTACCACTCCCCTCCCCCCTTACCCTCTGATAACCACTATACTGTTGTCTGTGTCTATGAGTTTTTGTTTCCTTGTCTTGTTCCTTTGTTACTTTCAGTTTTATATCCCACATACGAGTGACGTAATATGGTTCTCAACTTTTTCTGTCTGACTTATTTCCCTTAGCATGATAATCTCAAGATCCATTCATGTTATTGTAAATGGCAGAATTTCATCTTTTCTTATGGCAGAGTAGTATGCCCTTGTGTATATGTACCACATCTTTATCCAATCATCTATGAAACGACACATTGTTCCCATATCTTGGCAACCACGAATAATGTTGGAATGAACATAGGGGGACATATATATTTACGGATAAAATTTTCAGATTTTTTTCGGTAGATATGCCAAACAGGCATTGCTGGGTCAGATGATAATTCTGTTCTTAATTTTTTCAGGAACCTCCACACTGTTTTCCACAGTGGCTGTATCAATTTATATTCCAACCAGCATTGTATGAGGGTTCTTTTTACTTCACAGACTCTCCAACACTTGTTATTATTTGTCTTGTTGATGATACCCATTCTAACAGCTATGAGATGATATCTCATTGTGATTTTGATTTGCATTTCCCTAACAGCTAGTGAAGTTGAGCATTTTTTCATATACCTGTTGCCAGTGCCTGGCATGAGTTTGAATGCATCATGAATGTTTAATATTCTAAACAAATTTTAAAATATGCATATATGCTTATGAATACAAAAATTCTCTCTAGAGAATAAATGAAACTGCTGAGGTTGGTTGCATGGGTGAGAGAAGCTAAGTGCTAAGGAAAAGGTGCAGGAGGGAGATATTTCACACTGTATATAGTCTTTTATATCTTTGGAATTTTAAGCCATGTAAATGTACTGCACATGCAATGAAGCATTAAATAAATAAAATAGAAATAAAAGGCATTCTGTTTCACTTCCACTTTTCTACTTCCAGCTTTAGAAAGCTTATACTTAGAGCTCTGTTTCTTACAGCATTTTGTTAAGATTTGGTGACAGTGGTAAAGCCATCAACAAACATTTATTGGGAGCCTGGTTAAGTTCCAGGCATATGGTGAATAAGGCTTGATCCCCTGTTTCAAGGACCATACAGCCCACTTATAAAGATAACACAATTATACCAAGCAAAAGGGCCAATATAAACAAGAGTTTAATTTAGAACTAAACTGTAAAGAACGTACATACCCATAAGCTTCAATGTTCAGGGATTACATAGGACTGGTGTACGCAGAGCATGTTGGAAAATGGACTGGAGCTTCAGAAAAGTATTGAATAATGGGTAGATGTTGTTATTATTGATGGAAAGAGAGAGTTTTCTAATGACAAATACCGTGTTTCCCCGAAAATAAGACCTAGCTGGACCAGCAGCTCTAATGCATCTTTTGGAGGAAAAATTAATATAAGACCTGGTCTTATTTTACTATACTATAACACCAGGTCTTATGTAATATAACAAAATAAAATGTAATATAATATATAATATAATACTAGGTATAATATAATATAATATAATATAATATAATATAATATAATGTAATATAATAAAATACTAGGTATAATATAATATAATATAATATAATATAATATGTAAGACCAGGTCATATTAATTTTTGTTCCAAAAGGCACATTAGAGCTGATGCTCCGGCTAGGTCTTATTTTTGGGGAAACAGGGTAAGGAATAATGTAATAGAAGACTAATGAGAAATCACCTTAAGTTACTAGCTGAAGCTTCCCAAAAACCAGTTTTCCTGATGAAAAATAATAAGGAAAGGAAGAAAAAGCACTTTAAACTGGTGGGCACCGTTTGCTTGCCACTTTTACTCTCTTTTTTTCTCTAGAATCCACACAGGATGCCGAGAGGTGACACCACCATGCTGCCATTCTTAGGACCAAAAACACATGCTGCGGAGGGCGAGCTGGAAGCTTAAGGAAGCCTCATTTCTTCATTTCTTTAAGTAACTGCACCCTCTCTGGATTGCTTCCTTGCAAACATCTTGTCATGTGAGAAAATTAAAATCTTATTTCATTACCTCATTATAGCCTGGTTTCTTTTACATGCAGTGAAACACAATCCAAACTACGATGGCTATACTATTTCTTTCCTTTTTTTTTAAGTTTATTGGGGTGACAATTGTTAGTAAAGTTACATAGATTTCAGGTGTACAATTCTGTATTACATCATCTATAAATCCCATTGTGTGTTCACCACCCACAGTCAGTTCTCCTTCCATCACCATATATTTGATCCCCCTTACCCTCATCTCCCCCCACCCCCCTTACCCTCTGGTAACCACTAAACTATTGTCTGTGTCTATGAGGTTTTGTTTCTCATTTGTTTGTCTTGTTCTTTTGTTGGTTTTGGTTTATATACCACATATCAGTGAAATCATATGGTTGTCTGCTTTTTCTGCCTGAGTTATTTTGCTTAGCATTATACTCTCAAAATCCATCCATGTTGTTACAAATGGTCCTATTTCATCTTTTTTTACTGCCGAATAGTATTCCATTGTGTATATATACCACAACTTCTTTGTCCATTCATCTATTGAAGGACATTTTGGTTGTTCCCATGTCTTGGCCACTGTAAACAAAGCTGCAATGAACATTGGAGCACACGTGTTTTTATGGATAAAAGTTTTCAGATGTTTTGGGTAGATACCCAGGAGAGGGATTGCTAGGTCATATGGTAATTCTATTCGTAATTTTTTGAGGAACTTCCACACTGCCTTCCACAGTGGCTGCACCAGTCTGCATTCCCACCAACAGTGTATGAGGGTTCCTTTTTCTCCACAGCCTCTCTAACACTTGTTACTGTTTATCTTGTTGATGATAACCATTCTGACTTGAGTTAGGTGATATCTCATTGTGGTTTTTATTTGCATTTCTCTGATGATTAGTGATGTTGAGCATTTTTTCATATGTCTATTTGCCATTTGTATGTCCTCTGGACATTTTTGGAGAAATGTCTCTTCATGTCATCTGCCCATTTTTCAATTGTGTTGTTTGTTTTTTGGTTGTTGAGTTGCACGAGTTCCTTGTACACTATGGATATTAGCCCTTTATGCAAAAATCTTCTCCCATTCAGTTGGTTGCCTCTTTATTTTATTGATGGTTTCTTTTGCTGTGCAGAAGCTTTTAAGTTTCATATAGTACCATTCATTTATTTTAGCTTTTACTTCCCTTGCCTTTGGAGTCAAATTCATAAAACACTGTTTGAACCCAAGGTCCATAAGTTTAGACCTAGGTTTTCTTCTATGCAGTTTATTGTTTCAGGTCTTATGCTTAAGTCTTTGATCCATTTTGAATTAATTTTGGTACATGGTGACAGATAGCAATCCAGATTCATTCTTTTGCACGTGGCTATCCAATTCTGCCAGCACCATTGATTGAAAAGGCTGTCTTTTCTCCATTGTATGTTTTTTGCCTACTTTGTCAAAAAGTCCATATTTATGTGGTTTTATTTTGGAGTTCTCAATTCTATTCCATTGGTCTATGTGTCTGTTTTTCTGCCAATACCATGCTGTTTTGATTATTGTAGCCCTGTAGTACAAGCTACAGTCAGGGAGTGTGATACCTCCACTATTGTTCTCTTTTCTTAAGATTGCTTTGGCTATTCGGGATCTTTTGTGGTTCCAAACAAATCTGATGATTTTTTGTTCTACTTCTTTAAAAAATGCCATTGGTATTTTCATCGGGATTCCATTAAATCTGTATATTGCTTGGGTTATATGGCCATTTTAACTATGTTGATTCTTCCAATCCGTGAGCATGGAATGTCTTTCCATTTCATTGTGTCTTTTTCAATTTCTTTAAAAAGTGTCTTGTAGTTTTCAGCACATAGGTCTTTCACATCCTTGGTTAAGTTTATTCTTAGGTATTTTATTCTTTTTTCTGCAATGGCAAAAGGAATAGTTTTTCGTATTTCTTTTTCTGAGGTTTCATTGTTAGTATATAGGAATGCAATGGACTTTTGTACGTTGATTTTATAACAGCAACTTTACTGTATTCGTTGATTGTTTCTAATAGCTTTTTGGTGGAGTCTTTAGGGTTTTCTATATATAGCATCACGTCATCTGCAAAGAGTGACAATTTAACTTCTCCATTCCCAATTGGGATGCCTTTTATTTCTTTCTCTTGGCTGATTGCTCTGGTGAGGACTTCCAAAACTATGTTGAAAAGCAGAGGTGATAGGGGACAGCCCTGTCGTGTTCCTGAACATAAGCAAAGAGCTTCAGTTTTTCACCATTGATTATCAGACTAGCTGAGGGTTTGCCATATATGGCCTTTATTTTGTTAAGGTATTTTCCTTCTATAGCTATTTTATTAAGTGTTTTCATCATAAATGGATGTTGTAGCTTGTCAAATGCTTTTTTGCAGAAATTGATATAATCATATGATTTTTGTCCTTTATTTTGTTTATGTGATGTATCACATTGATGGATTTGCGTATGTTGAACCATCCTTGTGTCCCTGGGATGAACCCCACTTAGTCGTGATGAATAATCTTTTTAATGCATAGTGGTATTCGATTTGCTAGAATTTTGTTTAGGATTTTTGTATCTGTATTCATCAGAGATATTGGTCTGTAGTTTTCTTTTTGTGCTGTCCTTACCAGGTTTTGGTATCAGGGTAATGTTGGCCTCATAAAATGAGTAGGGGAGTACTGTCTCTTCTTCAATTTTTTGGAAGAGTTTGAGCAGGATTGGTATTAGATCCTGTTTGAAGGTTTGGTAGAATTCACTAGTGAAGCCATCTGGTCCTGGACTTTTGTTTTTGGGAAGGTTTTGGATGACTGATTCAATTTCGTTACTGGTGATCGGTCTGTTTAGATTTTCCAGTTCTTCATGGTTCAGCCTTTAAAGGCTATATGTTTCTAAGAACTTGTCCATTTCTTCTAGGTTATTGAATTTGGTGGCATATAGTCCTTCATAGTATTTTTGCATGATCCTTTGTATTTCTGTGGTGTCCCTGATAACTTCCCCTTTTTCATTTCTGATTTTGTTAATTAGTGTCTTCTCTCTTTTTATCTTAGTGAGTCTAACCAAGGGTTTGTCAATTTTGTTAATTTTTTCAAAGACCAGCTCTTTGCCACACTAATTTTTTCTATTGTCTTTTTGTTCTCTATTTAATTTAGTTCTGCTCTGATTTTTGTTATTTCTTTTCTTCTGCTGACCTTGGGTTTCATTTGTTCTTCTTTTTCTAGTTCTTTAAGGTGTAACGTGAGGTTATTTATTTGAGATTTTTCTTGTTTCTTGAGATAGGCCTGTAATAATATAAATCAACCTCTTAAAACTGCTTTCGCTGCATCCCAAAAATTTTGGTAGGATGTATTTTCACTGTCATTTGTTTCTATGTATCTTTTGATTACTCCTCTAATTTCTTCTTTGACCCGGTCGTTCTTTAGAAGTATGGTGTTTAATCTCTATGTATTTCTGTTTTTTTCCTGCTTTCTTTTTTGCGGTTGACATCCGATTTCAAAGTCTTGTGATCAGAGAATATGCTTGGTATGATTTCAATCTTCTTAAATTTGCTTAGGCTGATTATATGTCCCAATAAATGGTCTATCCTTGAGAATGTTCCGTTTACCCTAGAAAAAAATATGTAGTCTGATGTTTAAGGATGAAGTGCTCTATAAATGTCAATTATGTCCATTTCATCTAATGTGTCATTTAGGGCTGCTATTTCATTATTTATTTTCTGTTTGGATGATCTATCTATAGCTTTCAATGATGTATTTAAGTCACCTAGTATAATTGTGTTTTGGTCAATTTCTCCTTTTAGTTCTGTTAGTAATTGCTTGGTATATTCCAGTGCTCCCTGATTGGGGGCATAAATATTAATAACTGTTATGTCTTCTTGGTGTATAGTCCCCTCTACTATTATGAAATATCCATCTTTGTCTCTTGTTACCTTATTCTACCTGAAGTATGTTTCATCTGATATCAGTATGGCTACACCTGATTTTCTCTGGATACCGTTTGCTTGGAGTGTCAATTTCCACCCTTTCACTTTGAATCTATGCTTGTCCTTGCAGCTGAGATGTGTCTCTTGGAGACAGCATATGGTTGGGTTTAGTTTTTTGATCGAATCTGCTACTCTTTGCCCTTTTATTGGTGAGTTCAGTCCGTTTACATTTAGGGTGATTATTGATATGTGAGGATTTCCTGTCATTCTGTCTTTAGTTTTCTGGTAAGGCTGTGTCTCCATTGTTTCTTTGCCTTTTTGTTGTTTTCTATTATTTCTGTGTGGTGGTATTCTATGATGTTTCCCTCTGTTTTTTCTTTTATTATAGTATGTATTTCAGTTCTGGATTTTTTCTTGAGTGGTTACCCTTAAGTTTATGTAAAAGAAAGTTTGATATTTAGAGTATTCCATTTTCTTCAGCACACTTACTTTCTCCATTCCCATATTCCGATTCAGGCCTTTACTCTCCCTTTTTTTATGTTTTGGTTGCCACAAATTGTCCCTGTTGATGTTGGCCGAATAGCCTCCTTTAGTATTTCTTGTAGTGCAGTTGGTGTATTAGAAAATTCCCTCAGCTTCTGTATGTCTTGAAAGGTCTTTATTCCTCATTCATATCTAAAGGATGGATATCTTTGCTGGATATATTATTCTTGGCTCATGATATCTCTCTTTCAATAGTTTGAATATTTGGTTCCACTCCCTCCTGGCTTGTAGAGTTTCTGCTGAAAAATCTGATGATAATCTAATGGGCTTTTCTTTGTAGGTTACCTTCTTCTTTTCCCTGGCTGCCTTGAGGATTCTTTCTTTGTCATTGATTTTAGACAGCTTCAATACAATGTGCCTTGCAGAAGGCCTGTTGGGGTTGAGGTAATTAGGTGTTCTGTTTGCTTCTTGGATTTGAGGATCCAGTTCTTTCCACAAGTTTGGGAAGTTCTCATCAAGTTTTTGTTTGAATATATTCTCTGTTCCCTTCTCTCTTTCTTTTCCTTCTGGTATGCCCATTATGCTTATATTGCTCATTCTGATAGAGTCAGAAATTTCTTGTAGTGTTCTTTCATTTCTTTTAAGTCTCAAGTCTCTTTCTTCTTCCATCTATGTCATTTCCAGGTTTATATCTTCGATGTCACTGATTCTTTCCTCCATGTGGTCAACTCTACTACCTAAGCTGGCTATTTCATTCTTCATTTCTTCTATTGAGTTCTCAATCTCCAGAAATTCTATTTGGTTCTTTTTTAAAATTTCAATCTCTTTGTTAAAATGCTCATGCTGTTCTTTGATTGTGTTTCTGAGTTCATTAAACTGCCTTCCTGTGTTTTCTTGCATCTCATTGAGTTTTTCAGAACTACAATTTTGAATTCTCTGTCATTTAAGTCACATATTTCCATATCTTTAAGTTCCTTTTCTAGTGAGTTTTCACTTTCTTTCTGAGCTGTCTTGTTGCCTTTGTTATTCTTGGCAATTTGTGATTTATTATTTCTCTTCCTGAACATCTACAGGAGTGGCTTCTGCAACAGGTTGATAGGAAGAGGTCTTTTTTTTTGTTTTCCAGTACTTGTTGGTAGAATGTTTTATTTTCTCTCCGACTGTAGCCTTTTTTTCTCTCACACACTGTAGTTCTGTATTTTCTCTGCACTATTCCAGCGTCTCACACAATGGTGTGATTCCCTGGGAGACGGCTTCTCCTCTGTTAATAATTCGCCTGGGTCACTGGCTGCAGTGTCCCTGTGGGTATGTGGAGAGCTTTTGAAGTTCCAAATCTCTTCCTGCACCAAATTCAGTGCCCATGTGTTTCAGCAGTTCTGTGTACTCCTGCAGGGATCCACCCAGATAGGTGGGGCTGGGGTGGGGTGAGTTGTGAGAGGTGGCCCAGAGCAATGGCGGGGACCACCACCACAGCCAGTCCTGCTTCCACAGCTCCCTCCCTTTTGCCGGAACTAGTTGTGCTGCTAATCTGTGTCTGCAGTCCACAGTTCTCAGAACAGCAAATATTCTGTTCTTTTGATCTGACACTGCTACTATTCAGCTTCTAGCACTGGGCAGGTGGGGGCGGGGCAAGCTCTGGGAGTGTAGGGAGGGGACGGCTAGTCTCAGTGCCTAAAGCTTACGTTCTCCGCTCGGCAGTGAGGGCTTAAACTACCGTTTTCAGCCTTCTTCCCTCAGTCTTTTCTCTGAGGTCTCTGCCATGAGTGTTGGTTTCAGCCGTGTTATATGCTGCCCCCTCAGCCCTGTGGGCCATAAGTGGAGCCCTAGCAGTCCCAGTTCTTCCCTCTCCCACAGCTGTGGTAGTTCCAGGATGCAGCGAGCTGGGAGCATTGAGCCAGGTCTGCGTCCTGCACCCGGGGCTCTGTCTCTGCGCTTCTCCCTTCCCTCCTCCCCTGCTCGCATGATTCGCCCACCTTTAAGTGAATTCAGTAGTGGGCCTCTTCGTCTTGCCTGTCTGCTGTGCAGGGAGTCCTTTGTGGAGTTGTAGTTATTCAATTTGTTGTAAATTCAACGGGAGATTAACAGAGGCTCACCTCATGCTGCCATTTTGATCTATATTATTTCAATAAACATTTTATTAAGAAACTTTAGTTTTCCAATTTTTTTTACATGTAGTGTTGCCAGATAAAATACAGGACACCAGTTACATTTAAATTTCAGATAAACACTGAATAACATTTGTAGTATAAGTACATCTCGTGTCATATTTTGAATATGCTTACACTAAAAAATTATGCCTTGTTTTTCTGAAATTCAAATGTCACTGGCATCCTGTATTTTGGTTTGCAAAATATGGCAACACTAGATATAGGTCACACAAAACCTGTTCTTGGCCAGGCCATTCCTACTTGCAAGAGTGTCTGGAATACTTTGCCCACCCCAACTGCAAAACAAATGGAAGTTCTTTTCCTAAGTTAAAGGGGAAGAATGGGTAGGTCATTAGCAGCATCTGTCTCAATAGAGAAGTAGGATTATTTTGATCCTCAGAGAGTACAATGCAATCGGGGAAATTACATGCATACCTCTCTGAGAGTATTCTCCACACCCCCCCCTTTATACTTCTGTTTATATTTTCATTATAAAGTAACAGTAGTAGTTCTACTATTGAATATATTTATTTTACTCTATTTCCTATAGTCCCCCCACAATCATATTGTCATCTGTTGTATATAGTTTGATCATAATGTAGATAAAATTTTGAGCCTTACTTTTTCCTTTACAATAATCTCAAAAACATTTACCACTTTGTTGCATGCTCTTACTGAACATATTTTTTATTGTTGCTTTACCCTATATGTAAAAAATTTGGAAAAGTAAAATTTCTTGCTAAAGTGTTTATTAAAATAATATAGCTATTGAGATGATTTTCTATAATTTACTTAATCTTTTCTCAATGTTTGATCTGTTTCATTCTTTTAAATATTTTTGATTTATTTTGAATCTTAAAATAATGACAAATATCTTCATTGCAATTGTTTTGTTTTGTTTGTGGGTTGGAATTTTGAATTATGTATGAAGAACCATGTATTAGATTTGGAATTACTCTGTCAAATAATGGGATTATTTTTAGTCATGACATATATTTTTAGTTTTAATAGTCCCTGCTTCTGGGGTTAGCCTTTAGCAAAATTATAAAATTGGGTGACTTTAGATCGTCTTTGTTTCTGTAACCTTCTATTCTACAAATCATTTATTTTTGGCATATCCCAAATTCCTTCCCATTTTCAAGTATCTAGTGCTTTTCTGCTCCTTTCTCCCATTTGTATCCTGCCTTCAAAAATGGATCTAATTTTAATCATTTATATCACTTTAAGTCAATATTTCTTGGCTCCCAGAGAATATTTGGAGAGGTAATGTAGAGACTTAGGTAAGGTACAGACTTAATGTACAGACTTAGTTACAGGCTTAGGTTAAATATCTGGTTTGTCCCTTCCTTGCTATGTGACTTGAAGAAGTACTTTACCTCCCTGAGCCTGGTTTTCTCATCAATAAAATAAAGATGTTAACATCTTCAAGTCAGGGTTATGAGGATAAAATGAGATAATTATGTAAGATTTTCATAGACTGCTAGGCCAATAGTAAGTATTTAATAGATTCTAGATATTATTAGTCATAATTATCATCTTCATTTTAACTTCATTTATAATCATGGAATAAAAATATTATTCCTCCATAAAGGAAAGTCAGTAATTCACCTTAGCTTGACTATCATACAATATCCTACTCCTAGTATCTATTTTAAAATATATATTTTTAAAGTTTTATTTAAAGTGTGTTTTTTCCAGGATGCATCAGCTCCTAGTTAAGCAGTCATTCCAGTCTAGTGGAGGGTGCAGCTCACACCAACCCATGCGGTAATCGAACTGGCAACCCCTGGTGTTATGAGCATCGTGCTCTAACCAACTGAGCTAACCGACCGCCCCAATTTTTACAATATTTTTGATGAATTTTCTTCCTCTACCATCCATTAGAGAATTCTCTATAATGTCCTTGAAATTATATAATGTGAATACTCATCAACTGTTGTGCAAAAGGTAGCTACCCATGCCAGGCTAAAGTCCTGAAGACACTTTCACTCCCCAAAATATTGACATCACTTTAAACACTTAATGTTACATAGAGATAACTTTTAAAAAAACAAAAACAGTAAAAATATTCTCACTTTTAGATGTAATGTGAATTGAAATAAATGGTGACATTGCCAGGTCTGTCCTGAGTCATTAAGACATGTATTTGGTGTAAATGTCAAAACAATGGTTTAGGATGCTTGCATCCATGAATTAACCAATATAAGCAGTAAATACATTTTTTATATAAATTTTATTGGGGAACATTGGGGAATAGTGTGTTTCCCCAGGGCCCATCAGCTCCAAGTCGTTGTCCTTCAATCTAGTTGTGGAGGGCGCAGCTCAGCTCCAAGTGCAGTGGCCATTTTCAATCTTTGGTTGCAGGGGGCACAGCCCACCATCCCATGTGGGAAATGAACTGGCAAGCGTGTTGTTCAGAGCTCACGGTTTAACAAACTGAGCCATCCGGCCGCCCCGACATTTTTAACACTGATAAATTAAAGAAAAAAAATGCTAGCAGATTCATTAGACTATTAAAATAAGTAGTCATGACTATTATAACAATAAACTCCCTCTATCCTTTTGTTAATTTAAAGAAGGGGAACTCCGGCTTTCCACACGTGCTTCTTCAAAACAAATGGTACAAAATGTTAGCATGCAGAAATTGTCCATTTCAGCAAACATTATTTCCCTTAACAACCTTACAGAGTTAAAAGATATCTCTAATCCAAGTCATTGCCTTTTGAAAAGACAGTAGGCAAGAGTAAAAAAGCAAAGCGAATGCTACTGGCTTGTGTATGTAGAGGGCCATGAGAAAACGTTGAAGAAGAGAGCAAAGCTAGACATAAACAAAAGCATATTTTTAGGTTGTGTCAGTATTTTGTACTACACATATCCCATAGCTGGAGACTTATAACTTTGTTCTTATAATTCATCTGCAAATGGCAAAGAGGGTGGCAATGTGGGAATAAAACTGTGTGCATGTTTTTATAGAAAGATTTATATCTACTGAATTGAAAATCACTTAGTTATTTCAGTTACTAAAGTCAGAACAAAATAAAATTCATGCTTGTGTTCAAAACCTCTGAATAGGTTGTGTGAATCCTTATAATGAGAATAAAATTATGCATAAGAGAGATTAATATTTGGTATTTCCTTTTGCTATCTCCTTTGTTTTATTATGTCACCTGTTGGACAAATTCAATAAGGGACATTTAAAAAAATTCCCCACTAATTGAAATTTACCAATAGTTATGAGCTCAGACATAGTCTGAAAAAAGACTACCACGCATAACACTGAGCTTTACTAACACCGAACTTGACGAACTTGACATCTGCCTACTCTTTCTCAAGCCAGTGTCAGATGTAGGCATTCCTCTGACACTAGTCTTAGCTCTTCTTACACATTAGTTTTTGTTCTCCTTGTAAATTAAACTTAATTCATGATATCAGCTACCATGGTGAATGTGACCGCTTTCCTAAAAACTTGTTGGAATAATCCCCAGCAGAATGCATCCATTTTCTCATAGTAATTTAAATATCCCAATTAGAACCCATCATACTCTGTTATAGTTCCAGTACATTTTGACAGTGTCCTCTTGCAAACATCTGTGATTCCCCGCCTGGGCTTTAGATTAGCTAATACATGCAGGAGACTGGCTGGGAGTGGCTTTCTAGAAATCCTCAGCCAATAGGGGATGGGAGTTGGAAGATTCGCCAGCATTTTCAGCTCTCGAGGGGACTAAATCTCAGACATGTTTAATACCATTCCCCAGAGATCCCTTTGAGGACGGAGCACAGTTGCCAGAGCACGAACCTGCTTGTTCATACACCTTTCTTCCCTCTTGTTCTCACTTTCTCATTCTCCTACTGGTGTTTCCTGGGAATCGTCTCCCAAATAAATGACTTTCTCTTAAATCTTTGTCTCAGCACCTGCTTCTTAGAAAGCCCGCATTAAGATAGTACCAGAAATGGTCCTAGGAAACAGAAACTTGGGGTGAAATGCTGGAATGAGATCGCTTGCTGGCTAAATGGTAACAAAGATCCTTGATGGTGGTGGGAGGGGTATTGTTAATGAGTCCTGACCTGTTTTAGCATCATCATTACTAAGACTTGCACCTGTGATGAACTGGGATCGAACACAGGCATAACTCATTTTTCAGTTCTTCAATTTATTGTGCTTCACAGATGTCACGTTCTTTACAAATTGAAGGCAAGATTACAGCTCCACCAGCAAAAAGAGTATGACTTGCTTTCATGCCATACTCACTTTATCGGGGTAGTCTGGAACAGAACCCACACTATCTCTGAGGTCTGCCTGTATAGATGTAATAGCTCTAATACCCTAGAGATATGGGGGGAAAGGCAGTTATAAGGGTTGTGGATTTGGCTGGCATTGTTAGCTGTGCTTGGAACACTGAAGAAAGAAAACTGCAAGCTGAGGTCAGCCAACTATGAATTTAAAGGCACAGGGCGATAGTCAGGATGCTACTTGGCAGCTATTAAGAAGATCTTCCCATCCTAGAGCAAGAAGGCAGAATGTGCTGAGAATCACTAGCAAGATCTGGTTGGAAAAGTGGCGGGAGTTACAAAGAAGGCTGAATGTGCAGCCTCAGCAAATCTCCTATGCTAAAGGTAAGTCCTGATTGGGAAAGAATAGAACTCTAAGAAATGGGACTGGGTACTTGAGAACAAGCCCTGGAAAAACCTTGAACCCACAGGTCTGCTCTCTTTTACACGCATTGCTTCTACCAACAACTAGGGTCAAGTCTCAGCATGACCAGAGCGGGGAGTGTTGTTCCTGCTATACCAAGTAGATATGTGCCAGTAGGGAATGGGAAAACATTGCTGGGGAAAGATCTTGTAGATGCTGGACTGGAGTGAGGGTCAGTGAACTAAAAGCTGAATAGAGATTTTATTGAGGCACTCCCCTGAATAAGAATTTAACACCCTGACAAGGACACGGTGTCGTGCGGGGGACACTGCTCGCTGCGCCATTTGTCACGTGGGGTGTCAGGCGGGGTCTCAGCTCCCACTCCCCACATAAGAACGCAGGACATGGTGAGGCCAAAAAGGAAGACCCACGGAGCCATAAGTAGGAGAGTCATATCACTATATTCTCGCCGGCGGCATCCACCTCTCTGATATCTGCTGTTGCTAGCCCCCATTTTTTCTGTTAGCGTAGCCACAGCAGTTATATTAGTGGCCAATGGCTTACGGGTTACAGCTGACGGCCATCTAGCCACAGCTAATGGCCATTTACTACCTGAGCCAGCACCTTTCTATGTGAGGGCGAGAGACTGGAAACTGATTTTTGGGGCTCTGTCCCCACACATGGGCTAATCTTTTTGCCCCCTTCTGCGCCCCCAACCCACCCCTCCTCCGGTTCAAGCCGTTGTTTCTCAGTCTAGTTGTGTAGGACACAGCTCCCTGGCCCATGCTGGTATTATGAGCCTTGTGCTCTCCCCCCCACCCCCCGCCACGCTGAGACAATCGGTCACTGGTTGTTGGTTGGCCTCTCACAGCAGCTCATGGCAGCTCTCACCAGCTGCTGGCCACTCGCACTGGCCACTGGCGGCTCCTGGCAGCACACAGCAGCCTGCAGCAGCTCATGCCAACCCCTGGCTGTTCACGGAAGCCCTGCTCCAGGGAGAGCTGTTGTTCACAATCTTAGCTGTAGAGGGCACAGCTCACTGGCCCATGTGGGAATCGAACTGGTGACCTTGGTGTTAGGAGCACAGCGCTCCAACCATCTGAGCCAACGGACGGGCCCATGGGCTAATCTTAAAACAGGTGAGACGATCCTTTGAAGCCTGGAAATACTAGCCTATGGAAAACAGGTTAGGTCACTGGAATTACCTTGGCAGAATATTGAGGGTGTTATCAAAAGGCTTAGAGAAGTGAGTATTTTTTAATGGATTCATTATGGAATGCCAGAGAATTCTCTAGTGCAAGGTATTTCTCAACAAGGTACCTTTAAGTTATATAAACAAGTAGTCCAAACACCCATGTCACCCACCTCTGTGCTGAGGTTTCTCTCTGTTTTCACCTATAACCCCGAGGGGAAGCCAAGTTTTGGTCACTCCAGAATATGCCATTTGAGGATATTGATGATTCAAGCTGCTTATTTTCAACAAACAAGACTCAAGAAGAGCCTTTTACCCTTCCCTTAGCTGCCTAAAGGAATTCAGGTAGAAAACCCCACTTAAAAGAAGGAAGCTATCACCTTAGCATCATACTATGAACTAAGTGTGGCAGACAGAGAGAAACCAAGCAAAGTCTGTTTGGCAGACTCCCCTCTGTGACCCATTGTTTCTGGGTGGCCCTGCAAGAATTTGTTTACCACATGTTTGGTCTTGCTCATCTACCTATAAATTGTCTGCTTTCCTATGAAGTCCAAGATCCCTGCCTCTCCTTGCCTTAGAACAGCATATAAGCCTCAACTGCCCAGTTCATCCTCGGGTCTCATTCTTATGGAACTCCCGTACATACATATATAATAAATTTGGATATTTTCTCCTGTTAATCTGTCTTATGTCAATTTGATTATTAGACCAGCCAGAAGAACTTAGAAGGGTAGAAAGAAAATTATTTTTCCTCTCCCACAACCTCATAGGATATTCCCAATGACGAGCCGATGAAGGAGGAAAAATTCTGTCCCGATATATGTGTGGCTCGATATGTTAGTGCAAGCTGAAATGAACTGCTGCCACATCAAAGCCCCACTGAGGGATGGCCTTCAATGACAGCCATAAAGGTGAAATTCTTCCAGAGCTTTGGAATGTACACCTTTGTATCAATTTGTGTGGAGGGATTTGAGGCCTCAGCTAAGAGTCTACAGAGTCCTTGGCAGTGGTGAATGGCTTGGCTAGTTGGCCAGGGCTCCTCGAAGGAGCAATATGTGAAGAATAGAAATAAAGAGGGTCAGGTGGAAAGGCATATGGATGTCTCTATGGGAGGGGGCATATATAAAGTCTGAATCTTTGGTTTACATGTCAATGTTTATCAGATAACATTGACCACGGAAAAGCCACTGAACTATCAAGTGAACAGGATGATTGTCCAGTGGGCATCAGCCAGCCTTTATCGACAGTTCCCTATTGGATTCACTATGGCACAGTGACCCCTGAATTATGTAGCCAATGTGGCCAGATGAAGGCCTGCACATCAGTGCAGCAGCCTGCCCCTCTCATCCAAGCTGATCTAACTATTGCCATTCTGAACATCCAAGCTGTCAACAGCAGAGAACAATGATGAACACTCAAATTGGTACCATCCTTAAAGGAGAACAGTCACTTGGTAACAGGTAGCTTACATTGGACCCCTGTGTTAATTTCTTATGGCTACTGTAACAAATTACCACAAACTCCGTGGCTTAGAGCAACAGAATTTTATTCTCTCACAGCTCTGAAGGCTAGAAGTCTGAAATCACTGACCCAAATTCAAGGTGTTGGTAGGGCTGTGTGCCTTTGGGAGGCTCTAGGGGAAAATCCTTTCCTTGTCTCTTCCATCTTCGGGTGGCCTGCCTTGGATTGTGGCCACATCACTCTACTCTGTCTCTGTGGTTGCACAGCTTTCTTCTCTGTGTGCCCAATATTCCTTTTTTCTCTCTCTCATGATGTATAATTGCATTTAGGGCCAACTGAGATAATTCAGAATAATCTCTCCATGTCAAGATCACACCCACAAAAGACCTTTTCCCATATAATGTAACATTTACAGTCTCCAGGGATTAGGACCTGGAATATTTGGGGGCCATTATACAGTCCACTACAATCCCTTCCACTCAAGATGAGGCAGAAATCCTTTCTTACTGGGGTTGACGTGTATGGGTTTGGGTTTCCTACCTGTAGTGGTACTGCTGACACTAATATCTGAAGGCTCACAGAGCGAGTGTCTGGATGTGCCATCTTAGAATGCCACATAACACAGCATGGGACCCAGGAAGCCCCCTTCTGGTGAAATTGGGAGGTAGGTGCATGGGTCCATGGGATCCCCTGGTCCTACTATATACCTCATTACCTGGTCTATTTTCATGTTGAGATGGCTAAAGGGGATCTTAGAATGACAACTTGGGACACTGTTCAAGATTCAAGAAATGTGTGAATCAACAGTGATTATAGGTGGTGGTATATTTTCAATTGGTACAATATACAGACTTGGGAACAAAAAAGTGGAAGTAGGAGTTAACTTCCCCACTATTACTCCCAGGGACCTGCTTGGGGAATTTGTGCTTCCCATTCCTCCAAACTTAGGTTGAGATGAACCAGAAATTGTAGCTCTTGTGTGTGAGTGTCAAATTTACCAGGGGACATAGTAAAGTGCCACCAAAGCTAAAGTGAAAGGTACTGACTGACCATCTTGAGTTGTTTATGTAGTTATAGAACATCAGGCAAAGGGAGGACTTAGTATATGGCCACGAGTGATTGACTCTGATGAGTATGAGCAGATAGGATTATTGCTATATTGTGGAAGCAGGAAGGAGTATTCTGGAATTTAGGAGACTCACTGGAGTGACTCTTGGTGCTTCCCTGACTGGTGATAACCATCAACAGGTAATTGCCTCAATTGTGGCTTGAAAAGGTAACCAGGACCCCAGATTCTACAGGGCAAGAAATCTAGACCAGCACAATTACTGGCCAGTATGATGAAAATCAGAAATGGTTGATAGAGGAGGGAAACGATAAATCTTCACGCTCGTTTCAAGATCAACTGCTGTAGTGAGATGCTCCTGTTCAAAAATTTTAATTTTTTTTTTTTTAAGAAATGTGAACTGGCAACCATCTTGAAGAAGGAGTGCCAGGACAGAATATATTAATGTGGGCACAAGTGATTTGGAGTGGTGCAAAGGTGGATTATAGCAGACACTGTCAGTGTCCCACTCATATCCCCTTGGAAAAGAGTGCTTGCTTGAATGTTATATTCCACATCAAAGGTATGAGAAACATTATTCCATGGCTAAATACACGAATGACTACCAAACTGCTTGGTAGTATAAAGATACTCAGCAAATGTTTGCAGAATTCATAAATGGATACATGGATGCATTTTTTTTTTTTTTTAGTGCAGGTGAGTTTTTATAACAGAGGACTGGTGGTAAGCAGAATTATAAGATGGCTTCCCTTATCTCTCCACGCTGTCTTCATGTTACTCCCATGATTATGTTAGGTTACATGGCAAGAGGAATTTTTAGATATGATTAAAGTTATTAATAAATTAGCCTTAGGATAGGTTATCTGGATGGGCCTAATCTGATATGTTAGCCCTTTAAAAGCAGACTTTTCTCTGGCCAACAGCATTAAAGAAATCAGAGAGATTCAAAAGGTGAGAGGAATTCAAGGAGGTTCTGTCATTGGCTTTGAGACGGAGGTGGCCACAGGGCAAGGACCTGAGAGTGGCCTCTGGTTGTTGAGAGCAACCCCTGGCCAACAGCCAGCAAGAAAATGGAGACTTCCATTCTATAACCTCCAGGAATTGTATGTATTCTGCCAACAACAGACATGATGCAGGAAGTGAATTCTTCCCCAGAGACTCCAGAAAAGAGCTCAACCTTGATTTTGGCTTTCTGAGACCTCCCAGCAGAAAAGTCAACCTGGACTTCTGATGTTCAGAACTGTGAGGGAACAGATTTGTGTTGTTTCAAGCTAAGTTACCACTAAGTTTGCAGTAATTTGTTATGGAGCAATAGAAAACTAATATGACCTCTGAATCTATAAGCCTAGTCCAGATCTAGGTTTGAGCTATAGTCTTGACTGTACCACTGAGTGGTAGACTTATTGCGGGTATTTTATTGTCATCTAAAATTAAATTGCATAAAGCAGTGTCTATCGTGGTCTATGACTTACTAACTCATCCAGAGACCCAGTCTTCTGGGAATTCCTAAGTGACCTAACAGTCTTTTCAATAAGTACGGCTCAAAACCTCTAAGCTTTCACCCAATTCCAGGTGGCTTTTATAATTTACTGTCGTGCTGTCAAACGACAGTCTTCTATCACCTTCAACATTTTTGCTACATACTCAATTAGCTGCATTGTTATTTTTCTTAAATCCACTCACTTTTACTTACATAAATGTATTATAAAAGTTAATGATATATCACTACTATCAATGGTAAACTAGTATCATTGACCATAAATAGGAGGTAACTGTAAAAACACAATGCAAAATACAATGAAAATACACTTTTAAATTTCAGCTTGATACTGCTGGCTGCTGAAGTCTCTGAACATAAGGACTGCTCACTCTTTGTTTAAAAAAGGAGATTAGCAAATGTTAGAGAGGTGTTAAGTCAAAATAGCTCAAATAGCTCAAATTGAGAATTTCTTCTTGACATAATTAGAGGGATTGAAAGAGATTTAAAATGGAAATAGCATTTTTCCTGTGTGATAGTTATATTCTTTGAATCCTTTTCCACTGCAATTGAAATGATCTTAAACACTACCCATTGTCCTCTTGGATACCTTGTGGTGACAGTCCCACACTTTGCAAAACATTCTTACAATGATTTAAAAATAGCTTTCCATCAAAGAGAACTGTGTAACCTTGGATAGGTATTGAGTAAATGTTCAAGACATGTCATTATTGCTTTTGTCATCAATACCATCATATCATCATCATCATCATTATCATCATCATCATCGTTGTCTCGATTGTCCTCCACATTCTTTATGTCAAATCAGTTTTACTGGCAAGAGCTGATCAAAATGGTGGTGTGAGGTGAGCCTCTGTAAAGCTCCCCTGGAATTTACAACTAATCGAACAACAATAACTCCTCAAAGGACTCCCTGCAGAGCAGACAGGCAAGACGAAGAGGCCGACTACTGAATTCACCTCCAGGTGGGCGAATCGCGCCAGCGGGGGAGGAGGGAAGGGAGAAGTGCAGAGACAGAGCCGCTCCGGCGCAGGATGCAGACCTGGCTCAGTGCTCCGAGCTCGCTGCATCCCGGAACTACCACAGCTGCGGGAGAGGGAAGAACTCGGACTGCTAGGGCTCCGCTTATGGCCCACAGGGCTGAGGGGGCAGCATAAAACACGGCTGAACCCACGCTCACAGCAGAGACCTCGGAAAAAGACCGAGGGAGGAAGGTTGAAAACGGTGGTTTAAGCCCTCACTGCTGAGCAGAGAACAGAAGCCCTAGGCACTGAGACTAGCCGCCCCTTGCCTACCCTCCCAGAGCTCGCCCTGCCTCCACCTGCCTGGTGCAAGAAGCGGAACAGTAGCAGTGTCAGATCAAAAGAACAGAATATTTGCTGTTCTGAGAACTGTGGACCACAGACACAGATTCGCAGCCCAACTAATTCCGGCAAAGGGGAGGGAGCTGTGGAAGCAGGACCGGCTGTGGTGGTCGTCGCTGCCATTGCTGTGGGCCAATTCTCACAACTCACCCTGCCACTGTCCCCACCTATCTGGGCAGATCCCTGCAGGAGTAAATAGAACTGCTGAAACACACGGGATCTCAATCTGGTGCAGAAAGAGCTTTGGAACTTCAAAAGCTCTCCACATCCCCATAGGGACACGGTGCCCTATGACCCAGGTGTACTGTTAACAGAGGAGAAACCCACCTTTCAGGAAATCCCCGCATTGTGTGAGAAGCTGGAATAGTGCACAGAAAACGTAACACTACAGTGTGAGAGAGAAAAAAAATGCTGCAGTCGGAGAGAAAATAAAACATTCTACAAATATATACTGGAAAACAAAAGAAAGACCTCTTCCTATCAACCTGTTGCAGAAGCCACTCCTGTAGATGTCTAGGAAGAGAAATAATAAATCATTAATTGCCATGAATAACCAAGGCAACAAGACAGCTCAGAAAGAAAGTGAAAAGTCTCCAGAAAAAGAACTTAAAGATATGGAAATATGTGACTTAAATGACAGAGAATTCAAGATTGCAGTTCTGAAAAACTCAACGAGATGCAGGAAAACACAGAAAGGCAGTTTAATGAACTCAGAAACACAATCAAAGAACAACATGAGCATTTTACCAAAGAGAGTGAAACTTTAAAAAAGAACCAAATGGAATTTCTGGAAATTAAGAACTCAATAGAAGAAATTAAGAATGAAATAGCCAGCTTAGGTAGTAGAGTTGACCGGATGGAGGAAAGAATCAGTGACATCGAAGATAGAAACCTGGATATTACACAGATGGAAAAAATTTTTGGGATGCAGCGAAAGCAGTTTTAAGAGGGAAATTTATATCATTACAGGCCTATCTCAAGAAACAAGAAAAATCCCAAATAAGTAACCTCCCGTTACACCTTAAAGAACTAGAAAAAGAAGAACAAATGAAACCCAAGGTCAGCCGAAGAAAGGAAATAACAAAAATCAGAGCAGAACTAAATGAAATAGTAAACAAAAAGACAATAGAAAAAATTAATGTGATAAAGAGCTGGTTCTTTGAAAAGATTAACAAAATTGACAAACCCTTGGCTAGGCTCACTAAGATAAAAAGAGAGGAGACACTAATTAACAAAATCAGAAATGAAAAAGGGGAAGTTATCAGGGACACCACAGAAATACAAAGGATCATGCAAAAATACTATGTAGAACTATCTGCCACGAAATTCAATAACCAAGAAGAAATGGACAAGTTCTTGGAAACACATAGCCTTCCAAGGCTGAACAATGAAGAACTGGAAAATCTAAACAGACCCATCACCAGTAACAAAATTGAATCAGTCATCCAAAACCTTCCCAAAAGCAAAAGTCCGGGACCAGATGGCTTCACTAGTAAATTCTATCAAACCTTCAAACAGGATCTAATACCAATCCTGCTCAAACTCTTAAAAAAATTGATGAAGAGACAGTACTACCTAACTCAGTTTATCAGGCCAACATTACCCTGATACCAAAACCTGGTAAGGACAACACAAAAAAAAAGAACCACAGACCAATATCACTGATGAATACAGATGCAAAACTCCTAAACAAAATTCTAGCAAATCGAATACCACAATGCATTAAAAAAATTATTCATCACGACGCAGTGGGGTTCATCCCAGGGACACAAGGATGGTTCAACATATGGAAATCCATCATTGTGAAATGTCACATAAACAAAATAAAGGACAAAAATCATATGATTATGTCAATTGACACAGAAAAAGCATTTGACAAGATACAACATCCATTTATGATTGAATCACTTAATAAAATAGGTATGAAAGGAAAATACCTTAACATAATAAAGGCTATATATGACAACCCTCAGCTAATCTCATAATTAACGGTGAAATGCTGAAGTCCATTGCTCTATGTTCAGGAACACTAGAGATCTGTCCCCTATCACCTCTGCTTTTCAACATAGTGTTGTTAGTCCTTGCCAGAGCAATCAGGCAGGAGAAAGAAATAAAAGGCATCCAAATTGGGAATGGAGTAGTTAAATTGTCACTCTTTGCAGATGACATGATGCTATATATAGAAAACCCTAAAGACACCACCCAAAAGCTATTCGAAACAATCAACAAATACAGTAAAGTTGCTGGCTACAAAATCAACGTACAAAAGTCCATTGCATTCCTATATACTAACAATGAAATCTCAGAAAAAGAAATAAAAAAATACCAATTCCTTTTGCAATTGCAGCAAAAAGAATAAAATACCTAGGAATAAACTTAACCAAGGATGTGAGACCTATACTCTGAAAAGTACAAGACATTTTTAAAAGACATTGAAGAAGACACAAAGAAATAGAAAGACATTCTGTGTTCATGGATTGGACGAATCAACATAATTAAAATGTCCATATTACCCAAAGCAATATACAGATTTAATGCAATCCCCATCAAAATCCCAATGCCATTTTTTAAAGAAATAGAACAAATAATCATCAGATTTCTTCGGAACCACAGAAGACCCCGAATAGCCAAAGAAATCTTAAGAAAAAAGAATAGTGCTGGAGGTATCACACTCCCTGACTTTAGCTTGTAAACAGCATGGTATTGGCAGAAAAAGATATGTAGACCAATGGAATAGAATTGAGAACTCAGAAATAAAACCACATATATATGGACAGACAATTTTTGACAAAGAAGCAAAAAGCACACAATGGAGAAAAAACAGCCTCTTCAATAAATGGTGCTGGGAGAATTGGAAAGCCACATTCAAAAGAATGAAACTGCTATCTGTCACCATTTACCAAAATTAATTCAAAATGGATCAAGGACTTAAGCATAAAACCTGAAACAATAAACTGCATAGAAGAAAACGTAGGTAATAAACTTATGGACATTGGGTTGAAAGAGCGTTTTATGAATTTGACTCTAAAGGCAAGGGAAATAAAAGCTAAAATAAATGAAATGGGGCTATATCAAACTTAAAAGCTTCTGCACAGTAAAAGAAACGATGGAGAAAATAAAGATGCAACCAAATGAATGGGAGAAGATTTTTGCAAACAGTACCTCTGATAATGGGCTAATATCCAAAATATGCAAGGAACTCATGCAACTCAACAACAAAAAAACAACCCAATTCAAAAATGGGCAGAGGACCTGAAGAGACATTTCTCCAAAGAGGACACATAAATGGCAAATAGACATATGAAAAATGCTCAACATAACTAATCGTTAGAGAAATGCAAATAAAAACCACAATGAGATATCACCTCACTGCAGTCAGAATGGCTATCATCAACAAGACAAATAGTAACAAGTGTTGGAGAGGCTGTGGAGAAAAAGGAACCCTCGTACACTATTGGAGGGAATGCAGACTGCTGCAGCCGTTATGGAAGGCAGTGTGGAAGTTCCTCAAAAAATTACTAATAGAATTACCATATGACCCAGCAATCCCTCTCCTGGGTATCTACCCAAAAAATCTGAAAACTTTTATCCATAAAGACACGTGTGCTCCAATGTTCATTGGAGCTTTATTTACGGTGGCCAAGATATGGAAACAACCAAAATGTCCTTCAATAGATGAATGGATAAAGAAGTTGTGGTATATGTACACAATGAAATACTATTCGGCGGTAAGAAAAGATGAAATAGGATCATTTGTGACAACATGGATGGATGGTGAGAATATAATGCTAAGTGAAATAAGTCAAGCAGAAAAAGCAGAGAACCATATGATTTCACTGATATGTGGTGTATAAACCAAAAACAACAAAAGAACAAGACAAACAAATGAGAAACAAAAATTCATAGACACAGACAATAGTTTAATGTTTACCAGAGGGTAAAGTGATAGGGGGGGTCATAGATGAGGGTAAAGGGCGTCAAATATATGGTGATGGAAGGAGAACTGACTCTGGATGGTAAACACACAATGAGATTTATTGATGATGTAATACAGAATTGTACTCCTGAAATCTATGTAACTTTACTAACAATTGTCACCCCAATAAACTTTAATTTAAAAAAATCAATTTTACGATTTATATATTTTTTGAACTTTATTAAATTTATTGGGCTGACATTGCTTAATAAGATTATATAGCTTTCAAGTGTACAATTCCATAATACATCAACTATTTATTACATTGTGTTCACCACCCCACATCAAATCTTCTGTCACCGTATATTTGACCCCCTTTACTCTCTTGTCCTTTACGCTACCCTCTTTTCCCTCTGGTAATTATACTATTGTCTGTGTTCTATGAGTTTTTGTTCGTTTGTCTCTCTTTTGTTCATTTGTTGCTTTCTGTTTTATATCCCATACGAATGAAATCATATGAGTCTTTTTATTTTTCTCAAGGTGCCATGTTCAATCTTAGTTGCAGGGGGCAGAGCCCACCATCCCTTGTGGGAGTCGAGGAGTGGTACCAGCAACTTGTGGTTGAGAGCCCGTGCTGCAACCAACTGAGCCATCCAGGAGCTCAGTAACAGCTCAGCTCAAGGTCCAGTGTTCAATCTTAGTTGCAGGGGGTGGAGCCCACCATCCATTGCGAGACTCGAGGAGTCGAACTGGCAACCTTGTGGTTGAGAGCCCATTGGCCCACGTGGGAATCGAACCGGCAGCCTTCGGAGTTAGGAGCATGGAGCTCCAACTGCCTGAGCCACCGGGTTGGCCCCGAAATCACATGAGTCTTGACTTTTTCCACCTAGCTTATTTCACTTAGCATAATATTCTCAAGATACATCATAAATGGCAGTATTTCATCTTTTCTTATGACAGAGTAATATTCATTGTATACGTGTATATGTACCACATCTTTATTCAGTCATTTATTGAAGAATACTTTGGTTTCCATGTCTCGACTACCATGAATAATGCTGCAATTAACTCATGGGTACATATATCTTTACAAATAAATGTTTTCAAATATTTTTAGGTAGCTACCCAGAAGAAGGATTGCTGGGTTATATGGTAATTCTATTCTTAATTTTTTGAGGAATGTCCATATTGATTTCCATAGTGGTTGTATCAATTTAAATTCCCAGCAGCAGTGTATGAGGCTTCCTTTTTCTCTACAGCCTCTGCAACACTTGTTATTATTTGTCTTGATGATAGTCATTCTAATAGGTATGAGGTGGTATATCATTGTGGTTCTGATATTCATTTCCCTAATAGCTAGTGAAGTTGAGCATCTTTTCAGATATCTGTTGGCCATTTGTATGTCTTTTTGGGAGAAGTGTCTGTTTAGGTCCTCTGCCCATTTTTCAATTGGATCGTTTGTTTTGTTTTGTTGTTGAAGTGTATGAATTCTTCTATATTTTAGATATTAGCCCCTTATCAGAGGTTTTGTTTGCAAGTATCTTCTATTCAATTGGTTATCTTTTTGTTTTGTTGATGGTTTATTTTGTTGTACAGAAGCTTTCTAATTTCAATATTTATAGAACATATCAGTGGTTTCTCTTACAATTATTGCTTCTCCTTATCTACCTTCCAAAGGCTCATTTGGATGATCATTTATTCTCTCCTAATCGATACTGTTGCCTAATAATCCTTTGCATTATACTAGTTACCTTTCCCAAACTCACATTTTATTATTTCCATTCCCTGAATAGCAGAAGATCAAAGTGTTATGTTTGGAAATCACGATCTGTTGAGTAAGGCAGATTCTTCTGTATCACCTTCAGTCACTAACAAGCACATCAACTTGTTTTACTCTCCTTTAGGGCCTTTATCATCATGTGTGAATGTTCTTCGTTATTTTTTGGTGGTTTTGTTTAAAGTCAGTCTTACTCAAACGAACATAAGCCCAGGGAATGAGAGCACCTTGGTTGTCTTGGTGGCCAATTGATCTGAAGCATCTAGAATAGTGCCTGTCATGTACTAGGTTCTCAATGACCTTGGACAAATTACCAGATTTAACCTCACTAACCTTGGTTTCATAATGTTCAAAATGGAGATAATAATGCCCACCTAACTGGGTGGTTGTGAGGGTTGAATGAGATAACTTATGTAAAGGTTCTAGTGCATCAGCAGAAGCTATTATTAGTATATCTTCCTATTGTTGTTAGAATAATGTCAATCTTAGACGAGTATTCAAAGAATTCTGGATTTATGTCATCAAATTTTCTATTTCTCAATACATTTCTTCACATTAACCTAATACTCTATCTCTTGTTGTACTATTTATTGAGTGTTTATCTTAGGATAGGTTTTCGGTATACAAAATAAAAAGATCTGCTTCTTGCCCTCACATAGATAGAAGATAGGCTCATAAAGGAAAAAAAAAAACCATGATAATAACAATAATGAAATAATGCACAAAATGTAGTGAAATCATTAGAGATAGTGACCTGGGTTACGTAGCTAGGAATGGGCAGGGGGTGGAGGAAGCAAGAGAGGAACAAATGTGTGAAGCCACCACTCATCATTCCTACAATGCTCTTGCCACAGCTCCTGTCCTCTGGGATGCCTTTCCACCCTATTTCATGTCACTTTTTTTTTTTTTTTTTTTTTTTTTTTTATAATTAATTTTATTGGGGTGACAATTGTTAGTAAATTTACATAGATTTCAGGTGTACAATTCTGTATTACATCATCTATAAATCCCATTGTGTGTTCACCACCCAGAGTCAGTTCTCCTTCCATCACCATATATTTGATCCCCTTTACCCTCATCACCCACCCCCCACCCCCTTACCCTCTGGTAACCACTAAATTATTGTCTGTGTCTATGAGTTTTTGTTTCTCATTTGTTTGTCTTGTTCTTTTTGGTTTATATACCACATATCAGTGAAATCATAGGGTTCTCTGCTTTTTCTGTCTGACTTGTTTCACTTAGCATTATTCTCTCGAGGTCCATCCATGTTGTCACAAATGTTCCTATATCATCTTTCCTTAACGCCGAATAGTATTCCATTGTGTATATGTACCACAACTTCTCTATCCATTCATCTATCGAAGGACATTTTGGTTGTTTCCATGTCTTGGCCACCGTAAACAAAGCTGCAATGAACATTGGCGTACACGTGTCTCTATAGAGAAATGCTTTTATATTTTTGGGGTAGATACCCAGGAGAGCGATTGCTGGGTCATATGGTAATTCTATTCGTAATTTCTTGAGGAACCTCCACACTGCCTTCCATAGCGGCTGCACCAGTCTGCATTCCCACCAACAGTGTATGAGAGTTCCTTTTTCTCCACAGCCTCTCCAACACTTGTTACTATTTGTTTTGTTGATGAAAGCCATTCTGACTGGGGTGAGGTGATATCTCATTGTGGTTTTCATTTGCATTTCTCTGATGATTAGCGATGTTGAGCATTTTTTCATATGTCTATTTGCCATTTGTATATCCTCTTTGGAGAAATGTCTCTTCAGGTCCTCTGTCCATTTTTCAATTGGGTTGTTTGTTTTTTTGTTGTTGAGTTTCATGAGTTCCTTGTATATTTTGGATATTAGCCCCTTATCAGAGGAACTGTTTGCGAAAATCTTCTCCCATTCAGTTGGTTGCCTCATTATTTTGTCAATAGTTTCTTTTGCTGTGCAGAAGCTTTTCAGTTTCATATAATCCCATTTGTTTATTTTAGTTTTTACTTCCATTGCCTTTGGAGTCAAATTCATAAAATGCTCTTTGAACCCAAGGTCCATAAGTTTAGTACCTATGTTTTCTTCAATGCAGTTTATTGTGTCAGGTCTTATGCTTAAGTCTTTGATCCATTTTGAATTAATTTTGGTACATGGTGACAGATAGCAGTCCAGTTTCATTCTTTTGCACGTAGCTATCCAATTCTGCCAGCACCATTTATTGAAGAGGCTGTCTTTCGTCCATTGTATGTTTTTAGCTTCTTTGTCAAAAATTATCTGTCCATATTTATGTGGTTTTATTTCTGGGTTCTCAATTCTATTCCATTGGTCTATGTGTCTGTTTTTCCGCCAATACCAAGCTGTTTTGATTATTGTAGCCCTGTAGTACAAGGAAAAATCAGGGAGTGTGATACCTCCAGTATTGTTCTTTTTTTTTAATATTGCTTTGGCTATTCGGGGTCTTTTGTGGTTCCAAACAAATCTGATGATTTTTTGTTCTATTTCTTTAAAAAATGCCATTGGGATTTTAATGGGGATTGCATTAAATCTGTATATGGCTTTGGGTAATATGGCCATTTTAACTATGTTGATTCTTCCAATCCATGAGCACGGAATGTCTTTCCATTTCTTTGTGTCTTCTTCAATTTCTTTCAGAAATGTCTTATAGTTTTCAGCATATAAATCCTTCACATCCTTGGTTAAGTTTATTCCTAGGTATTTTATTCTTTTTGCTGCAATTGCAAAAGGAATTGTTTTTTCTATCTCTTTTTCTGAGATTTCATTGTTGGTATATAGGAAAGCAATGGACTTTTGTACGTTGATTTTGTAGCCAGCAACTTTACTATATTCATTGATTGTTTCTAATAGCTTTTTGGTGGAGTCTTTAGGGTTTTCTATGTATAGCATCATGTCATCTGCAAAGAGTGACAATTTAACTTCTTCATTCCCAATTTGGATGCCTTTTATTTCTTTCTCTTGCCTGATAGCTCTGGCGAGGACTTCCAACACTATGTTGAAAAGCAGAGGTGATAGGGGACAACCTTGTCGTGTTCCTGAACGTAGAGCAAAGGGCTTCAGCTTTTCACCATTAATTATGAGGTTAGCTGAGGGCTTGTCGTATATGGCCTTTATTATGTTGAGGTATTTTCCTTCTATACCAATTTTAGTAAGTGTTTTAATCATAAATGGATGTTGTATCTTATCAAATGCTTTTTCTGCATCAATTGATAGAATCATATGATTTTTGTCCTTTATTTTGTTTATGTGATGTATCACATTGATGGATTTGCGAATGTTGAACCATCCTTGTGCCCCGGGGATGAACCCCACTTGGTCGTGATGAATAATCTTTTTAATGCATTGTTGTATTCGATTTGCTAGAATTTTGTTTAGGATTTTAGCATCTGTATTCATCAGAGATATAGGTCTGTAGTTTTCTTTTTTTGTGTTGTCCTTACCAGGTTTTGGTATCAGGGTAATGTTGGCCTCATAAAATGAGTTAGGGAGTACTGACTCTTTTTCAATTTTTTGGAAGAGTTTGAGCAGGATTGGTATTAGATCCTCTTTGAAGGTTTGGTAGAATTCACTGGTGAAGCCATCTGGTCCAGGACTTTTGATTTTGGGAAGGTTTTTGATGACTGATTCAATTTCCTTACTGGTGATCGGCCTGTTAAGATTTTCCAGTTCTTCATGATTCAGCCTTGGAAGGCTATATGTTTCTAAGAACTTGTCCATTTCTTCTAAGTTATTAAATTTGGTGGCATATAGTCCTTCATAGTATTCTTGGATAATCCTTTGTATTTCTGTGGTGTCTGTGATAACTTCACCTTTTTCATTTCTGATTTTGTTAATTAGTGTCTTCTCTCTTTTTATCTTAGTGAGTCTAGCCAAGGGTTTGTCGATTTTGTTAATCTTTTCAAAGAACCAGCTTTTTGTCACATTAATTTTTTCTATTGTCTTTTTGTTCTCTATTTCATTTAGTTCTGCTCTGATTTTTGTTATTTCCTTTCTTCTGCTGACCTTGGGTTTCGCTTGTTCTTCTTTTTCTAGTTTTTTAAGGTGTAACATGAGGTTATTTATTTGGGATTTTTCTTGTTTCTTGAGATAGGCCTGTAATGATATAAATTTCCCTCTTAAAACTGCTTTCGCGGCATCCCAAAAATTTTGGTAGGATGTATTTTCATTGTCATTTGTTTCTATGTATCTTTTGAGCTCTCCTCTAATTTCTTCTTTGACCCAGTCGTTCTTTAAAAGTATGTTGTTTAATCTCCATGTATTTGTGTTTTTTCCTGCTTTCTTTTTGCAGTTGATATCCAATTTCAAAGCTTTGTGATCAGAGAATATGCTTGGTATGATTTCAATCTTCTTAAATTTGCTGAGGCTGATTTTGTGTCCCAATATATGGTCTATCCTTGAGAATGTTCCATGTACACTAGAAAAGAATGTATAGTCTGATGTTTTAGGATGAAGTGCTCTATATATGTCAATTATGTCCAATTCATCTAATGTGTCATTTAGGGCTGCGATTTCGTTATTTATCTTCTGTTTGGATGATCTATCCATAGCTGTCAATGATGTATTTAAGTCCCCTAGTATAATTGTGTTTTGGTCAATTTCTCCCTTTAGTTCTGTTAGTAGTTGCTTGGTATATTTCGGTGCTCCCTGATTGGGGGCATAAATATTGATGACTGTTATGTCTTCTTGTTGTATAGTCCCCTTTACCATTATGAAATGTCCATCTTTGTCTCTTGTTATCTTTTTCACCCTGAAGTCTGTTTCATCGGAAATCATTATGGCTACACCTGATTTTTTCTGGGTACCATTTGCTTGAAGTGTCAATTTCCACCCTTTCACTTTGAGTCTATGCTTGTCCTTGTAGCTGAGATGTGTCTCTTGTAGGCAGCATATGGTTGGGTTTAGTTTTTTGATCCAATCTGCTACTCTGTGTCTCTTTATTGGTGAGTTCAGTCCATTTACATTTAGGGTGATTATTGATATGTGAGGATTTCCTGTCATTCTGTCTTTAGTTTTCTGGTAAGGCTGTGTCTCCATTGTTTCTTTGTCTTTTTGTTGTCTGTTATTTCTGTGTGGTAGTATTCTATGATGTTTCCCTCTGTTTCTTCTTTTATTACAGTATATATTTCAGATTTGTATGTTTTTTGAGTGGTTACCCTTGAGTTTATGTAAAAGAAAGTTTGATATTTAGAGTATTCCAGTTTCTTCAGTACGCTTACTTTCTCTATTCCCATATTTCCAGTTCAGGCCTTTACGCTCCCCCTTTTTATGTTTCGGTTGCCACAAGTTGTCCCTGTTGATGGTGGTCTAATAGCCTCCTTTAGTATTTCTTGTAGTGCAGGTCGTGTATTAGAAAATTCCCTCAGCTTCTGGATGTCTGGAAAGGTCTTTATTCCTCCTTCATATCTAAAGGAGATCTTTGCTGGATATATTATTCTTGGCTCATGATTTCTCTCTTTCAATAGTTTGAATATTTGGTTCCATTCCCTCCTAGCTTGTAGAGTGTCTGCTGAAAAATCTGATGATAATCTAATGGGCTTTCCTTTGTAAGTTACCGTCTTCTTTTCCCTGGCTGCCTTGAGGATTCTTTCTTTATCATTGATTTTAGACAGCTTCAATACAATGTGCCTTGGTGAAGGCCTGTTGGGATTGAGGTAATTAGGTGTTCTATTTGCTTCTTGGATTCGAGGATCCATTTCTGTCCACAAGTTTGGGAAGTTCTCATCGACGATTTGTTTGAATATATTCTCTGTTCCCTTCCCTCTTTCTTCTCCTTCTGGTATGCCCATTATTCTTATATTGCTCTTTCTGATGGAGTCAGAAAGTTCTTGTAGAGTTCTTTCATTTCTTTTAAGTCTCAAGTCTCTTTCTTCTTCCCTCTGTGTAAATTCCAGGTTCCTATCTTCGATGTCACTGATTCTTTCCTCCATCTGGTCAACTCTACTACCTAAGCTGGATATTTTATTGTTAATTTCTTCTATTGAGTTCTTAATCTCCAGAAATTCTATTTGGTTCTTTTTCAAGATTTCAATCTCTTTTGTAAAATGCTTATGGTGTTCTTTGATTGTGTTTCTGAGTTCATTAAACTGCCTTTCTGTGTTTTCTTGCATCTCATTCAGTTTTTTCAGAATTGCGATCTTGAAGTCTCTGTCATTTAAATCACAAAGGTCCATATCTCTAAGTTCCTTTTCTGGAGACTTTTCACTTTCTTTCTGAGCTATCTTGTTGCCTTGGTTATTCATGGCAATCACTGATTTACTATTTCTCTTCCTAGACATCTACAGGAGTGTCTTCTGCAACAGGTTGATAGGTATGCGAAGAGCTTTTGGAGTTCCAAAGCTCTTTCTGCACCAGATTCAGAGCCCGTTTGTTTCAGCAGTTCTGTTTACTCCTGCAGGGATCCGCCCAGATAGGTGGGGCTAGGGGCGGGGTGAGTTGTGAGAGGTGGCCCAGAGCAATGGCGGCGACCACCACCACAGCCAGTCCTGCTTCCACAGCTCCCTCCCCTTTGCCGGAACTAGTTGAGCTGCGAATCTGTGTCTGCGGTCCACAGTTCTCAGAGCAGCAAATATTCTGTCCTTTGATCCGACACTGCTAATTTATCGCTTCTAGCACCGGGCAGGTGGGGGCGGGGCGAGCTCTGGGAGGGTAGGGAGGGGGCGGCTAGTCTCCGTGCCTAAGGCTTCCGCTCTCCGCTAGGCAGTGAGGGCTCAAACCACCTATCTCAGCCCTCTTCCCTCAGTCTTTGCTCCGAGGTCTGCCGTGAGCGAGCGTTGGGTTCAGCGGTTTTGTATGCTGCCCCCTCAGCCCTGTGGGCCGTAAGCAGAGCCCTAGCAGTCCGAGTCCTTCCCTCTCCCGCAGCTGCGGAAGATCCGGGAGCAGTGGGCTCTGAGCACTGAGCTAGGTCTGTGTCCTGCGCCCGCGCGGCTGCGTCTCCGCACTTCTCCTCTCCCTCCTCCCCCGCTCGCGCGATTCACCCACCTGGAGGTGAATTCAGTAGTCGGCCTTTTCGTCTTGCCTGTCTGCTGTGCAAGGAGTCCTTTGTGGAGTTATTGTTGTCCGATTCGTTGTAAATTCCAGGGGAGCGTTACAGAGGCTCACCTCACGCCGCCATTTTTTTTTCTGACCTTCTCATGTCACTTTTTACATGGAATTTCCTAGAAGCTCCCTATCAGAATTTATGTTGACCTTTCCTTTATTCCTCTACTCTTTAGCTCATACCTCCTTGATACACTCCTCCCAGACTCTAGGCTTTTATGTTGAATTTTACATTTTTCTGTACATGTCACAAGATTGCAAGTTTCCAAACCATGGTGAATATTTTTTCTGTTTGTTCATCTGTATAGACTTCATTGAGATTTTGGAAATTATTTTGCTAAAACTAGACTGTCTACCTTTTCTTTGGGTCTACAGGTCCCAAATCCATCTCTTTGGTTTATTGCAAATATTGGTATTTTTGCCTCAGCGTATGTATATATTTTTTTGAACATTATTTTTGTTTTCAGTTAAAGTTGACATTCAGTATTATTTTATATTGGTTTCAGGTGTACTGCATAGTGGTTAGACATTTATATAATTTATGTAGTAAATTATATAAATTAGTCTAGTACCCACCAGGCACTATACATAGTTGTTACAACATTAGTGATTGTATTCTCTGTGCTGTACTTTACATCCCTGTGACTATTTTGTAACTGCCATTCTGTGCTGCTTAATCCCTTCACCTTTTTCACCCAGGTCCCCAACCCCTGCCCCTCTAACAACCGTCAGTATGTTCTCTGTATCTATGAGTCTGTTTCTGTTTTGTTTTCTATTTTGTTCTTTAGAGTCTTATAAAGTATGAATTTTATGAAAGTAGCCATATATAACCCCTTTTTTAATGTGTTAGAGGATTTAAAACACAGAACAAATCAATTAGGCACAACCCAGTGCAAACTCTAAACTGGCACTTGAGTTTAAATAAGACTGAATATGAGAATAAATGTGGGAAAAGTAGAAATGAGTGAAAAATGGTAGTGGCAAAATTACCAGCTGTTATTTATAGTATGTGCCAAGTATAAATATGTCCTTGCAAACTTGAGGAGATGAGTCGTCAGTTATTTCAAGATAAATTTCTGACTTGCTTCATATTATTTTAGACTATTTTGTGAAGACAGCATTAAAAATTCTGTGTATAGAGGGCCAGATGCATGGAAGGACATTTTGATATGACCAGTGGGTCTCACCAAAGAGTCTATACTTGTGGTCACTAAACCTTTCTGGTTTCTCACAACTATGTAATTTTTTTCTGAAATAACATGGAAATAAATATATTTGTTTGTAGTAATCATAGCCCCTCATAGCTCAACTCCAGTTTAGCAGCCTAATTGCAAAGAGCTGTTGGTGTGTAGCTTTTCAAAGATCAGGTCAAAGCAAAGGGCTTTCTGTTCTAAATATACAGATTTCAGCCACTATGCAATACATATTTTGTTTTATGGTTGCTATTTCTTTTGTCCCTAATAGTGATTGCACATATTTATTTAATGGTGGAGTCACAGGGGGCATGAACTCCCAATAAAAACTAATAAATGACTTTTTGCTCTCTTTATGCATTCAACACTGTCTGTTATGTGTAAGACATTGCTAGGGGCTAGGATAAACAAGGAGGAATTCAGCAAAATCCCTGCCTTTAAGAAGTTTATAGAAAAGTAGAGAAGGTAATATAACATAGAAAGTATGGAAATGAAAAGATAGAGAATACCTGCCAATATGATGTGTGTCCTGCGCGGTGGCCTGCAGGGTGTCTGGTCCCACTCCCCACATAAGAACGCAGGACATGGTGAGGCCAAAAAGGAACACCCACGGAGCCATAGATAGGGGTATCAAACCACTATATTCTCGCTGGTGGCTGGGTTGGAGACACAGGAAGCAGGAGCCACACGATCCACAACCTGCTATATGCTTTTCTGCCTCACTTGCTAGCTGCAATCGCCATGCTAATTGCAATCCGCTCTTGCTAGCTCAGCCACCATCTTCTTGCTAGCCCCCATTTTCAGCTAGTGTAGCAACAGCAGTTATATTAGTGGCCAATGGTTCATGGTTACAGCTGACGGCCAACTAGCCACAGCTGATGGCCATCCAGTCACAGTTGATGGCCATTTACTACCTGAGCTAGCACCTTTCCACATGAGGCAGAGAGCCTGGAAACTGCACTCCTGGCTCTGTCACCACAATGTGGTATTGAAGAACTGGGTATTCTCAGTGTCTTCACAGGATAAGATGGCAAGGAGTATGTCTCAGTGTGTGGCAGCTGGGGTTGATTTCACTAAAGAGAGTGCAGGCTGAGTCTTAAAGCATAAATATAGGAGATCACTTTGAAGAATGGAGGAAGGAAAGTCTTCCAAGCAGGAGAGGTCATATAATTAAATTTCTTATATACCAGGTATAGTGTTAGGCACTAGAGGTATAGAAACAAATATTTAAACCTCTGATGTAATTTGATTTGACAGTGGTTTGATTTGGGACTTTTTGAAAGTTTTTCTTCCTTTCTTTGCTTATCTCCCCTCCCCACCAAACCTTGATGACTGTTTACTGTACATTTACTGGCCATACCAGTTCCAATGGTTCTGTTTACTTGGGGACCCAAGCCTGGCCAGGTGACTTGGCAGTGTTTTTTGTGTCTGTATGGGATCAGCTTCTGATCCTGAGGCATTCCATTCCCTGGGAAGTGCTTTTTCCTGGAGCTGCCTGGCCAACTTCTTTTTTTCTTTGCTCTGCCTCTCCCTTGCATGCCAATAAAACCTTTTGGCAGTATTAAGGGAGGAAAGGCAGTTTTTGTGACTGGGGGTTTACTGTCTCCCCTTAATATGGGCATTTTGGAATAAATCTACTTTTCTTTCCACCAACCTTGCCTCTTGAGTTTTGGCTTTTGTGTAGGGAGCAGCCGGACCTTTTCCATGGTAACAATACAATTTCAGAATTCAAGGTATGCACAGCTTTGGTAAAGTTAAGGATAAAGACAGGTATTTATGTAAACAAATAACCTGTAAGATGGTAATAATAGCATAACTATCTTTGCTGAGCCTAGCAAGAAATCTCAAGACAGAGTGGGCCAGAGAGCCCCAATCACAGGATGGAGCCTGGGAAGAGAAAGTTTGCAGACAAGGTTTTGGGACAGAGGAAGGGTGAGGCCAGGGTCATATACACAATTATCACTTAGTTTTGGCTTCCCCAGAAGCAGAACCTGAACTAACGAGTTGATTGCAAGTATGTAGTGTACCTGTCAGGTGTTCCCAGGAAACACCTGAAAGGGAAGATGAGACTGGGAGGAAAGGCAGCCGATACAAGATAGGTTGTCAAGTTCAGTACCACAGTGAATAATGGATTAACCAGGCTGGAAAATTTTGTAAACCAGTGTGCAATGGGCCTATGTATTAGCCCAACCCTGGGCCAAGGGGTGATTAATCCATCCAAGGAGTAGGAGAACTGGGATATTTATACACTAACTCTTATAAGATGTGGGTTGAGGATTGCAAGATGTACCATATTTTGCCATGTATAATGTGCATTTTTTTGCCAAAATTTGTGAGGGAAAATTAAGGATGTGCATTATACATGGTGTCGTGTGGGGCGGCCTGCGGGGTCTCAGCTCCCGCTCCCCGAACAAGAACGCAGGATATGGTGAGGCCAAAAAGGAACATCCATGGAGCCATAGATGGGGGAGTCACGCCACTATATTCTCGCTGGTGGCTGGGTTGGAGACACAGGAAGCAGGAGCCACACTATCCGCAACTTGCCATCCACTTCTCTGCCAACCAACCTCACCTGCTGGCTGCAATCCGCTCTTGCTATCTCAGCCACCATCTTCTTGCCAGCCTCCATTTTCAGCTAGTGTAGCCACAGCAGTTATATTAGTGGCCAGTGGTTCACTGGTTACAGCTGACGGCCAACTAGCCACAGCTGATGGCCATCCAACCACAGTTGACGGCCATTTACTACCTGAGCCAGCACCTTTCTATGTGAGGCCTAGAGTCTGGAAACTGCAGTCCTGGCTCTGTCCCCACAGCTGGTTTCTATTATGCAATGCTTTTGAGTTCATGACTTCTATTTGTGGTATTATTTGAGGCACACACTTTTCCCAGAAGTAAAGTCCCCTTTCCTGGTATAATTTGAGGAATCTACCACTATGGACTTGCACGATTTAGGCAAAGTAATTTAAAATGCAAATGCACTAGAGGGAAGATGCCCATAATCTATTACTAGTTTCTCTCTCTCTCTCTCTCTCTCTCTCAAACTACTTTTCTCTCCTGCATGATAAGAAGGGAGAATAACAGTAATCACTAGAAGAGTGAAAGTTTGAGATTGAAATATGGAGGAAACTGTAAAGAGGAATGAGACTGATGTTACATACATTACGTCAGGACCTCACAACTATCCTGAGAGCTTTGTAAGGTACAATTACCCATCCTTAAATAAAAGGAAGCTGAGTCTCAAAGAACCTAAGTGAATTGCCTAAGGTTAAGCAGTTAATAAATAGCAGCAGTGGTCTTCTAATTCTCACTCTAAATTCTGGATTTTTCCCTATTATACTCCATTGCCACTTCAACATCTCTGCCATTTCCCCTGAGGCCACCATGCTGAAAGTCTAATTTCCTCTTTCCTATAACTATAACTCTGCCTTCTGGAACTTAAAATCCTTCCCATAAGAATTGTTGCTGTAACTTGGTGCCACTTAAAATACCCAAATTAAAATCAAACACTCAAAATTTAAAGATATTTCTCAAATTCAGTGCAGCTATCCATTGGTCAACCCACTACTAATAAGCTGATAGCCAGTAATAATCACTCTGTTTTATCAAAAGTGATGTAGGACATTGCTCTGTGTTGAATTACAGGTGGTACAAATCCTGAGTTAAAATCAGGCAAACCATCTTTTTCATGTAACTAAGTCTCACAATAAGAATGTATAATAATTAGTTTCAAATTGGGGTAAATCATCAAAGAAAGTTAGGTATCCTGGGAGTTGTTATTTACATGGGAACAGATGCCTATGGAAGTTAAATGGAGTGTGGAAATTGCACAGCATGCTGTAGTAGAAAAGATAAATTAATAAAATGATCACATCTCAAGTTATGTCTGGTATGAAATGAAATTTTTATATATTTTTCAAAGATTCCTATTTTTAGTAGTAGAAGACAGGAGAAAGTTCAAAATAGTTATTTTAATAAGTATGATCACAAAGAATACCAACACAAACAAATATATCTAACTTTCACAGCAAGCAAAGAAGACTATATATACATACATAGGAGAGAAATCAGTATCAATAATTTTAAAATATCTAAAATGATTGCTGCATGTACATGATCAACAAGCTACTATTAAAATTAAAGCTTGCTCCACAGGACACAGAGCCCCCACTTTCAGGTAGGATGTCACAGACACCCTTAGACAGATGGTTACCATAATAGTGACAAACATCAGAGCCTATTAGGCACTTCTTTGAGTTATACCTAGATCAATGAAATCTCAGTTTAAGCCCATTCCTCTGCTCTGTTTTCAGAGAATTCTGGTCAGGTAGAAAAAGAACATCCTTTTACAGCCTTAGTTCAGACTTGCTATATTGTCTCTACTTTTGAATACCTTGGCATAGAAAGTGATATTTAATTCTATACTATCGGTCAACTTTGAAATGCCCTAATTAAGGTTTCACACTGCAGGTGTGGCTAATTAGCATTGGGACAGTAATTAGAGTATGCTCTCCTGTTTTAGCTTCAGTTGTCTCAATTCAGAGCAAGGCAAGAAGGTTTATTAATTAACATATTAGCTCTTGGGAAAAAACCGAGAGTGGTTAGATGGGTGTGTGGGAGGGGGTTGGGGATAAGGGGAAAGGTGAAGGGATTTGGAAGCAGCTGGTAACCACAAGATGGCCTCAGGGTTTTTCTTTTGAAAATTAATTTGGGGAAGGTATTCTATAATGTTGTAAAGATTTTGTTGGGTATCCGATGGACATGCGTCCTATTTGGGAGACCACCTCAGGGATACTGTGGATACCTGATCATGGCATTGTACATCAGAAGCTAAACATTAATGAATGCCAACTATAATTTTATATATATAATGTGATGGTTCAGTGTGAGGTCGGAGGGATAGTGGATGGGGGGAGGGGGGTTCACAGTATGAGGGATATAAATGATGAACGTCTAAGTATTACCTTGTTTTGTACACCTGAAACTAATAAATAAATTAATTAATTAAAAAAAAAAAAAAAAAACATATTAGCTCTTGGAAGTTATGTTTCATTGGTGCAATGAATAGTATTTCGATAGACGAGTATAGATACTGGTTAGAAAGAATGAACCTCTAGCCTACACGAGCAGGTAAAACTCTCTGCATGGCCACCATTGCCTGTGGTTCCATTTAGCCACATGTACCGCCATTAACAGCGATTCTGTGGTGTCACGTCCAAAGTTAGCTGGACCTGGCCACTGAAATGTAGTTCATGTGCCTTAAGTGAATCTTTCATGCAGGCTTCTTGTCATGCAGAGAGGCTGAAAAGGTGGAGGGGTAGAACTTCACGTATTTACAAGGACAGCCATGCTTGTTCGCTACTCAATGCTTGCATGTTGGGCAGAATTTAGTTTGAGACCACCTGGAAGTGAGGATGCAGGGGAGGAAAGCTGGTATAAGGAGGGACTGACATTAGCCTTCTTCCTTTGCTTAAGCCTTCCATTTTTAACAGGCTTTGGATTTCACATATGGTCCATATTTTGATAAAAATGTCACCCAAAATACGCATAATAAGAATTTAAAAGATGATAGAATAAAAATCACTTATTTTAATAACCTGGTGGTATATGGTGGCTACTTACTCATTACTGGCAAAATACCTACGAATTAAAAAACCCACCCAATTGGCATGAGTCTGTTTCAACACGGCCGTAGTTAATTCTGATGTCTCCTATTTTTATAGTCACTTAACTGATAGCCTCACCTCTACCTTCTCCACATTTTAATCCAGAAAATTCTAACTAAAAATGATCCCTGAATGCTAACTTATTTTCCTCAGATTAATTTCCTCATTAATTGGAGTGACTGTATTAATTTCCTAGGACTGCTGTGACAAAGTACCACAAACTGGGTGGCTTAAAATAACAGAAATTTAGTCTCATAGTTCTAGAGACTAGAAGTCCAAAATCAAGCTGTAAACAGGGCTGTGCTCTCTCTGAAACCTATAGGGTGGAATCCCTCCTTGCCTCTTCTAGTTCCTGGTAGTTGCCAACACTCATTGGCATTCCTTGGCTCTCTGCTTCTGTCATCACATGGCCATCTTCCTTCTGTGTCTGTGTGTCTTCACCTGGTGTTCTTCTCTCTGTGTGTATCTGTGTCCAAATTTTTCTTTTCTTATAAGGACAAAGTCTTATTGGATTGAGGCACACCCTTATCCCTAATGACCTCATCTTAAGTTGAATATACCTGTAAAGACCTTATTTCCAACCAAGATCCGACAACACAGAGGGTGCCAAAAAAATGTATACACATTTTAAGAAAGGAAAACTGTATTAAAATTATAATACTCAATATACACATTTAAGCAAAGATGAATACAAGTCACGTTGGACTTCTGTAATTACAAGAGGTGCTCAAAGTGCTTACCATCAGCATCCAGACACTTCTGATGATGGCGAACTACTTCCTTCTCTTTCTCTCTCTCTCTCTCTCTCTCTCTCTCTCTCTCTCTCTCTCTCTCTCTCTCTCTCTCTCTCTTTTTTAAATTGGGAAACAGTGTGTTTCTCCAGGGCCCATCAGCTCCAAGTCATTGTCCTTTACTCCAGTTGTGGAGGGTGCAGCTCAGCTCCAAGTCCAGTTGCCGTTATCAATCTTTAGTTGCAGGGGGCACAGCCCACCATCCCATGCGGGAATTGAACTGGCAACCTTGTTGTTAAGAGCTTGCGCTCTAATGAACTGAGCCATCCAGCCATCCCTCCAGCAGCTCAGTGGCAGCTCGTTGTCTTCAATCTAGTTGTGGAGGGTGCAGCTCACTGGCCCATGTGGGAATCGAACTGGGAACCCTGTTGTTCAGAGCTCGTGCTCTAACCAAATGAGCCATCTGGCCACCCCTATGGTGAACTACTTCTTGAGCAACATTGACCAAAGTGTCCACTTGTATACATTTTTTGGCACTGCTGGTATATGTGTGCGTGTGTGTATATATTTATATAAATTTTTTATGAAATATTTTTTTAAATTTACATGGTTCCTAAGTTAATATGATACAATGTTGTACACTCATAGAGGTCTAGTATCCATTTCAGTCTCTTCACCCATTTTATCCTTTCCCCTTTTATAGACATTTTAATTGTTTATTAAACTATGTTTTAGCTTTGAAAATATAAATGAATAGGTAAATATTCATATTTCAATTTGTTATACAAAATCTATGTAGTGAAAATTCTCTTCTGATCCATTCTTCCTTCCTGCCTTTCTTCCTTCCTCTTTCTCTCTCTTTCAAGCATTAATATATCTTTGTCTTATAAATCATTTCATAGAAATGAATACCAATCAAATTTATTTGTCCCCCTTTCACCCTATCTCTCCAACCAGCTATAGAGAGCTCTGTTGAATAGATGTTCCGTGTTTATTCCAACAGTGTGCATCTGATGGACTTTTGAGTGACTTTAGTCTTTTTCTCTTACAAAGTGTGCTATGGTAAATATCGTTGTACTAGGATGACCAGTCCTTTCAGTTTGCCTGGAACTGATGGGTTTCCTGAAAAAGTGACACTTTTCCATGTTAACACCAGGGAAATCCTGAGCAAATCTGGACAAGATGGCTCTGCTACCATATATACACATCTTTTCAGGGTGAATTGATATCCTATGATTTTTTTAATCAAAGAATGGGCTAAGTCTTTCTAGGTGTTCATTTACACTTTTTTTTGTCCTTCAAGAGTGCTTTATGTTTTTTTTTTTCATATCAGTCTTGAACATTTTTCATTAGGTTTAATTTCTAGGTCATTTTTGTTTTTTGACACTACTGTAAATGTGATCTTTTCTACCATTACATATTTAATTGATTGTTGTTTTCATACATTGTGTACAAGCCATTGATTTCCATATATTTGATTTTACTTCCCACCTGCAAGTGCTGACCAAGCACCCAGGAGCCTTCCCCTTGTAAGACTACTCCCCTCAGGGCATCCTTGGAATCCCTTACTGGATCCCCTCTTTCTGGCCTTCCAGTGAGCAGAGAGAAAGAGAGTGTTGGGCTTTGCAAGTGACACATGTCATGCCTGCTCATATTCTGCTAGCTGCAGTTCAGCTAATGCCCCTGCCTAACTGTAGAGATACTAGGAAATGCAGCCTTCACTTGTGACTAGGACAGAGAGGAGAACAATAAATCATTACCTGAACACTCCACTGGAATATGAGTACCCACAAGTGCAGGGATGTTTGTATTTTTGGTTCTTTAAAGACTCTCAAACACCTTGACCAGTATACATTACCTTGTTTCCCCGAAAATAAGACCCAGCCTGACATTTAGCTCTAATTCATATTTTGGAGCGAAAATTAATATAAGATCCCGTGTTGTTATGTTATGTTATGTTGTATTATATTATATAAGACCCGGTATTATATTATGTTATGTTATAGTAAAAGAAGATGAGGTCTTATATTAATTTTTGCTCCAAAAGATGCATTAGAGCAGAGTAGTAGCTACTCTGATTGTCTGGCTAGGTCTTATTTTTAGGGAAACACGGTTTACCCTCAGGCCAAATCCACCTGGGTCCTGGTTTTGTAAATAACATTTTATTAGAACACAGCCATGCCCATTGGTTTCTGTATTGTCTAGAGTGGAGTAGTTAAGGCAGAGGCTGTATGGTACTCTGTCAGTCCCTCCTTATAGCATCCCTCCCTCGCAACATTGTTGCAACAAGTTCAAATGACCTATGTATCAAGTTGGTAGCACAATCACAGAGAGAGGAATTATTTCAAGTAATTTTGTAACATAGTATTCTGATTGAATATTCCTAGTGGGATATATCCCAAGGCCAAAAAAAATATCAAAGACATCTTACATTTTATTTAGTACACTTATTTTTGACAATAAAACTGATTGTTGTTTTGCAATTACACACACACACACACATACATGCACACGGTTGAATCATATGCAATTGCTACTATTTTGTAATATTGATATATAAAAATATTACTTAAAGATGGTTCAGCCCAAATATACAGAAGAAGGAGGAGGAGAAGGAAGGGGGGGGGCGGGAGAAAAGAGGGAGGAAGGGCAGGAGGAGAAGAAAATACCTCTGCAGATAGGTCAGATGAGATGAAGACAGAATTGTCCACTGGTTTTAGAGATATTGGAGGTCACTGGTGAACTTGACAAATATGTTTTTGTTGCAGTGGTGGAGGTATAAAATCAAATGAGTTGGTTTTGAGAGAAAACTGGAGGAGAGGTAAGTACAGGGAGCACAGGCAACTGTTTCAGAGAAATTTTGCTGTCAAAGAGAGCACAGAAATGGGTAGGGTTGTAGCTACTAAGGGAGAGAGGCTCAGGGAAGCATTTTTCTAAGACGAGAGATAATCCAGCATGTTTCTATGCTGGGCAGAGTGATCTAGTAAAGAGAGAAAAAGTGATGCTGTAGGCTACATGGAAGATAATTCCTGGAAAACAAAGTTTTTGAGTAGGTGCGATGCATGCTAGAAATTGGCCCTTTGTGACACATGTGAGACTCCTCTAAGAGGCACCGTCTGCTTGCTTTCCCAGACACTTGCACAACTGTACTCATCTGAGGTTCTTCTCACTCAATTCTCTCCTTCCCCCTGATTTCACTTCAGAGGTGTCAGGTCTGCACATCAAGGTCTGAAGCCTTTCCCTGCCTTCTCTTGCTTCATCGCACTTTATCTTTCTCAGGCGATTCTCCAACAGATCTTCTGCACTTCAAATTCTTTCTTTACATGTGCTTCTTGGAGAACCCAGATGAACGCACCCTGTAAGCGTGTCTTCAATAGTGCTTCGTGAAATAGCCATTGGATAAGTTTTCCTAATTCTTCTATGGAAATCCAACATTTTATACGCTTTCTTTCTTTTAGATTAGTTTGTAAGTTTCATTTTCCTAGAAAATTATTTATTTCATCCCAAATTTTTTCATCAAAAAATTTTTTCATCAAAGTTATTTATGTCTGGTTGAGCAAAATAGCCTCTTATGATTCTTTTGATTTCCTTGCTTCTTTCTTATTTTATTTATTTTTATTTCTTATTTGTGTTCTCTACCCTTTTATTATTATTATTATTATTACTGTTTTTTTAGTTTCAGGTGTACAAAACAATGTAATATCATGTTTCCCCAAAAATAAAACCTAGCCGGGCCATCAGCTCTAATGCATCTTTTGGAGCAAAAATTAATATAAGACCCAGGATGGAATGATATGATATGATATGATATATTGTATTGTAGTACATTACTATATTATATTGTATTACATTATATTATATTATATTATATTATATTATATTATATTATAGACCTGGTCTTACAGTAAAAGAAAACCAGGTCTTATATTAATTTTTGCTCTAAAAGACACATTAGAGCTGATGGTCTGGCTAGGTCTTATTTTCGGGGAAACACAGTAGTTAGACATTTACACCCCTCACAAAGTGATAACCCCCTCCCCCAATCTACTATCCCTCTGACATCGTATATAGCTGTTACAGTTCCATTGACTCTATTCCCTGTGCTGTACTCCATATCCTGTGCCCATATATAAATTTAATTATGGTTGATATTCAATACTATTCTACTTCAGCCTCAGGTAGATAGCACAGTGGTCAGGCATCTATACAGTCTATGAAGTGATCTCCCTAATAACTCCAGCACTCATATGGTACCCCACATAATCTTTACAACATTATTGATTATATTCCCCAAGCTGTATGTCATATCCCCAAATTCTGCCCTTTTCTTGATTTGGTTAACTCAAAGGTTAACTATCTCATTATTCTTAATAAAGAGATAGTTTTGAATTATTCATGCTATCAACATTGGCTTTTATCCTTATAATTTTCATCTTATTGTTATTATTTTTTTCTTTGTTGTGATTTTTCTTCTCACATTTTAAGCAAAATAAATGAAATATTTCATTATTTATTTGTCTTCTTTCCAGTTATATCCCGTAAGTCTTAATACATAATTTTTAATGATTATTTTCTAGATATTCTGCAATTTTGGTTAGCATTTCCTCTTTGACTCAGCTGGTATATGAAAGTATTTTAAAAGTTTTAATAAATAAGGGCTTTTCTTTCTTGGTTTTGTTATTAAGGTCTAGATGTATTATCATCAGAGAAATGTTATGTTATTTGTCCTATTTCTACATTTTGCAGTTTGTTGAGATTTTCTTTGTGACTAACATATTGTTGATTTTAAAGAACATTTTAAAATTTTTAAGAATGAATATTTGAAGAGTTTGTAATCTCTTCTTTAGTAGTACTGTATCTGGTGTACTTTATATATTTTATTAAATATTACATTTTGATATGCTATATCTTTAGTGATTTTTTTGGTCCATTTGATCTGTTATGGCCCAAGAGAGGTAAATTAACATTTCCTATTACCAGTGTTAGTCTGTCTCTTTGTTATTTTATTATTTGTAGTATTTGCCTTATGAATGTTTTTGTTATCGTAGGGACCCAGGATATGCCTCTTCCTCTCCCTCCCCGCACCCGCATGATACCCCACAATGGCATATTGATTATTTCAAACTAAAATCACCTGAGAAACTGCAGGAGTGGGAAGAGCTCTTTCACTCTCCTCTGTCCCCCTAAAAGCAGGAGATAAATCATGTGACAGATGCCCTCCCTTCTCCTGAGAATTGAGAGACACCCTTATCACAAGATTTATATTACGAAATCCAGAGCTGCAAAAGCCTGTATAAACAAACCTTGTGATGCCTTTATTAATTTACTACCTAAGCCCAAACCGGGCTTAGATTCCTTTCTTTTTTTGAAATTTATTTTTCAATTACAGTTGATATACAATGTTATATTATTTTCAGGTGTACAGCATAGTGATTAGACATTTATATACAAATTAGCTTGATCTGAGCACTAACTTTTTTTGTCCTGTTAATTTCTCACAAGTTTATTGTTTATCTAAAAAATATGAGGAAGGTGCCTAGTTCAATCATTTGAGCCTCATTTTATGATCTGAGCATCACATTGTGATTCTCCCATGCACACATATTAAATTGTTTTTTTCTCCTCTTAATCTAGTGTCCATTAAGAAGTCCAACAGTAAGAGCTAAAGAAGGGGGGTGAAATTCTCCTCCTCCCCACTACTGTGTTATCTGATGTATAGATATTCCTAAGTATTATATCTTCATTGTGAATTTTGCCGTTTAATTTTATAAAATGACTTCCTTTGTCTCCTTTAAAACTTATGCCCTGAATTCCACTTAAACTAATATATTAAGACTAGTATCCTGATTCCTTTTGTATTTGCATTTATTATATAACATTGCCATCCATTGCTTAGTTAATTAATTTTTGTGGAGCCTCAGTGGAGCAGAATTGGTTAAACATATGTTCGGCCAGAGTCCGAGTTGTTCCAAGATTTGTGCCTGAGAAGCCGTAAGCCCAAAGAACACATCAGGTGGCTGAGTGCAGGCATAGGCTTATTGAGACTTACTGACCAGGGAGTCTCTGGTGGCGGCCGCCAGAGGGGTAGTGATCCCCACACAGGCAGAGAAGAAGCCAGGTTACATAGTACAGCAAAACAGAGCATTTCATGGGAGAAATCATCTGGCAGGCCCTGCTCATATGCACACAGCGTCCCAAAAAACCTGGAGACCTTGACTGCCGGTGAGTGTACAGAACGGGCTGTCTGATAAGCGGCGTTCTCCTGGAGCCCGGAGACCTTGTCTGTCTGCCAGCTCATCTGCCTGCGGGCCAGGTCCCTACAACATAATTATTGTTTTATGATGTATTATCATTACTAATTTATGCTTGGTATTCATTCATTCGTTTGTTTATTACATAATGAACACCTAGAAACCTACCACCCAATCCAAGAAGAGATCCTTAAATTAGCTTACTATTCATATGTTCCTTCTCTATTGCATTCCCCTGCTTCTACCACTTCCCTCTATTCACTATCCTGCATTTGGTATTTACGTACTCTTACTTTAAGCACAATAATTTAAATATATATTATTTAGTTTTGATTATTTTTGAACTTTTTAAAAGAGTATTATGCTATTTGAGGTGTGGGTACACAGGGAGACATGAATAAATTGTTAGCCATTCTTCTTAATGGTCTACCATAGGTGGGCCACATGGTATGTGAACATAAGCTTCACTGAGGTATTGTGTTAGAATAATGGATTTAGAGCCAGCTAGAATTATTTAAACTCTGTTGTGTTACAAGATGCAGAGACTCATTCAGATAACCCTTGTTGATGGAATTTTATTATAAAAATTTGGGGATTAGAAAGGAGGAAGTAGTGGCCAACATCTGCTTAGAAGTCCTAGTAGACAATTGCAAGATAATTCTGGATAAGACAAATCACTAGTGACTGGATTATGTTATGTTCCCTTCTCTAGTTCTCTGACAATTTTGTGATTCAGCTATTGTTTCCTTTTTACTATCAACCGTGATACTTTGTGTTACTATCAACCAACTGTGTTACTAACAACCAGAGTGATACTTTGATGAGCTCCAATCATCACCAGTTACAGTGGAGATTAATATTGGGTGGAGATTTTGTGCCTCATCAACCTTCAGTATTGGTAAATTTATAGGTGACTGTTACTGGGTCCGATCTTTATCACTAATTCAGGTCAGCCTAGAGGGCCATTTAAATAGATACTAATGTGTGGTGGGATGACATTTGGTTGACACTAATAAATATTAATTTTCTCCTTCACCGGCTGGTAACTCTTCCTCCATTGAGTCCATTGAGTTCAGTGAAGCACTTAATTGTTTGCCCCCAGGGAAGGTAAAGCACAAAAGATCTCAGAAACAACCAAAGAATTAACTGAGTTTCTACATAGGTTTTTAAAATTCTTTAACCTATGTGGGGTTTTAAAGGCACAGATTCTTGATCTTCAAGACCTGAGGTTTTTGAGAGAGAAAATTAGGATTTTGTTGTTTTGCTTTGCTTTGTTTTACTTCCAGAAGCTTGGCATCAGATAACAAAAGCCAAGGATCTAAAAAATAATGACTTACATTTATTTTAGCTTTGTAGATAAGAGCAAAGATGAAGAGCTAGGCTACTTCATTCTCAGAAAGAAGAATGAGATCCAGTGGGGGAAGGGTTAGAGTGATGGTATAAATGTTTTGAGGGGAAGATTAATGGGGCACTAGATAAGGGTACCGTCACATAGCCCAAGGTAGAGCTGCCATTTGAGACTGTTTTTCTAGTTCTAGTTCCCCTCCTTATGATCACAAATCTACAACACCTAGTCAAGCATTTGGTCAGTTGCCAGAGGGCATTCTTCCATTTAATGGTACAGGAACAATTAAACATCCAGGAAGGTTTAGCATGGGGACTAGAACATCTCGAGGAGCCAGTCTCCCATCTGTACTGGGAGGCACAGAAGGAAACAGGACTGCATTTTCCTGAGATAACAGGAGAGAGATGAAAGGAGAGAGGGGAAGGAGAGAGGTGAAACTCTGAAACAAATGAGAGGAAGAGTGAATTTTTGTGGGGTAGGCTTTGGTATGTTGTACATGCCTTTCCAACAACCAGAACCACCCTGTGTGGCCCTTAGCATGATACTCCTGCCTCCAGACCCTAGATTTCCTCAAATATGTAACATAGAATGTATGTAATTATGCTTACTTCCAATTTTTGGTTATATTTGAAATATATAGAATGGGATCAGGTACAAGGAAAGGATTACAGTAGTCCCCTCTTATCCATGGTTTCAGTTACCCTTGGTCAACCATGTTCTTCAAATAGTAAATGGAAGATTCCAGAAGTAAACAATTCATAAGTTTTAAATTGTGCACTATTCTGAGTAGCGTGATGAAATCTCATGCTTTCCCACTCCATCCCTCCCAGGACGTTAATCAGCTGTTTGTCCAGTGTATCCACACTGTATACTCTAGGTCACCTTCCTTCATCTTATCAGGTAGGCATTGTATCATCTGACATTCTGACATCATCACAAGAAGGGTGACTACAGTCCAATATGATATTTTGAGAGAGAGAGTCAGAGAGAGAGAGAAACAGAAATAGGCCACATTCACATAACTTTTATTGTTGTATATTGTTATAACTATTCTATTTTATTATTAGTTATTGTTGTTAATCTTACTGTGACTGATTTATAAATTCAACTTTGTCATAGATATGTATGTATAGAAAAAACATAGTATATATTGAGTTCAGTACTACCCATGGTTTCAGGCATCTATTGGGGGTCTTGGAACATATCACCCACCAATAAGGGGGGACGACTGTATACCAACCAGCCATTTTTAACTCACCGACTCTTCTTTGCTGCTTGTATATATAACTTGCTAAAGGCACTTTACTTTTTAAAATAAATATATCTTAGAATTTATACATTTTTTGAACTTAGGTGATTTTTAACTGTTCAAGTCACAAAATGTGGCACTGACTAGTTTCTTACAAAGACTTTGCTGGTAAAGCACAGTCTCCAACTGCCTTACATATTTTCTTGGTGAATTGTTTTTTTTCCCCACAGAATCTTTACAGGACGGTTCAGTGTATGAAATCAGAAATAGTGATTTTTATAATATAGTGGCTTTTATAATATAAATATTTTCATAGAGATATGGAAGGCATACAAATGTGTTCAATTAAAATATATAAAGTTTCCATATATGAGAGAATTGTTAGCAACAAAAACATGTCATTTTATTTTCCATGAATTCTATTGCTAGAGCACAAAACATCCCACACCCCATGCCACCCATAGACTATTTTACTCCATGTATTCAGTAAAATAGGTTGTTACACTGTACACAACTTAAACAATTCATAAAGTCTTTCCTCAGCTGGAGTTTCACTGGAGGTTTAATTGTAAAAAGAAATGTTTAAAAAAATAAACCTTAAATGAAATATGCTGTTAATCCATATAATAAAATAAGGACAGTTTAGTGTAACAGTACATCCTTAATTACCAGAGAGTACTTCAAAAAATAATTGGCATATTGTGTCATAGGCACAATTCTAGGTTCAGTTGAATTTTTTAAATTACCGAATAAACTCATAATTCTTGAATGTCCAATCAAATGAATTCTGTGGAGGGGGTGGGGGTGGGGAATGGGTGGATATCATGCAAATGAGTATTGATAGCAAATGATTGTCAAGAAGACCTAACTGATCATAGAGACCTCTGTGGTTGTTTGTTTTAATGACCCCAAGAAGAGGAAGAGAAGTGATTTTTAGGGCCAAAAGACGAAAGAAAATCAAACTGAGGAAGAATGGGGAAGTAATAAAGAAAAAAGGAAGCAAAAAGAAAAGAGGCAAAACTGAAGCCAATAGGGGAAGAAATAATATGAGACGGTGTCGAGTGGCTGGCTGTCTGAGTCACTGAGAAGGGAAATGGAGTAATACGAAATTATGATACGAACACTTTCTTAACTCTTTAAGACAAGGAGCTCTAATTGTCTCATTTTACAGACAAGACCTCTAAAGTCATAGACAAGTCATATGATGGAAGCAAGCATACACAATGCTGGAGTTGGGACAAAAAGTGGGAGCAATAGAACCCTAGGTTAGTACTCTTGGAGGAAGGGTTTTTCCCCCTTACAGATATCAGCATAAACCATCTTGTCCAATGGCATTAAAAATATTGACAATGAAACCCAAATGTGTAATCTATTAGTCTGCACACATTACAAAAGAAAAAAGTGTTACCTGTACATCTTGGGAAAGTTCGGAATAAGAAAATAAAATTTGCCATAAGAGTATCGTATTTTCAATACCTTATTTTACAATTTAGGGGATTCAGCCCAAGTCTCCCCAGAATGTGCCACTTTGGCTTGTGGACTAATTTGAACTGAAGACAATGGAGGTCTGGCAGACCCAGGAAGAGCTCTTTACCCCCAACCTTTGCTGCCTAAAAGAATTTAGATCAGGGGACCTTTTCGAGGAAGAGAGTTGTTACCAAAGATAACTTTTTTTTACATCAGAAATACTTCTCTGCAGGGCATGGCAAACATTTGTTTACCAAACATTTGTTCTTCCCATCTTCCTGTGAATTGTCTTTCTCCCCTTTGAAGTCCCAGACTCCTACCCCCTTCTCCTTAGTTCTGGATGGTATGTAAAGCTCAATGGACTGGCTGAGAGCCTGTATCTTTGGGGTCTCCTCCAAAAAAAACCCCAAAATTAAAATTTGTTTTTTCTCCCTGTTAATCTGTCTTATGCCAATTTAGTTATTAGGCCAGCCAAAGAACCAAGAAGGGAAGAAGGGAAAAGTTTTTCTCTCTTACACTACAATAGGGTAAATTGTTCAACTTGAAAAGTTCTGGGAAACAGTGGAATGTTCTTTGTATGTTGCAAGTTAGAGCATGTAGATTTCACTTGAAAGAACACTTATATAAGAAATGATTATGGGTGTCTTTCTGTCTCTATTCTCAGAGAAGAGGCCGAGTATTTTCTATGAGCCAATCCAATTGCATATGCCATATGGATTGTTTGTGGGGATGCTCTGGTGTTTTAAAGTTCCACCACGCATTAGAAAGTTTGATGTTTTTGATTGAAAAGCATTAAGCTGAGTATGAAATTATAGGAGAAAAGGTGAATATTTCAGAAAGTGAACAGCAGCATAACATTCCCCGCCACACACAAAATGATGTTGTTGAAAATGGTTCATTTGGTCAAATTCATTTCTACCAGGTGCGAATAAATCCAGCACTACTGATTTGGAGCTGGATTCAAGAGATAAAAATGCTATATATGTTCTATTTCCCGTTAAGATATAATAAAATTCCTGACCACAGAAGCTGGGCATTGGAGGACACAATGGTGAATAGGAAAAGACTTTTGCTCTCAAACTCGTTTTGCTTTTACTCTCTGGGTGTTTCATCACCAAAAAGGAGTCCTTCAGAAGAAAAGAAAGGGTTGCAACCCAGTGCATGCAGACATGGCAAGCCACCTACACACTGTGAACCACGTGCCAAGGTGAAGGAATATTTATAGAAGGGAAAAGGAAGTTAATGGAAGGGGAAGTTAGAACCATAGAATTTGTTATAAACGTACACTTCTTCCTGTAGGGTTCCCGCAATTTTATGGAATAGAAGAACTTCCACAAGCCCTACCTCCTCCAGTAGATCCTCTGGACTGATTATGTTTGCTGAAGGTTCCAGTTCATTTTTATTACTGACATGTGGAGTCTCTTCAAGTATTGTTTTTTTTTTTTTTTTTTTTTTCTTTAACAGCCTTAAGGAGAACCACACAGACATTTTTGGAAAGGAAACTCACCCAAGTACTTAGACTAGGAACGACTCTAGGAAATTTACTTATTTCTCTAATGCTCAGTAACTTTTGTGAAATGAAGATAGTAAAAGAACATTTGCCATGTGATTGTTGCGCGAACTGAATGAAATATGCAAGTAGAGTGCTTACCATAGAGCATGAGGCATAGTAAACTGTAACAAACCTTCACCATTATTATTATTGGGAAAAGGCTATTGTCAATCACTCTAATTATGTTTACTTGGAGATTTCATTGATCTGCCCTGCTTGTGAGCTTTAAGCATTTCCTGAAAGAGTGTACTATTCTATTTTTCTGCTACATAAAAGTAGTGGGAAATGAAAGTTGTACCTGGAATTAATTTTAGATAAAAATATTAACATCTTCTTGATGTCAGAGGCCATTTCAGCTTGGGACCACTCAAAAAACATAGTTAGAATTCATGGTGGGCTCAAAAGGGTCTACTCTTGTCTAAGTGGCCACAAGAGGAATTTTACAATGTTAACAACTGTGATCTACCATTGACAAGAACCTGGGCATAAAGTCTCAGATGTTTTCAGAAATGGTATAACTCTGCAGTATGACCAAATATCTAGGGGAGAATGTGATAGAATCTAATCAATCCACTCAGAGAAATTGTGGCACAATTTTTGGGCTAGATTTAAATAGATTCTGGAATGAATACTGAGGAGAAGCATTATTATTCTCACTTAACTTAGATTTCAGTTGAATTTTGGTGAAATCCGGCTTACTGGTGTGCTGGATGCATTAAAACAAGGCGCTGCACTTTGCAATTCATATACTACAAATAGGTAATTTATCTTCTTTGGAATCAAAAGTTCATCTAGTTATATGACTCTAATAGTCTTTTAAAAAATGGAACCAGTTAATAAGTTTTTCATCTATCTGAGGGCTCTGATTTCTATTTGAATTCAATTGCCAGTTGTCTAGACATCATCAGCAACTTAACCCTAGAGCTTTAATCCCAGGAATTCCTGAAATTCTCATCAGTGAGGTCAAAAGAACTTAGAAAATAAAAGTACTTTTAAGAAAACGCTAATGGAAATCAACATTATCTTTATCCTTTAAGTAAAATATTATATTTATCTGAAGACTCATATTGTCAAATCACTGGGAAAAGATATTTAAGAAACTGGCCTGAATTTTGTTGTTGTTGGGGTGTTGGTTTTTTTTGGTAATTTGCATTTCTGCCTCCAACCCCCATCCCTAACCCCTATTAATTCATCTTCTTATTCTGATAGATGAGAAGGACATGGTATATCTATTTCTCAATTGATAGTCTTTTTCTCTACACATTTTCTTTCCTTAACTTCCAATGATTTCCTTCCACTTATATTTAAAGCAAGTTTCACAGATAACTGAAAAACCACTTGCTATCTTTAGAGATGCTCTTATGCAGCTTTTCTTTTGGGTTAACATGAAGAAACAAATGAGGAACTATAACTGTGTGATAACCACTTATAAAGAAAATAATCTATTAATTCTCCTGGGTTTTAGGGAACATTTTTCACTGTATGTGGTAATGGATGGAAGTGGAGGGGGGAACTTCATAGAAAAAACACTCAAATAGATAAAAATATAAAAATAACCTCAGTGTGAAATTATAATACCCTTCTTATCATTTCAGTCAAATTGGAATTCAATTCTCAATGTGTTTTTCTGGTCTAGGGAATTAATGATGATGAAGAGTGAGACATCTCCCTCAATGTGAAAGCGACTGTAATCTAAGACTTTGGTTCATCTTTGAACTCAGGTACGCAAATGGATATTTATGGCTGAATAAATACCACTTAATGATCATTATGTTATTTAATTCATACTCACATACTATACTTTATTATATAAATTTGCAAAATGTTTCACTGAAATCTGCATTAGCATAGCAGGTTTGTATGTATTCCAAAAAAATTGTTTTGCCCTTTAGTTCAGTTATAGAAACTTTTTTTTTTCATTTAAGATTAAATATAAGGACTGGGGATCAATAAAGAAAATGTTTAAAACCTTGAAAACATGCCTCCTTCTCTTTTGGTCCCTTATCTATTGTATTAATTCCAATTCTGAAATGAGCTATTAGAGACACTAAGAAGGTTAATATTGAATGAGTGCATATGTTCTTTGCACCTTTTCATTTTTGTTGTTGCAGATAGTACTAGGTTGAAGATGCCTCCAAAGATAGGGATTTGGAAATACTGATTCACTTTTGATGTTTGCCTGTACATTTTCCGAAGTAGCTTCCTTTTCTTTTTTCCTTTTCCTTCCTTCCTTCCTTCCTTCCTTCCTTCCTTCCTTCCTTCCTTCCTTCCTTCCTTCCTTCCTTCCTTCCTTCGTTCCTTCTTTCCTTCCTTCTTTCCTTCCTTTTTTAAAAAATGTAATCTGTTTTTTTTAATTAAAATTTATTGGGGGTGACAATGGTTAGTAAAGTTACATAGGTTTCAGGTGTACAATTCTGTCATACATCCTCTGTATATCACGTTGTGAGTTCACCACCCAGAGTCAGTTCTCCTTCCATCACCATATATTTGACCCCCTTTACCTTCATCTATCACCCCCCACCCCCTTACCCTCTTGTAACCACTAAACTATTGTCTGTGTCTATGAGCTTTTGTTTGTCTTCTTCCTTTGTTGCTTTCAGGTTTTTTTAAATTTTTTTTTTTATTGAGGAATATTGGGGAAGCGTGATTTTCCAGGACCCATCAGCTCCAAGTCCAGTTGTCCTTCAATCTAGTTGTGGAGGGTGCAGCTCAGCTCCAAGTTCAGTGGCCATTTTCAATTTTAGTTGCAGCCCACCATCCCATGCGGGAGTTGAACCGGCAACCTTTTCGTTAAGAGCTTGTGCTCTAACCAACTGGGCCATCTGGCTGTCTGTTGCTTTCAGTTTTATATCCCACATATTAGTGAAATCATATGGTTCTCGACTTTTTCTGTGTGACTTATTTCATTTAGCATAATAATCTCAAGATCAATCCATGTTGTTGCAAATGGCACTATTTTATCTTTTCTTGGAGAGGCTGTGGAGAAAAGGAACCCTCATACACTGTTGGTGGGAATGCAGATTGGTGCAGCCCCTATGGAAGGCAATGTGGAGGTTCCTCAAAAAATTACAAATAGAATTACCATATGACCCAGCAATCGCTCTCCTGGGTATATACCCCAAAAATCTGAAAATATTTACCATAAAGATATACGTGCTCCGGTGTTCATTGCAGCTTTATTTACAGTGGCCAAGACATGGAAACAACCAAAATGTCCTTCAAAAGATGAATGGATAAAGAAGTTGTGGTATATATACACAATGGAATACTACTCTGCTGTAATCTGCTTTTCATTCACTTAATAATAGCTTATGAACTCTTTCTTTCTGTTCCGTACTTAACTATGGTGTCAGACCCAGCTAAGCCTCACATTATCTTAATATTCAAAACTTTGCTTTTTGTCTCATTATCTTTATTTGTTGTCTAGGTTGGTGCAAAAGTAATTGTGGTTTAGGAGGTTAAAAATAATTGCAAAAGCCTCAATTACTTGTGCACCAACCTAATATTTCACTGATCCCCTGAAAAGAGTTTAACAGCATTTTCCTACTCTCCCCACAGTTAAAATCTAATTTATTCATTGCTTCATTATAATTTCTCTGCCCTCATAAATAACCCATTAACTTATTATTATCATGTCCCAGCAGAAATTAGGGCTTAATTAGGGAAAGCTCACACCCAATCTGAGTTCTTAGTATGTATCTCTGTCTTCCCACTTGTGGCTAATTTGACCATAGAAGAAGTTGAGTATTTTTACTGACTTAAAGTGTGATGGGTATCTCAAACCTTTATTTTATTTAATTTTTCCAATAAAATGATGCTATCAAAATTTATTGCCAATGCAGAGTTTTGTGTGTGACTTTTAAGAGACATTAATTCCCCGCTCTATGGTGTTCGCTAGGCTACCTGGGGCAGTTAAATCAGATAATGTAAAGGGAGCAGTGAAGGCCCCGATGAACCTGCTTCTGAATGAGCTGTTTGCTAATCTGGGAAATGATCTCATTCAAATTCTCCCGTCTCACTTCATGTTGCCTTTCCTATCACTATTAATCCCCCTTGGTCGCCTTGTTATCCTAGTAAGTTCCCATTGATTCCAAATTTATATCTCAAAGTATGGTCCCTGGATCATCAGGGGCCATCATCGGTGTCATCTGGGAACTCACTAGAAATGAAAACTCTTAGGTTCCACCCCACACCCACCCCTAATTTCCTGAATCAGAAACTCAGGGGGTGGGGATGGGGTCTGGCAATTTGTGTTTTAACAAGCTCTCTGTTTGAGAATCACTGTCAGGTCTTATGCTTCTTATTATCCACATTGCATAGCATAGTATCGATAGAGAGTGGGAACTCGATATTGCGTCCAATGGGGAAAACCTATGATGACTTCAATTCTTAATTCCCTCCTTATATTCATGCCCTTTACCATGAGAGTTTGCAGTTCCTCCTATTGAAGATGCATAGTCTGTTTTCCCACCCCTTGAATCTGTACTGATTTTATGACTTGCATCAACCTACAGTATATGGTGAAAGTGACAGTGTACCAGTCTCCAGAGCCCTTGCGTATGTGCACTTGCTCTCTTAAGCCCTTGTATATTTGCCTTTGTTCTCTTGAGCTCTTGTGTATTTGCCCTTGCTCTCTTTTGTACCTTAGCCATTGCCATAAGAATATGCCTGGGTTGACCTTCTGGATAATGAGAGACATGTAGACTAAACCGAGTTGCTCTGATCATCCAAGCTGAGGATGTAGATCCTCAGACAAGGTCAGCAGGTGACTCCAGACATATGACCAATAAGCACTGTTGTAGGCCACTGAAGTTTTGGGGTGTTTGTTATGAAGTGTTATTGTGGCAAGAACTAACTGCTACCTCTGTACAATGAATTAAATCTAAACTTCTACCATTATCTGGCCCAGCCCTCACCAAAGTTGGGCCAAATATCTGCTCCTTACTGCCTTCCGCTAACAGGATGTGACCTAACCTTGCATCCTAGATTTATAGGTGATTTTTGTAATAACGTTTTTGCAACTCCCTGGGACAAAATTCTTTCTTTTCTGAGTCAGACTGATGTCAGCTGATTGCTCTCCTAAAGAATGGGCTGTTTTAAACTCATGAAAGACATGAAGACAATACATCTAAATCAATATTATTTTGACATTCTCAGTAATCTCAAAATATTAGAACATAATTCATAGAGAGCCAATACAAGCCAAGCACCGTGCAATAGGAAACTTCTTTACTGAAGTTTACATCAAGAGAAATATCTTATGTTGTAAAGATCCCTCGGCCTATCATTTTGTCGGGAAGCAAACTGAGATTTGGTTATAATTCTTTAGCTAACTTTAAGGATATGTGATAATTTTTAAATTCAGTCATTTGTGACTCAGCCTTCATCTATTTGGCTTTTTATTTCTTGGTCTTATAGTCAAAGCTACTGAACTGAAATCTGTCTTCTTTCTGAATAATACTTTTCAAATTATAACAATGACATATCTTGAATAGTGCCTTATGAAGCAGACAGAAATGCACTTTATCCAGCTTTCACCTCACATTCAGAGAGACATCTATTTTCTAATTAAACTCTACATTTATCTTTTCTAAAATTGACAGAGCTCATCATTACAGATCGAATATTTATTATGAAGTTGTGTCAATTTTTATAGTTTTTAGAGCATCAAGTACAGGGCACTGCACAGAAATATGTCTTAATGATTATTTAAATCCCATTGTTCGTTTCGCTTAGATTTGAGTTACTTGCTAAATGGTATGCTAATTGCCTTTAAGAGCTGTTGCAGTTTCTAAAGGCACAGAATTTGCTTTTAAGTTGCAGTGGGAACCCTAAATAAATCCAGCTCATTGTTAGGCAGTAATTCTCAGACTTTGAGATGTATAGCAACCCCCTAGGGGGCTAAAATTTCAGATTCTATGATCTCACTTCCAGAGAGTCTGATTTATTAGGTTTAGAGGTAGGCCTAGGGATCTGCATTTGCAACCACATATAGGTATTTATGACACATTAAAGTTTTTTAAAAAGTTATTCATAAGGTTCTGACATAGCTTTTCCAGGATCCACACTTTAAAAGTCATTAATATATTTCAAGTAGCTATTTGGAAACCCACATTTTATAATAGAATAATAGTTTACTTAAAACAATCAAATTATCTTCTTAATGATATCATGTAGAAACTTATACGACATAACCTAAATAATTGTTGAATTGTTGAATAAAAATTGTTGAATTTTTAGGAAGCTATGCTGGGAGACACTGAGAGGGCTAGGAAAGTGATACAATTTGCGATGTATTTACAATTTTATGTCTCTCAGAGCAGATATGTCCAATGAGGTACTGTATGTGAAGCCACTTTAAAGTTGTAAATTACCTTACAAACACATTCTTTTGAACTTTAAAAGTCATTTCTTTATCATTGAAATTTTTCATCTGTGGGTGCCGATGGTGTGGGCAGGGCACAGGTGGTGCTGATGCAAGTAAGATATTAAACGACAATAATTTCTGAGAAATATAACAGAATGTCTTTCTAAGTTATGTGTCAGGATGGATCTAAGATAGCTGTGAAATGAATAGCCTGAGGCATTTACTTTCAAAAGATTCTGAAAGCATTATAGCAAACATTGTTGAGAATCTTTGATACCTTGCTATCCAGGGTGACAAGGACTGAACTGTCTATAAAGAACATCAAGAAGAAAGGTTACAGCATATGAAAAGAACATCTACAGTAACCAATTTAATATGACATGGCAATTATAAGCCAAGTTTGGGATGATGCACGTGAAATGCTTTCAACACTATATAGTGCTACAAAAAAATCGGTGATGGCCATAATTATGAATTGTCACATTCACAGACTTCACCTAAGGTTTGGACTACTTGCCTTTATAATGTTAGATGATGTCCAGCTGAGCCATCCTATCAATTGATAGCTGTGGCATTCTGGGAAGTTTGCCCCTCTAGAATTATTTCCTTTTATTCATAAGGATGTGCCATTGTACTATACTCTGGCTGACTCTCAGTATACCCTTAAAGTGTGCCTGAATATCCAATGTGTGTCCAATCTCACAGTAACAGAGATAAAGAGGCGATTATCTGTCTGAGGTCATTTGTGGCCCACATTCCCCCCGCCCCCCTTGGGCTCACCCCTTTTTGGTTTGAGTAGAATAGAGTACTAGGTGAAATCAGACAAATGGACCAAATGTCTTAAGTGCTTTCAAATTTTAGAATTATCCAATTCTACTATCCAGGATGCATATTTTTTAAAAAATCTGAAACATGACGATCTTAACATTTCCCTTCTTTACACTGATGCTTAATGCCACCAGAGTGTTACATGAACCTTTGAAGTAAGTATAACAGATAAAAGAAGCCTCACTGTACGATTTGGGAAAATTGTTTCCTAAATCAAATTCTATTATGTGGTAGAATATAGCCACAATGCAAACGATTAAAATCTTATCGCTAAAAGTAATTATAATAAAACTAGAGAAAATAGTGCCAATGTAAAAGGGAAGGCCACAAAAAATATGTGGGATAGGCTGGATTATTCAGCAATTCTTTTTCATCTTTAACTCATGAACCAAGTAGGAACAATGTACATTTGGTATAGATATGTGGCTTAAGCTTAAATTACGCCACTCTTTATTATATGGAAACTAGATCCCAATTTTGCTCCCTCAATTCTTCTGTAATTTCATTTACTCAGCAGATATTCAGTCAGTGCCTACACTGTGCCACTCACTAGTAGGTACTGGAGATACAGCTGAGAAGAGATACTAGCAAATAGTACTCCTATGAGGCATTGTACTCCAAAACGTTATTTTGCATCTGATACTAAAAAGTAACAGTGATAGTTGTGGAGATAAGCACTGGCAATTCCACAATTTTTGGTATGACTATGTGGTACTGTCAACGAGCGACTGAGAGGCTCACAGTCCGTGCTGCAGTCTCTTCCTGCAAGTCAGGAAGGCTTGCAGGACCCGAGGCTCTCAGACCCCCAGGATCTACCTGGCACTGACTGAGGCCTCCGCAGTAGCTGTGGCATGAGCGACGAACAGAGCATGCAAGTTCTTAAATGCCTTCCAATATGTTCTTTACTCAAACATCAATCATCAATACACCAGTGTAGCACACAGAATAATACAATAATTAGGTAAAATAGAGTAACGAACCAGTCCCCAAGTCAATCAGAGTCCTGGTGGAGCCAGGAAGGGTGGCTGATCTGGGAGGTGGGTCCGGCAGAGGTTCCGTCCAAGCAGAGAGGAGCATAGTGGAGGGTTCTCGGAGCAAAGTGGCAGAGTGGTCACCTCTCAGTCGAGACCGGCTCTCTGAGCTGCAAAAGTCCTCAGTTCTTGTGCAGTTCTGAGTGCCTTCCTGATGTCACCTTATTGGGACAGCCAGCCGGAAACCCTGCCATCTTCATCCTCATATTTTCAGTAGCAGACCTTGGTGTGTAGCTGGTTACACCCAATTACCAGAGCAACCGGGTCCCTTACTGGGTGTTGTCTGCTAAGTTCTTTGCATGTGTCCAAAATAGAGTTACTCTTGCTCATTCAATATGGAGTCACTCTTGCTCAAACAAAATTCATTCTAACAGTTTTCAGGGGCGCTCTACACAGGTACCCAGTGTGGTAACAGAGGTGAAGTAATACACACTGGCTCTGCGGCTTGGGCATGTGACTTGCTGTGTCCATGATGGTGCAAAAGGTCCAGCTGCTTGCCACACAAAAACCAAAACTCGAGAGACAAGGTTGGTGGAAATAAAAGCGGGTTTATTCCAAAACGCCAGCATTAATGGCAGACTCCTTGTCACAAAGACTGTCTTCCCCCTCTTAATATCACCAAAAGATTTTATAGGCATGCACGGAGGGGCAGAACAAAGAAAAGGAAAGGTTGGTTAGGCAATTTCTGAGAAAAAGGAGGGTGCTGCCCAGAGGCTGGTAGACGGGTAAAGAGGCAGAACAAAGGAAAAGAGAAGTTGGCCAGGCAATCCCAGGGAAAAGGCACTTCCTAGAGGCCAGTCTGCCCCAGGGATCAGAGGGGATCTCATATGGATGCAAAAACTTCCTTCAAGTCACTGGGCCAGGTGTGCACATGGTTTGAAGCAAACAGAACCATTGAAACTGGGATGCATGGTAAATGTATAGCAGAGTCGTTGAGGTTTGCGGGATGGGAGGGAAGCGAGGAGAAGAAAAACTTTCAAAAAGTCCCAAGCCAAACCACACTGTCAAATAGAATTACACCAGAGGTTTAAATCTCAAAATAGAAGATACAGTGCCACCATTACATGTTCAATGGGACATGAGCAAACAGGACATAATCAGAGGTGTGAAAGGTTATTGCACAATGAGGCTTATCCTCTCTTGATAATCATTGGAACCCCAGTCTACCATCTGAAGAAACCCAGCAAAGTCTATTAGAAGATGAAACACCATGTAGAGGAACCTGTTGCGGAAACCATCCATCCCAGCTGAGGCTCACTGCAGGGGCTAGTCTGACAACTGCCAGACACATGAGTGAGGCCATCTTAGACCATCCAGTTTCAGCTTCAACAGAGCCTCTAGCTGATTGCAGAGATCAGGTGAGTCAGCCCAGCCCAGAACTGCCCATCCGACCCACAGAACTGTGAGAAACAATCAATATATATTGTATTAAGCCACCATGTTTGGGTTTGTCGTACGGGGTGTGACAATTAAGTTCGTGAACTGGTTGCACCGATGTTGCTAACCTTTTTTGATATTAGAGGGATTATGATCATTATGAATTTGTACCAACTGGACAGTTAAGCACGTTTACTATTGGGAAGTGCTGAAAAGGCTGTGTGAAAACTTAGACAACCTGAACTTTTCACCGTGGCTCTTGCATCACGACAATGCTCCAGCTCACATGGCACTGTCTGTGAGGGAGTATTTAGCCAGTAAACAAATAACTGTATTGGAGCACCCTCCCTACTCACCTGATCTGGCCCCCAATGACTTCTTTCTTTTCCCAAAGAGAAAGGAACTATTGAAAGGAAGACATTTTGATGACATTCAGCACATCAAAGGTAACGACAGCTCCAATAGCCATTCCAGGAAAAGAGTTCCAAAATTGCTTTGAAGGGTAGACTAGATATCAGTACATAGCTTCCCAAGGAGACTACTTCGAAGGTGACCACAGTGATATTCAGCAATGAGATATGCAGCACTTTTTCTAGGATGAGTTCGTGGACTTAATTGTCAGACCTGTATAACAAAAGCTAACTCATACAGGATATCCACACGTGAAAGAATGAGACTGGACCCTGAATTCACACCACATACAAAAATTAATTCAAAATGGATCAAAGGCCTAAATGCAGGAGCTAAAACTATAGAACTCTTAGAAGGAAAAAATAGGCATCAATCTTTGTGATCTTGGATTAGGCAATGGTTTCTTAAATATGACATCAAAAGCACAAGCAACATGAGAAAAAATATAAACTAGGCATGACTGATACAAGGAGAAATGCTTTGGGGAGTCCATTACTATACCATGTAGCCCAGCCACCTACTGGTTGTGTGACATTGGGCAAATCACTTACCTCACTAAGCTTAATTTTCATTATCTGTAAAATATAGATACTATTTATATCATAAAGTTCCTGTAAAGATGAATGATTGTCTTTCAAAATTTTTTACATGTATTTATGTTTATACCATTGACTATAAGACAGCAACATATATTTCTTTCATAGTTAATCTTGGTCTATATTCTTCATAAGTTGTATAGATAGATATACTAGTACCTGTGTATTATCTTCAGAGTTGAGGGAGTCAAGGCTACTCTACTCACGATTGTTATAATTAGTATAATTGTAGTTATTATAATACAATAGTTATATTTATAGTTATTTTTAGTTATTATTTACAGTTTTCTACAATGGCTGTGCCAGGATAATTAACAGTGTGTTTGATTCCTGGGTTAGATTATATGTGTGAATTGATAGCACTAAGCATGTTCATACCCAAAACCCTTTAAGTTTGTAAAGAGATGAATAATACATAATTTATGTGTATTACATTGTAATATGTAAATATCATAACATAGAACCTATTGATTTCCTTCCAGCATCTTATTTACCTTTGATAACGAATTTGTGAAACAGGATCAGAAATTAATATCAATGTTTATGTAAATAGCAGCAAATCCATTCAATACATTAGCATGAGAAGAAACAAATATCTACATTTTTAAAACTATGTTTTCTATGTTAGAGTGAATCAAACGGTATGATATTTAAAAGAGCTGAGGGGGAAAGATCCGGTTCTGAGAGCACAAAGCTGGTTGAGGTAAAAAGAAGCTAGATATTTCCAATAGCTTCAACAGAGACAAAGCAGAAAGAGAAAATTTCTACCTATAGATTTAATTCTAGTACTTGAACATTGGAAAGGAATGCTTGCAGTAGTAGGCCATGTAGAGATGAAGAACTCAGGGAACTTCTTTTACCTCATGGATTGGTAGGAGAAGTTGAGGGACATTACATTTTTGTGTCCCTACTCTTTTTTTTTTTAATTTTATATTGGGGAACAGTGTGTTTCTCCAGGGCCCATCAGCTCCAAGTCATTGTCCTTCAATCTAGTTGTGGAGGGTGCAGCTCAGCTCCAAGTACAGGCACTGTTTTCAATCTTAGTTTCAGGGGGTGGAGCCCACCACCCCTTATGGGAATTGAAATGGCAACCTTGTTGTTGAGAGCTCACGCTCTAACCAACTGAGCCATCCTGCCACCCCTTCCCTACTCTTTTGATTGAACAGATTATTCATGAAAACTGGAATTATGGTGAGGATAAGGGGAAGTTTGGGATAGATATATTTCCCTGCCTTAGAGTGTAGGTCAATTTCATTTTGATGCAAATGTGCAAGATATCTTGAATATGAATTGTCTCAAGGAGAGATAGCATAAGAATTATTGGTAATTTAATTGGACATTTGACACCTCACTGGGTCAGTGCTCTGATGCTTTCCTCTCAGGCAGCTGGGCCAGCAGGTGATGATGATAGTTGGAGCAAGAAGAGCCTTTAATTAACTGCAGAGATGAGGGGAAGATTGGTCTAATTCTATAATAAGTTAAAAAAAAAAAAACTGGTAGCAACCTATCATAAAGACAGCACGGTGAAAGATACTTTAGGATTTTCTCGTGATTCACATTCTTTAAATTTTTATTTAAATGGGTACATCCATCAAGAAATTTCTGATACAAATACTGAGATTTTAAGTTTTAACTATTTAGATAAAAAGAAAAAGTGAGGACCCTGGAGGTTCTACTGGGTCTACCAAGTCTTTACTATTTGAGGAAAGAAGTGACACATAGAGGAAGTGGCCTTGAATTTCAGAAGCAAGATCCCCAAGTCTCTGAGGGAGGTATGCTAGAGATTATTTTTTTTTAACTTTTATTTATTTTAAGTGTGGTTTTTCAGGACCCATCAGCTCCAAGTCAAGTAGCTGTTTCAATCTAGTTGTGGAGGGCGCAGCTCACAGTGGCCCATGTGGGGATCAAACCGGCAACCCTGGTGTTAGAAGCATCATGCTCTAATCAACTGAGCTAACCCCAGGCCGCCCCCTGCTAGAGATTTAATAATTTCGATGGTATAATAAATTTACCTGGAATGAGAATGAAAGAGGAACACTCTGAACACATTGAAATCACATAGTATTGCTATCTTTCAGACAGAAGAAGTTAGTATGAGCAGGTCTTTCTTGGCTCCCATTCAAGTCAGTTTGGTTGAATTGCCATATTCACCAAAGACTCCCAATTAAAGACTTTTCCTCTAAAAAGGCATGATGGTAGCCCTAAAGAGAATATTCTAGCAAGGTTTTGGAAAATGCAATAATGGTGCCCAGTGAATTGCAGAAGCTATTTGTAAAGTGGTTAGAATACAGTAGCTCTAATATTGGGAGAGATTAGACACTTCTTATCTGGCATTGACACCCGAACATCTTAATCAGGCACTAGTGAGTCACAGTAAGTTTTACAATTGTTGCATTAAAGGTTAAACATAATTGCTTATAGTCTAACTTTTCCAACCACCGCAGTAGCTTCTGCTATAACTAGCTCTAACAGTCTTTCAAATTCACGATCTCAGCTCTTATTTAGTGTTTCAATGGATAATTTCAAGTTGTTATGAGTAACAATGTTAATGTGTCTATAAAATTTTCTTGAAGAAAAATACTACCTGGGAGGATCACAGTGCAATTAACTAAATATGGCTAGTCAGTACACAGTTAATTTTAGTACTTTTATTTATGAAGAATCTTTCTCTAAGAACAAAGTTTTTTTTAGAGGCTGAATACTGCTGTGCTTCTCTCATTGTCCTTGGTGTTGTGGTTCTGACCATATGAATGCTGCGGATAGGATTGGGTACTGGGATTTGTCATATGTTGTTCATAGCATTTGGGAGTTGCTCTGGATTTTTGGTCAAAAGCAATTCCTTGGTTGTTGAGATAGATAATGCTGCTTCAGAGAGTCAAGAATTATTATTTTTCAGCTCTGTACAACATTGTACCGAGAACTTTAAATTATCGTTGAAGATTTTAAAAAAGTCTGTTCTTGATTATCTTATGACTTAATTTAGGGACATAAAATGCAGACCAGCAGCTTACTCTTACTTGTGTGCCCTCATAAATTTGTATCTCAGGATTCCAAACCTCGAGTCTGGGGTCCATCTTGGGGTATGATACAAAACAATACAAATATAGTTGTTTAATACCAACTGTGCAGCAGAGTCTATGGGATGGGGTAGGAGAGGGTATAGAAAAGGATCCTGAAGACCAGGGAGGTCTGCCATATAGAGTAGACGTGGGTCTTTATCATATGACAGTGTATCGGCTTCACCCATAAGAAGTGAAATGCAAATTCAAGTTACAAGAGACCTTTTAAAATTTATCAACTTGGCAAAGATAAAATGATCTGATTTGTGTTGGCAAGGGTGTACGTAATCAGGTACCCCTTTACATTGCTCATGGTAGTTTAAATTGCCTAATTTTTATTTTAAAAAAATTTGAAAAAACTATCAAAACTGAAAATGCAAGAACCTTGGGAAGCAGCACTATCCCTTGTAGGAATATATTCAAAAGATATCTATACAAATATATACAGTGATAGTTATTGCAGCATTTGTTAAAAGGATAAAGGATCAGAAACGACTAAATGTCCACCATTAAATATATTATTGTCCAATCATTTTATGTAATAATAAACAGTTTTATTGAATGAAATGAGGCAACTCCACTTGTCCTGACATGTAATACTCCCTGAGATATATCTTTAAGTGGGGAAGAGGTCAAAATATAGAACAGTGCGTATGGTATAACACTACTGGTATTAAACATTTATTTGTGAATGTACTTATATTTGCATATCATTTCCCTGGATGAAGACACAAGAAATGAGCAACAGTTTTTGTATCCAGATGGGAACTGTATGACTGGGAACAGGTAGATTAGATTCTTGTTCAACAAATATTCATTCCCATGAACTTTCCACTGTAAGGTCGAGTATAATTTCCTGCCCTAGTGACTAAGTGTTGCTTTGGCAATAAAATAGAGCAGACATGACACCAGCATGTGCTTGAGCAGTTCTGTCTTCACCATGTACTGCTCTATTTTATTATTTTTATAATCACAGAATTACTTCTGTGATTGCCATGAGAATAACATGCCCCAGGTAGCCACTGGCCCTTCAGCCTGCAACCCTGAACGATATGCGTGAGTTATTCCCAAGCTTGACCCAAAGCCTAGATCCAAGCCCACATAGCCCACAATCTGAAACAGAGGTGCCCCTGCCAATCTTTAGGCTTGGAAGTGAGAGAAATCAGTGCTTGCTGATGTAAGCCACTAAATTCTAGGGTGGTTTGCTATATGTATGGCAGTATTGCAACAATAGCCAATTAATATAGTTGTAGACTTACTTGTTATGTATAGCCTTTTGTACTTTCTAAATGTTACATAATTACACATATTACCCATTCTAAAAAGTACACTAAAATAATTTATTAACCTCTATCTCCTCAAAACCAATCCAAAAAAATGTACACAAAACAAGAAATATCTTTAGACTAAACAATGCTGAAGCCCATGCCTCAGTTATATTTGAACTAATCAGCTGACATGGTTATTTGTGGTTTGGGATTCCTCCTTTTATCCTTAATTTGGCAATCCACTGAAGCACCAATTAGTCTGATAAAGAAAATTTACTAAAGTAGGAAGAAAGAATGTGTTGTCATACAGTGAAAGGATAATTGTTTTTTTCTAGGAGAAAATGAGAGGCTGATAGATGTTTTCATTGATTTTAAATATTTTTTAGTGTTTTGTTGATCTAATTTGGGTATACATGAATAGAAGCAGAAATGCTTCAACAGCATTTTGTTTGAGTCTTTATACAGAGAATTATACTGGAATACGAAAGTATTAAAAGAATGTGAAAGCCTCAAACAAGAGTGCATTTCCCATAGATATAGATGATGGTAGACAAATGACTTTGTTTTCTATTACGGTAGTACCCCGTTGTTTGAACGTCTTTGTTGACGAATATTTTGATTTACGAACACCATAAACCCTGAAGTAAATGCTTCAGTTTTCGAACATGCCTCAGAAGTGGAACATGTCACGCTGCTTCCTCTGAGTGCAAGATCCTGAGGCCTAGCTGCCAGCTGTTTTTGAATGTTTCAGAACTCGAACGGTCTTCTGGAATGGATTATGTTTGAAAACTGCGGTACCACTGTATACCATGCCACTGGACCTGGAATTATAACTCAGTTGTTATATAAAACCTGACTGAAGGTCATTTACCAAAGTATATTTTTGAAGACGACTCTATCAACAGTGGACAAGTGTGCTAACCAGACCCTCTTTGAGAAAGCTGATTATCTATCCCCTCCATAGCTTATTGAATGAAGGTTGGGATCCACAGAGTGAGAAAGCTGGAAAAATTACTCTGACCAGTATGAATATTTTACACAAGCGAGTGACTTTAAATATCAGATCATTGCTCTTAGGGTTTGACTGTATGACATGAAGAGACATGGAGCTGGCAGTGGGGACAAAATGTGAGAATCCCTGAGATGGAAGATGCTGTGACATAGAAGAGAGAGTATAAGGGGTTGTTGGGAGCGGAAAGAGAAGAAGAAGTAGTGTGAGCAGTAGTTGGATCACCGTCATGGCAGAACCCTAGAGAAGGGAGCATTGCAGGCTTACTGTATGGCAGCCAAGGGTGTCCCAGGCACTGGATTTGCCTTGAATTCTGAACAGTAGTCTTAAAGAAGGCTTCACTTCCCTTCAGGCCAGGTTCTGAGATGGCATCTGATTTTCCTATCTTCCCTGCACATCCTTACAAATAGATAAGCATATCTCTGTTGTTTCAACAACCTGAAAAAGTCCAACTGACCTAGTGGTCAACCTCAAAGCCTCTAGTTATCTCCAGATAAGGAAAACTGTTTTGTAACAACTGATTATATCACCAACCCCAGAAATGGCACTTTAACTGGAATAAATCAGGAATCCAAGGTGGCTTCATGGAAATATATTGCCACTATTGGAAAAGGAAAAAAAATATCAAAATCCTCAAATACACGGCTCCATAATTGGTTTTCTTATTAGTGTGTTATGTGTATATTCATGTGAATATACACATGAAGATAGTAATTCTCAACAATTTAAATCTTACTACCTGAGAATGATAAGCTTTTGAAATGATAAAATGACAATGAGTTAGAAAGTTAAAGGATTCTGTTTATTTTGTTATTCTCATAATACACAAATTCCTTCTAATTTATCTGTCTATGGCACAGACATAATAGTTATTGTTGTCTGTTAATGGATACAAATTAAATTATTTAAAATGGAATGCATATTGTCCCAACAACATAGTTAAAGAAACATTAAATATCCTTCTCTCATATCCTCTTCATGAAGACACTGATATCTCTGTACATTTTTCACTACAAAATGAGGCTTCAACTATCACTAATAGGATGAGGATTGATGTTGTCAATTTACACTGACCATCTTCAAATTGATGAATGTCAACTTATTCTGTTCACTGGTGCACAAGGACTCTTCTACAATAAATGCTCTAAAAGCTGTAAGCAAGTAGTTTCTGGAAAGCATTTGGCTGTATTCCTATTCATGGAAACATTGAACTCATAATACCATGAAACAATTAGTCAGACTACGAATTAACTAAGAAGCTTTACTCCTACATTACTGTGTTTAATTCTTGAAATCAGCTCTAAAAGAGTAAGAGACCCATTATCCCAAATCCAAGTAAATGGGTTTTGTTTGTTTGTTGCCCCTCCTGAGGCATCTACAATTTAAGTAATAATGTCAGCTACTTCACTTTAAGTCTCTAGCTGCATCATTTTTGTGTTAAGAAGAAAGCCATCATTTGAATGAAGAGTAAAACCCCCACATTCAAAACATGTTATAGATAATAAATATATTAGCCTGTGGTTATGATATAGTTATGGAAAAATGTGAAACACCAGGGAATGATTTCAAAGTGATTTTTTTTATGTTAAAAGTCTTTATAATTCCACAATGTGATATATAGATGATGTATTACAGAATTGTACACCTTAAACCTATGTAACTTTACTAACAATTGCTACCCCAATAAACTTTAATTTAAAAAAAAAGAAAAACAAAGTATAACTCAACACTTATATATAAAATAAAAAAATGTCTCTGCTGATAAATTCTATTTCTAGAAGGGGAAGGTAATACTAAATATGTAATTCTGCACAAATATTTGAAATATAGGACTAATTTTCTATATTACGTTCATTATAATAGTATTTTTTACAGTTTCATATCATAATTAGTATGTATACAAACTGACATTAACTTTTAAATATTAACAGATCCCAACCAACCAAATGAAAGGAAAGGTGTATCAGAAGCATTCTGGATGGCAGAAAAAGCTGATATAGGATTTTGCAATAGAAAATTCAGAGGATAATAGCTGAGTTAATTACCTGTACTTCACCCAATAATTTTTTCACTTCATACAATTCATATTATAAGATCAAAGATATATATCACTTCCTTTCTCATTTAAAAATAGTAGATGAAAAGTGGGTTTTCTGAAATGAGTGGTATGCATGTTCTTTTCTTAGGTATATGCTTGAGTCATAGGAATGTGTGACACAGTAACTCAGTTACTGAGGGAACATGTCTTCCAGCAGTATCCTCTTTGGAAGTGGGGCGAGGAAGGATGCCTGACAGTTGCATTCAGGGTGGAAAGAGACTTGCTCATAGGGACTGAGTTCTAAAGAAAAGTCTGTATTGCATACAACTTGTTTGGGGCTGCATTCAGCAATGCTGTACAGACTTTCCCTAAAGAGAATTAATTTCCCTATTTCTTTTTTCCTAGTTGGTCGTCTCAAGTGAAAATACCCTCAGCTTCCAACACTGACCCCTACTAAGTCATATATTTTCATTTATTTCCTTCCTCCTTGTTTCAAAAGATGAGCTGTTCCTTTTTTTTTTAATTGAAGTTTATTGGGGCGACAATGGTTAGTAAAGTTACATAGGTTTCAAGTATACAGTTCTGTAATACATCATCTATACACACACACACACACACACACACACACACACACACACACAAAATGAGCTGTTTCTTCACCACAGTGCTCTGAAATCTAGATAGAATCCCAGCCTCTCTCCTCTGAGATAGTGATCTACAATCACCTTTCCTCTAATATGTATTTAATATTTCTATTGGCTGTTTCTTTTCTCAGCATATGTGGCAGACACTATTGGCTACCTACCCATGATTTTGACTTCACTCATTCTTTTTTGCTGGTTTTGCCATTCCTCCATGATAAAGACTCAAAGTGCCCAGATCCCCTATTTCCCAGCCTCTCATATGGTGGAGGGAAAAGCTGAGGAAAAAGCTGCTGAATCTTTTGCAAAAGATAATCCTCACTGATAAGAGGGCAGCATGTGAGGAACAATTCCCCTTCTTTCCCCTCCTCCCTGCTTTGGATGCTCACTTGAGAGGACACGTGGCTTGGAGCTGCAGTCAGCCATCTTGTAAGCAGGATGGAAGAACATGGAGGGCACACTGACGAATAGTATCTGGGAACAATTGAAAGAGCCCAGGGACCTTGATGACATCACTGAGCTATTGAATAAACTCTGAGTTCAACTATCCTTGGTCTTCTTCCTGTGTAAGAAAGCAAACTTATTGTCTAAGCAGTATTTGATCCAATATTCTATCAAGTGTATCAGGAAGCATGCTGACTAATTTTGATTTAAGGCAGCTGCTTTAGTTGGATGACCCAATCTTTTTGTTCTTTTCCCCTTTCTTCTTCCTGTAATTAAGAGCAAGTGTGATGGCTGGATCACAGCACACATTTTGGTCCATGACGTGGCTTTGAAACTGGAAATCATGTATTAATTATGATAAAGTAGAAAAATATAAAGGGCCTCAGTGTCTGATGACTATTACAATTCTTGGCTGCCAACCGTGAAACTTCATTTACATTACAGAGAAATAAACTTCTGTCTTATTTAGATCACTTTTTTTGTTTTGCTTTGTTTTCTGTGATGAGTATCTGAAAAGAATCCTGATATATGAGTATGTAACTTGCAAGTATAAGAAGACATGAATAAAATATTTAGATGGATATTTTTGGATGAAAAAAATATGTGCTTTTAAATTTGTGGTAGTTACAAATTGTTCTACAAAAAGTTAGCATCAATTTATAATTCTACCAAACTTATGATCTCTCTATATCTTCATGAAACCTGGTTATTATCAAAGTTTTTAAAGATTTGTCATCTGATTATTTTTAAATGATGCTTCTTGTGATTTATATTTTTAAAACTGAGAAAAGTTAAGCTAAGCATCTCTTCATTTCTTCCTAGACAATTTATATTGCTTTTCCTGTGAATTACCTGACAATTTCTTTCCCCCATTTTTATATGTATTGTCTTTTTGTTATCTTATTGATTTAAATTATGTTAAAGGAATTTATACTTAGCTTGTCATGTATATTGCTGTATTTTTACGTTTTTCTGTTTCTCTTATCCTTTATTTTTTGATGTTACTTTGTGCCATGGAAATGACAAATATTTATTTAGTAAATTATCAACCTGTATGTTTATGGCTTCTAGAGTTTGAACCTTAATTGGAAAGACTTTCCCCATTCCAAGATTTTATAATTGTTTATACATGTGCATGCATAATAGAGATATAACAAGTATTCATGTTTTTCTGGTATTTTGTAAGGTGTTTATTTTTTTATATTTTGATGTATCTCAAATTTATTTTGAAGAATTACATAAGGCATATAGCATTTTTCTCAAACAAATAGTTACTTGTTCCAATACCATTTATTGAAAACAATCAATTTTTTTCTGCACAAATTGAATTTCTGTTTTATCATACTTTAAATTTCAGGGGTTTCTCTACAGAGTAGCACAGCACTTGGCATAAAGTAAATATTCAATATATATTTTCTGAATAAATCAGAGAATTGTGAAAATACCACCACAAATTCCATTGTTGGTTTAATTAGGGTTATATTGCATTGATGAATGAATATAGGAAAAAGTTATATTGCACACAATATAGAATTTTCTAATTTAAAATCATAGTGTCTATTTTAATTTGTCTTTTTTATGCTGTACAATTTTAAGTTTGTTTTTGTCTAGATTATTTCTACTTTTTAAAAGTTGATTTCTCCCATTTTCCCTTTCTGTCTTGTTATGTTCCCTCAATATATTTATACTCTTTGCTCTCTTTTTGTCCTATATTCCATGTATGTTAAATATTCTCTGATATATAAAGTTCCTGTTATATAATCCTTTCACGGGGATTATCTCAGCTTGAGAGGCTTGCACTGGCTTACAGAACTGGTTCTATAATTAAAATAATAAGTATTAGTAGGTTCACCCTCTGTCAAATCTAACTTCACTTTATGAGGGATTTTCAAATGAAAATGAATTTCTTTGAAAAGTTTGAATTCAAGGGATCTACTTTTTTTTTAATCCCATAACTGCACAAGACATTGGTTGTTGGATACCCACTATTTAAAAAAAAAAATACTGTGCTTGCTACTGGGTTTAGGAGAGCTAGAGAAATATAGTAGAGCTATTTGAAACAGTTTCTCTCTTCAAACACATTGCAGTCTAATTTTGGAGACTAGACAGAAAATCACAAAACAAGTACAAATAATATTAATACTAGACAGAATTGACTCCAGTAACAAGATAATGTCCAGCAGACAAATCACTTACAGATTTCTTTGTGATGACAACTATAGACACTTTCCCTAGGAAAGGGTGAGAGCATTAAAGTAAGTACAATGTTAAATTCTATCATAGGTATCAGTCAAGGTTCCCACACAGTTCTAAGTAAAGATACTTTAATAGGGTGACAATTTACTGAGGAATGGGCAGGTTTGGGGGGACAAAAACTGAAAGGAAAGATTGAAGCATCTAAAGAGTTAACAGTGGCAGAAAGTCATTACTATTCTTAGGCCCCCTCAAAGGGCTAGGGGGAAGGCTCTGAACACTGGAATCATGGAGGAGGGACTGTCTGATTGGAGGGCTGCAGCTACTACTGGAAAATCAGCACTGAGCTGGATGGACTAGGAAATAAATGTCTAGAAGTTTCTCTCCTCCCAACCTCCAGTCTTCTGCCAATGGGAAGCTAGCTACCAAAGGGACCCAGTGATATAGTCCATGGGAATCAGCCTTCCTGGGAACAGAACAGGAAAGCCAAGAAGAAGAAAAAGAAAACCTAACTATACCTCAAGGATCTAGAAAAAAGTAGAAAAACTAAGCCCAAAGTTAGCAGAAGGAAGGAAAGAACAAAGATCGGAGTAGAAATAAATGAATTGGAGACCAGAAAAACAATAGAAAAGATCAACAAAATTAAGAGCTCGGTTTTTGTAAAGATAAACAAAATTGATAAACTTTTAGCTAGACTAAGAAAAAAAAGACTGAAGTAAAATCAGAAATGAAAGAGGAGACATTACAATTCATACCACAGCAATACAAAGGATCAAAGAGACTACTATAAACAATTACATATATGTTATATGTCAATAATATCTCAAAAAGATGAAAAAAATTAAAATTAATAAAACTTTTTTAAAAATTTAAAAGAACAAGTTTTCACTTAAATTTAACCTTTTTACTGTGTATTATTATTATTATTATTATTATTATTATTATTTTAATTAAAGTTTATTGGGGTGACAATTGTTAGCAAAGTTACAAAGATTTAAGGTGTATTACTGACTAAGAAATATAACTGTAGAAATATTCATCAACCAAGAGAATATCTGTTCAGGCTTCTCTTCATTTTAAATTTAATATTTTTCTTTGAGAATAGTATATTGGGCAGATTCACATTTAAAAAAATAGATACAATGTTGGAAATCCGAGTCAGTAAGATATGAAATTAGAGGCAAAGTTAATTCTAGAGAGAAAAATCTAAGAATGTATTGATTGTCATTTTTTAAGGTTTTACATTATAAATTGTTTTGATTTGTATCACCAGAGACTTCTAGAAATAACTGTTTCAAACATCAGACTCCAGATGGATGGATGTACTTAAGCTGTTGCATTCTAAAGATAGAAAGATTTCTGTTAAATCAAATTGTATTTTGTCAAAATCACAGGAATAAATCAATAAGTTGTTCAAAAATACGAATAGTTATTAACACTTGTAACATTTCTGTCAATAGATAATAACAGTTGAAATTCTTGAAATTTATTTACATTAATTTCATGATTATTGGCCATATTCTCCAGGTTTTGAATTTACTCTGTATCTCTAATATTTCTCTTTTTCTGGTTATAGGTTGTGGTAGTGGTTAAAGAAAAAAAACATTCCCTCAGTCTGACTTTGGCCCCGTTAGATTGTCATTCTCTCTGACAGGGGAAAGAACACTCAGCTGCCAGTTTTTATGACAAGAACAGCATTCTCTCATATGTATTCCAGTACCCCACTTCAAAGCAAACTTTCATTTCAACCGTCTCAGTAGAATAACACATTTGTCTTTTATTTGTCTCAATACTGAGTCAAGGAAGCTTTCTATACCAGCAGTTTTCCCAAAGAAGGGGTGGGGGAAATTCAACGTTAAAAACAACCACCTACACAGTCCTCTAAACATGGCTTTCTGAGTTAAAGTATAAAAGATTTGCCATGAGAGAAAATCACATAGAATGTCTATTTCTGTGTAGAGACAAGGAACTAAAGAGGAACCCCAAAATAGGAGGGATGGAAGCAGAGCAGCCAGTGACTCAGTAGGGGACTTTTAGTAAATCATTTAACCTGGTGTCTTTGCCTGTTCAAACTAATCCAGACCCACCCTCACCTACTGGCCCTTTCAACCCTTTGTCCCATTTATATTGCCTGCCTAGCTTCCTCAGGGGGCTCTGGTACTCCCCTCCCTCCTCTCCCTATGACTAAACGTATTTCTTTTCTTAATACCTTTCCTGGGTAGATTTTTTTTTCTTCCCTCCTCATTTTGCTCTATATGCCTGGAAAGATCCTAGTGAGTCAGAGGTAACCTTTTAGAATCCCAGTTCCTATAAAACCTTCCTGTAACAAGCTGTAAATTGATGCTCACCGTTTTTAGTTTAGTAATTATTAAAGCAAGCAGCAACTTTTCTTTTCTTTTCAAAAGTTTCATCCTATTGTTTATTAAGCCTTATCAAACTTGCTAATAAACTGTGTTGGTAATATTTAACTCAGCAAGAGACGTGATGTTTCTTCGGAGCAATTACAACGTGCAGTCTCTGCTCTCTGCTTCCTTGTTCCGAACCTGGGTCATGTGTACAGAGATAGGTTTTGAGAAATGACACATTTGCCCTAGACCTAGATGGAAGAGTTGTTTATGTTTTGGATGAAGAAGTGGACAAAAAATAATGAAAGGTTAGAGATTGTACTCTGACCAGATTAAAAGTGCTGCTTTAACCCCACATCTCATAGTTGTTTCCTACTAATACTACTATTGGGTTTATGCAAAGTTTGGAATGAGATCTAACTGTATCTACACTGCAGAATGCTTGTAGAAATGCATTACAGAAATGCAAAAGATTATAAATATGTAATCATGCTGAAAATTAATATTATTCTTAAACCCTATTTTATAAGCACTGAATTGAATTAATTGAGGAGTAGGAAAACCCCATAGAGCTGCACATTTTTCTGTGAGAAAGTGCTTCCTCTGGAACTGTCTTTGGCTGAAAATTGTTAAAGGAGGTCATTGAGAGGATGTGACCACCAGTTTACCTGTGAGCTGGACCTGAGCAATCAGTGGCTCCTCACCCCTCACCTGTGCTTGGAATGTATGTTCTGTCCTCCGTTCTGACTGTGGGAGCCTGTTTCAAGGATGAAACTTTAAGAGACTAATGTGTTGTCGAGACCTTCTGGACTGAACATGTGACTGGTAAGGCTTCAATGTAAACTTTTAAGATTCTGGCGGGGGAGTGCAGAGGTCTACTCGTCTTGAGGTACTCAAGACAAGCCTCATATGTAAGTTCCGTTGCTTATTAAACCTTCCATCCGCCAATCTGGAGTGGTCTGCCTCTTTCTTCATTCTCCCCTTGCCCTCTGCGCACTCAATTTACAAATCAACAAAATTGATACAGAAGAATGGAAACTAAAATGATTGTGGTGTCCATTTTGGTTTCATTGTGTGTCTTGGTATACTTTTTCAATAATAATCACCAAGGAGAAAAGTGGGGGAGGCAATTTACGGCATTTTCTCCGGATATTTAGCATTATTATGTATCCTACTTTACAGACAACAAACATCAGATGGGTACATGGTTGGAGAACTGCCCCAGGATTAAGATATCTGCTGCTTTCTTCGCCCTGAGACCAATAAAGGGAATTATGGTAAGCAGAGAATCTGATGACTAGTTCCATGTTCTGCTATTTCTGTGCATTTTCAAGATGCTTCCATTTTCTGTGGGAACGATTTTGAAACTTCCACCCATAATGTGAAGGGATTCTCTTTTGTTTCTAACTGACTTTTTCTGTATCATTTTAATTTGCAAACCTTTATCATTTTTGCAATACAGATTTTTAATCTCATATTACTTTGAAGTCATCTGCATGATTCCCCTTCCTCATTTTTTTTATAGCAAAACCTTACCCATTTAAGTATCTGAATGGACTCTTTGTGGCTCTCTTTATTTTCTCTTTCATAGTTCATGAAATTAGAGCTATTTTTAGATCACTATACACTTTGAAAAAGGGTTTCACTGTATCAATTCTTACAGGTATTAAAATTTTTTGGAAGATGGGGGAAAAAGGAGAAATGTTTTGATATTAGGAGCTTTTCTAGGGAAAATGTTAGCAATGCTGACTTTTTGTATCAAGTTTTACTCACACAAATGGGCTCTTTATTGTCAACCTGATTTTTAAGAAGGCCTAAAAATGTCAAATAAAAATTAATTCAAATGATGCAAGTTGACATATCACTTGGATGTCAGATCATACATATTTTTCCAAATCCCTGGGTATAACACAACAAACGAGCATAGAAAGAAAGGTGGAAAGAAAAAGGTGGACTGCCTAGGGACCTTGAGCCTCGAGGAATGGCATGGTGGCAAATTCTCTGGGTTTTTTTGTTACCTCCCATATATCCTGGACAGGGCTCTCCAGAAATCTCTAATCCAGAACTGCCAATAGCCACAAACAAAATAAAACTGAAAAAAAAATCCTTTTTTCTAGCCAACAGACCAGGATAAGGGTAGCTTAAAAATAGAAATTATTTGGGCAACACCCACCCTACTTCCACCAAACATCAATGGAAAAAAGCCTCCTACCTCGAGGGTTGCAACGGGGACAGAGTTGGGATTTGATCTTCCAATGTGTCTATCTTGCTGTAAAAGCCAGTGGTGGCATTGCAAGTCCTTCCTTCCTCTTGGGCTGGGGCTAGGCAGGGACCTAACCTTCTGAGTAGGGAGCTTATCTTTCATTTCTTGTCTGGTGGAAGCAGGCAGCCCTCTAATTCCCCTGCTGAGTGAAGTTAGCAGGTTGTTCAGAGCAGCTGATCTTCCAGCCCCTATCCAGTGCAACCAGCCAGTGCTCCAATTCCCCCAGCAGGGATAGTGAGGCTGAGCAAGGACCTCGTCTTCCACCCCCTGCCTGGCAGTAGAGGTGGTGCTCTGATTTCCCAACCAGGTAGTGTCAATGAGATCCAAATGTGAGCTGAGCCTCCACTCCCACCCAACATCAATGAAGCTAAATGAGATGGTAGGAGATAGGGCTAGTTGGCATTCTGCTTCCTCTCCTTTGCTTTCCTGGTGTCAGGGGTCCATTGGAAAGGGGAAGCTTCTGCCTCCACACTGCAACAACAACATGGCCTGAGTAAGTCAACTTCCCCCCTTACTGGTGTTAGCAGGGCCCAGTGGGAAGCTGAGGTTTCACCTCCATTCAGAGGTATTGAGGTGGTGTGAATCGGTGCCCCACTTTCTCCAGGAGACTCAACAGGGCCAAGTGGGGAGCTAAAACTTTATCCAATTTGTTTGCAATGATGCGGTGTGTGTCGCTGCCCCACTTTTGCCAGGACAGTTGGTGGGACCCAGTGAGAAGCAAAACATACACAGCAAACTACTCTCACACTAAACTTAAACAGGCAACTGCCTGCTAAAATCTGGAGATTAAATAGGGTCCAGAGTCGCATAATTTAATATCCAAAATGTCCAGAATAAAATAGAAAATCACTTGTCATACCAAGAGCCAGGAAAAATCACAGCATGGATGAAAAAGAAAAGGCAACTAATTGATAACAACACCAAGATGAATCAAATCTTGGCATTATCGAACAAGGATTTTATAGTTATTGTGTGTATGTGTGTGTGTGTGTATGTGTGTGTGTTGAGAATACTTAAGATTTACTCCTAGTAAATTTCTAATACACAATACAGTATTATTAACTATAGTCACCATGTTGTATATTAGATCCCCTTGATGTATTAATCTTATAACTGAAGGTTTGTGCCCTTTGACCAACAACTTCCCAGCTCTTGGCAACCATCATTCTACTCTCTGGTTCTATGAGTTTAACTTTTTTAGATTTCACGCATATGTGAGATCATATAGTACTTATCTTTCTGTGTCTAGCTTATTTTACTCTAACAAAGATTTTAAACCAGTTATTATACAAATGTATAAACAAGCAATTGAAGAGTCTCTTAAAGGAAAAAAATAGGAAATTTCAACAAAATTAGAATTTATTAAAAAGAGCCAAATGGAGATCACAGAGCTGAAAGATACAATAACCAAAATTAAAAATTCAATGGATGGGCTCATTAGTAAAGTGGAGATTGCAAAAGATGGAATTAGTGAATTTAAGGACAGATTACAGTGTTTCCCCGAAATTAAGACCTAGATAGACAATCAGCTCTAATGCGTCTTTTGGAGCAAAAATTAATATAAGACCCACTCTTATTTTACTATAATGTAAGACTGGGTCTATAATATAATATAATATAATATAATATAATATAATATAATATAATACCAGGTCTTATATTAATTTTTGCTCCAAAAGACGCATTAGAGCTGATTGTCCATCTAGGTCTTATTTTCGGGGAAACATGGTATTAGAATTTACTCAATCAAAACATAGAATTACCATATGACTCAGCAGTTCCACTCCTAGGAATATGCCAAGAGAAATGGAAATTTATGTCCACACAAACACTTGTAAATGAATGTTTATAGCATTATTATCATGGTGGCCCCAAAGTGAAAACAATCTAAATGTCCATCAACAGATGAATGGCTAAACAAAATGTGGATATCTATACAATGGAATATTATTTAGCCATAAAAATGACTGGAATCATTTTTACATGAGATACATGCTACAACGTAGCTGAATCTCATAAACATTGTGCTAAGTTAAATAAGCCAGATAAAAAAGTCCCATGTTGTATCTTTCCATTTATACGAAAAGCCCAGAATAGGCAAATTTATACAGACAAGAAGTACATTAGTGGTTTTCAGAGGCTGTAGGTGGGGAGAATGGGGGAATACTGTTAATGGGTATAAGATTTCTTTGGGGAGTGATGAAAATGTTATGAAATTGATTGACATGATGGTTGTACCACTCTGTAAATGTATTAAAAGCCATTGAATTATATGCTTGAAATAGGTGAAATTTATGGTACATAAATTATGTCTAAATAAAGCTGCTAAAGTAAAAATAAATGAGATATTAATGTAGTAGACTAGGTTAGACCGTTTTGAATGTCTGTATGCCTTTAGTACATACATGAAATGGTTATTTAATACAAAAAGAGACATCCAAATTCAGTTGTATTCAAATCTTATCGTTTTTGAGCAGTTGTGCCAGGCATTGTGTTAGGTGTGCTCTGGGGCATAAAGAAATGAGTAAGAAAACCACATAAATATGGACAGATAATTTTTGACAAAGAAGCTAAAAACATACAATGGAGAAAAGACAGCCTCTTCAATAAATGGTGCTGGCAGAATTGGATAGCTACGTGCAAAAGAATGAAACTGGACTGCTATCTGTCACCATGTACCAAAATTAATTCAAAATGGATCAAAGACTTAAGCATAAGACCTGACACAATAAACTGCATTGAAGAAAACATAGGTACTAAACTTATGGACCTTGGGTTCAAAGAGCATTTTATGAATTTGACTCCAAAGGCAATGGAAGTAAAAACTAAAATAAACAAATGGGATTATATGAAACTGAAAAGCTTCTGCACAGCAAAAGAAACTATTGACAAAATAATGAGGCAACCAACTGAATGGGAGAAGATTTTCGCAAACAGTTCCTCTGATAAGGGGCTAATATCCAAAATATACAAGGAACTCATGAAACTCAACAACAAAAAAACAAACAACCCAATTGAAAAATGGACAGAGGACCTGAAGAGACATTTCTCCAAAGAGGATATACAAATGGCAAATAGACATATGAAAAAATGCTCAACATCGCTAATCATCAGAGAAATGCAAATGAAAACCACAATGAGATATCACCTCACCCCAGTCAGAATGGCTTTCATCAACAAAACAAATAGTAACAAGTGTTGGAGAGGCTGTGGAGAAAAAGGAACTCTCATACACTGTTGGTGGGAATGCAGACTGGTGCAGCCGCTATGGAAGGCAGTGTGGAGGTTCCTCAAGAAATTACGAATAGAATTACCATATGACCCAGCAATCGCTCTCCTGGGTATCTACCCCAAAAATATAAAAGCATTTCTCTATAGAGACACGTGTACGCCAATGTTCATTGCAGCTTTGTTTACGGTGGCCAAGACATGGAAACAACCAAAATGTCCTTCGATAGATGAATGGATAGAGAAGTTGTGGTACATATACACAATGGAATACTATTCAGCCTTAAGGAAAGATGATATAGGAGCATTTGTGACAACATGGATGGATCTCGAGAGAATAATGCTAAGTGAAATAAGTCAGACAGAAAAAGCAGAGAACCCTATGATTTCACTCATATGTGGTATTTAAACCAAAAAGAACAAGACAAACAAATGAGAAACAAAAACTCATAGACACAGACAATAATTTAGTGGTTACCAGAGGGTAAGGGGGTGGGGGGTGGGTGATGAGGGTAAAGGGGATCAAATATATGGTGATGGAAGGAGAACTGACTCTGGGTGGTGAACACACAATGGGATTTATAGACGATGTAATACAGAATTGTACACCTGAAATCTATGTAAATTTACTAACAATTATCACCCCAATAAAATTAATTAAAAAAAAAATAAATAAATTAGATAAGGTTTTTATATGATAGTGGCTTGAATAAAAAGTATTAAAAATTTAAGGGGGGCCGGATGGCTCAGTTGGTTAGAGCGCGAGCTCTTAACAACAGGGTTCTGGGTTCAATTCCCACATGGGATGGTGGGCTGCGCCCCCTGCAACTAAGATTGAAAACTGCGCCTGGACTTGGAGCTGAGCTGCAACTAGATTGAAGGACAATGACTTGGAGCTGCTGGGTTCTGGAGAAACACACTGTTCCCCAATATTCCCCAATCTTTTAAAAAAAGTATTATAGAATTTAAGGTAAAATTTTAATCAGATTAAGTCTCCAAGTGGTAGCATGAATAAAAATGTTATAATTGGCCAAAAAAAAAAAAAAAAAAGAAATGAGTAAGAAACAGGTCTTAACTTCAGAGAGCTTACACTCATTGAAGGAAGATATATATATATATAAATCTAAGATAGTCATTTTCACATAATTTGCTTCATTTATTCAGATATAGCATCAATACATAAAAATACAGCAGTTAATGACAAAATTAGGAACGTTATACAGGTAAATGGTATTTTTTTCATGTTCAGCCCTGCATAGCATTTATAAGATAGAGCAAAACTGAAGCTTACTTCGTAAACTATCACTCTTTTTGATCCAATCAGATACTTTAACGACCCTTCCTTTGGGCAATTGTTTGTGAAATCAACCTGCTCTACATTCCCATATTAACTTGGAAACAATCATTATTTCTAGCTCTAACTCTTGACTAGGCTAATAATGTCTTGAATTAATTGACTAGCTTGCAAATGTGGAAGGATCTACTTGATGTATCTGACTGGGCAATTTTCCATGTGTCATGTTGGCTCATTTAAGATTCTGTGAAGAATATAATGATTGACAGAAAAGCTTCCCTAAAGCAGCATTTATTTTGGAGATACATTACCTTTTACTAGTGAACTTGGCAGTTCAACCTAATGTAAACTGATTGGAATTAACAACCACACAGCAAGCTACTAATGTCCACATTGAGAGGGGGTATTTATCCAATTAAACGCAGTTACAGTCTCTTGATAAATCACAAAGTTGAAACTAAACTTTATGTAATCTGAGGTGGAAGAAAATGAAATGCACTCAGAACATTGTTATCTCTTGAATAAACTTCTAGCAAGGCACATTTATCCAAACATTTTACTCGAACTCCACTCCACCTCAAATGGGAGGGCATTTGTGAATGAGGTCCATTTCTTGCATGCCACAAAACCTCTAAGAAACAAAAAGTGCAATCCAAATATTGAACCCTGGCTGGGTTCAAATTCCTCTTCCATTACTTAATAGTTTATTGACTTTGGCAAGTCTCTATCCCTCTCTGAGCTTTAGTTTCCTCGTCTGTGTAATGGGAATAGAAATAGAATTTATCACATGAGATAGTTGGGAGTTTTGAATGAGATAATACATACAAACTGCTTAACATATTGCCTGGTACTTAGAAGCACTCTGTAAATGCTCATAATTATTAGTACTAACCATGATTGCACTCACAGAATTAAACTTGGACATAGTTGGGATGTACCACCACCACCATGAGGATGAGTATGGACTACAGACATAATGTTGGAAACTAGATTTCTAAAGGCATTTGGGATCAGGTAAACAGAGTAGGTCACCAAGAGAGTTAAGAAGATCAAAGGGCTAATCCCACTGACCATGCTCTATTTTCTGAGGTACAGTCTTCAGATACCTACAAAAATATTGAAACTACCTAAAGGTACACCACTACCTCTTAAAGTAGAAGTGGTAACCTTCCCTTGAGAAGTCTACATTAACAATGCTCTTCATTACACCTCTGCTAGGCAATCAGAAAGGAGCTGAGCTTGTTCCATTTATTTCTATTTAACAAATGACTCCCGCATTTAGTGGCTCAAAACTACCATTTTATTTGCTTACTGTTTTGTGGGTAAGGAATTCAGGAAAGGCTTGGCTGGTAGGTTTTTCTCTGATCCACATGGTTTCAGCTGGGAGGATTTGTACCAGGATGGGTTTATCATTCACAAGCTTAGCGCCTGGGGATTCCTTGTCTCTCACTCTCTCCACATGGATCTTATTCTCCATGGCCTTTCATTGTGGCTTGGACTTCTTGAAGACATGGCAGTTTCAGGGTGGTTGGATTCCTCATTTGGCAGCTGACTTGTACCAGGGTGAGGTTCTAAGAGGTAGGAAATGGACATTCTAGTCTTTTAATGTCTGGACCCAGATTCTGGCACAGCAATACTTGTGCAATATACTGTTATTCAAAGCAGTCAAGAACTGTCCTAGATTCAAGGGAAGGAAATACAGACCTCACCTCAATGGGAGAAGATCAAATATTGTGTAGCCAACTTTTTTTTCCAGCTTTATTGAGATGCAATTGACAAGTGAAATTGTATATATTTAAAATGTACATGATGATGGCTTGATATAGGTATATATTGTGAAATACTTACCACAGTCAAATTAATTAACACGTCCATCATCTCACATTGTTACCTTTTTTTGTGGTGAGAAAGCTTAAGATCTATTCTCTTAGCAAGTTTCAAAAATACAAAATATTGCTAACTATAGTCACCATGCTGTTCATTGGAGCCTCAGAATTCATATTATAACTGAAAGAGTTTTTTACCTTTTGACCAACATTTGCAAATTTTTCTCACATACCAATCCCTGGCAACTAACATTCTACAATCTGTTTCTATGAATTTACCTTAAAAAAAATTCCACATATAATACCATACTAACAGGTGTGAAGTGGTATCTTATTGTGGTCTTGATTGGCATTTCCCTAATGAGTAGTGTTGTCAGGCACCTTTTCATGTACCTGTCGGTCATTTGTGTCTTCTTTGGGAAAATGTCCATTCAGGTCCTCTGCCCATTTTTAAATCAGATTATTTATTTCTATGCTATTGAGTTGTATGTGTTCCTTATATATTTTAGATGTTAACCCCTTATCAGATATATGGTTTACAAACATTTCCTCCTGTTCCATAGGCTGTCTTTCATTTTGTTGATTGTTTCCTTTGCTATGTGGAAACTTTTTAGTTTCATGTAGCCCCACTTATTTATTTTTGCTTTTCTTAGCTGTGCTTTTGGTGTCATATCCCCCCAAAAATAATTGCCAAGGCCAGTGTCAAAGAGCATTTTCCCTGTGTTTTCTTCCAAGAGTTTTATGGTTTGAGGTCTTATATTTAAGTCTTTAATCCATTTGCAGTTAATTTTTGTAAACAGTGTAAGACAGGAGTCTAATTTAATTCTTTTGCATATGGATATCCAATTTTCCCAATGCCATTGATTGATTAGATTATTGTTTCCCGTTATGTCTTCTTGACACCCTTTTCAAATATTAGTTGACCGTATATACATGGGTTTATTTATAGGCTTACTATTCTGTTCCACTGGCCTATGTGTCTGTTTTTATGACTACTGTTTTTATTATGATAGCTTTGTAATATACTTTGAAATCAGGATGTGTGATGCCTCTAACTTTGTTCTTGTTTCTCAAGATTGCTTTGGCTGTTCAGTGTCTCGTGATTTCAAATTTTAGGATTGTTTTTCTATTTCTGTGAAAAACTGCCATTGTAATTTTGATAGGGATTTCATTGGATATGTGGATTACTTTGGGTTGTATAGACATTGTAACAATATTCTTCCAATCTAAGAACAGGAGATCTTCACATTTATTTGTGTCTTCAATTTATTTCATCAATATCTTATAGTTTTCAGTGTACAGATCTTTCACCTCTTTGGTAAATTTATTCCTAAGTGTTTTATTTTTCGATGCTATGGTAAGTGGGATTGATTTCTTAATTTCTTTTTCAGATAGTTTGTTGTTAGTGTAGAAACACAAGTGATTTTTGTATGTTGATTTTGTATTTTGCTGTAGCCATTTTTGATCCACTACAGAGCTACATACCTGTATGAATGCCTTTTTTTCAACTTTATTATTTGTTTATTAATGAAGCATTGGCCTATGGAGTATAGACGTTAATATACTGAGAACTATTTCTAAAGATAAAATTGAGATCAAATGTCACATTTAAATGTATAGATGCTGACAGCCTTCTTTGGTTTTGAGTTTCTTTGGTAGCTTTCTTATTTCATTCAAGTGGTATACATATATAAATTTTCTTGAATGAAATGGAGACATGCATATAAAGGAAGTTGCACTTATGCTCTAAAGAGCTGCTTTAATTCCATAAAATAAAACAGGTCAGAAATAATAATAAATTCATTAAAACAGGTAAGTTTGTGAAAGCAAAATGTATTCTGTAGCTAAAATATAGGTTCTTCATGCAGGTTGTTAGCAAGGAATCATTATTTAAAAATAATTATTTGCATCCAGAGAACACTCTTTTTAAGTCACATTGTTATTAACATAAAAATTGCTTATCTACCTAATTTATTTCTGTTATGTGGCATCTAGTTCCACTTGAATCAGAAAGTGTTCATGTTTCTTGCTAATAAGAGTTGTTCTGAGTATGGAAATTTTTCAATTTATATTCCATATTCTTGAATTTTACATGATATTGGTCGGTGTGTCTAATATCACTTATGTATGTGACTGACAGAGTACCTCTAAACATCTCTGGTCGTAGGATGAAAGATACTAAAGCTCCATCCTGTCTCTCTTCTGCTTATAGAAATTAGCATAGGAGATATTTAGCCTAAGACATTCACCTGACCAATGAAAAACGATATGATCATTTCAAAGCTTTGGTCGTATTTTTGTGTAACCAGAAAGTAGCCATCAAAGGTGCAGGATACTGACCAGGCAAAGTCTTCAGCGGATGCTTACTAGAGCAACAGCTACCGTGTTTCCCCGAAAGTAAGACCTAGCTGTATAATCAGCTCTAATTTTTGGAGCAAAAATTAATATAAGACCCGGTATTTTATTTTATATCATATCATATCATATCATATCATATTATATATTATATTGTATTATATAAGACCCAGTCTTATATCACAGTAAAATAAGACCGGGTCTTATATTAATTTTTGCTCCAAAAGACGTATTAGAACTGATTGTCCGGCTAGGTCTTATTTTCGGGGAAACACGGTGGTATGATATATTCCAGTGACTCAGCTCTGCTGTTTCCCTGGGAGCATGAACAGGTCTCATCTCAGGGCACCTGAGTCTTCCTGAGCAGAGGTTGTCACCCCTTTAGGACATGCCAACACAACCAGCTCCTTGTTTCTGGGGACTCTTAATAACCAGTGCTTTTCTGCTTCTCTTCAAATTCCTGACCTAATTTTAGAATGGAGTAGTAATTTTCAACCTTGCTTCCATATTATGATCAGCTGGGGAGATTTAAGAAATCCTGATGCCAAGGCCTTCCTACAGAACAATTAAATCAGGATCTGTGGAGATGGGACTCCAAGACATCAATATTCTTTTTTCTTTAATAATTTTTTATTTTTCAATTATAGTTGACATACACTATTTTATTAGTTTCAGGTGTACAACATAGTGATTAGACATTCATACAACTTACGAAGTGATCACCCCGATAAGTCTAGTGCCCACCTGACAGCATACATAGTTATTACAATATCACTTACTATATTCCCTATGCTGTACTTCTCATCTTTGTGACTGTTTTAATAACTGGCAATTTGCACATCTTCATTCCTTTCCCTTTTTCACCCATCCTCCCAACACCCTCCCATCTGGCAACCATCAAAATGTTCTCTACATCTATGAATTTGTTTCTGTTTTGTTTGTTCGTTTATTTTGTATTTTACAGTCCACATATAAGTGAAATGATATGGTATTTTTCTTTCTCTAAGACATCAATAGTTTTTAAACCCCCTGAGGTGATTCCAATATGCAGCATAGGTAGTAAACAACCAATCTAGAGCCTTGCAACACAAAAATGCAATCTGCGACAAGCAACATTGACATCAACTGGGAACTTTTTAGGAATGCAGAATTTCAGCCTTGTCCCAGACCTACAGAATCAGAATCTACAATTGAACTTGAGTGATTTTATTTGAGAAGCATTGGCTTAGAACAATGATTTTCAATTTGGGCTGCACATTAACATTAGCTGTAAGATCAGAAGTTTGAGTAGATTTGAGAAGACAGGGAAATATGAGTCAGTAAAGAGGGCCCAAGGGAAGTAGGGCTGGACAGGAGGGAACAAGACAGCATATCGACTCATGCCCATAATCCAAAGATATGTCTGAGTATGTTAGAGGGCACAGAGGATCACATTTAATGTTTATTTGTCACTTTTAATTTGTGGTACGCAAGAAGATCCCCAGTGATCCATACCTCCTGGTATTCACGTCATTGTGTAGTCACCTCCCACCCATACCATGTTTCCCCGAAAATAAGACCTAACCAGAAAATAAGCCCTAGCATGATGTTTCAGGAGGACCTTCCCCTGAACATAAGCCCTAATGTGTCTTTTGGAGCAAACCCAGTCTTATTTTCGGGGAAACACAGTAAAAACCTAAAATGTGGCAGTGAACCTGGAACGAGAAGACAGAAGTTGAAAGAGCCTTGAAGAGATTGTTGCGGCCTTGAGGGAGACTGTCAGTGAGATCTTAAGGGAAAGTGAGGAAAATATTGCTAGAAATGAGAGGATAGAGGTTCCTTTCTTCTAACAAGGATCCTTGTCATGTATTGGTAGAACACTTAGCACAGTTATTTCTGATAACACGGAAAGTTGAACATGCAGTGAATGAACTGGATGAACTAGCTAGAGAGTTCCAGACAGCACGTCAAAGGTGCCACTTGGCTTCTTTTTACTACTTACAGTAAAATACAACAGGAGAGAGAGAAACTAAAGGAACTACTATTACATATAAAAGAGCCAGAAATTATTGGGTTTGAAATAAAGATTTCTCAGTCCCAGATTCTCCAAGATTCTTAAATTAAGAAAAGGTTTCAGAGAAGAGTATAGTTAAGATGGGATCCTGAGATACTTTATTAAGACTTCAGAAGGACCTATGATGGTGCCTTTGAGGACCATTCAGTCTCTTCTGTTAAACAATAAGATTAAGAATCTACCAATCCTTAGGGCCTTGTTCTATCCAATGTAGAAAGAAAGGGCTTACCTTGTGATGATTTTTGAATGTGGCTTTTCTTGGGTAGATCATACATTGATTCACAAGAATTGTACAATGTTTTTTAAAAGAACTATATCACTTTGGACTGAAAGGGATCAAGAAAGTACTAAATGAAAAGAGATCATTTGATCTCCAAATATCTGCAGATAGGAAACAAGCTGCAAAAACTACCCAGTTGCAAGTGCAGAGTACTTCTTTTTTTATAGAAAGGGAAGGATAACTCAGAGGGTGGAATCAAAAACCCAGGGGGGCAGAGCCAAAACTCATTCCCAGGCAATAGGAACGAGGACTAATCAAGGAAGTAGCAACATGTGCCTGGCTGGATTTCAGAATTAGTATGGACCTGTGACTACTGGGTGCCTCGAATTTCTCCCATTTTTGAACTGATGGGCCTTTAGTGATTATCCTATACTTGTCCAACCACTGCATAGTGGCTGTGTAGTGGGGGAAGATAAATTGTTTTTAGTTTACAGATCTGCAAACTGAGAAAAACAGTACTAGAGGATCTGTACTTGTGGAGCGACACCTAAAGAATCCCATCCACATCTGGACCTGATCTAGATAATGAGATTCTTTCTGGACCTTGAGCCTGGCTCTGATACTATAATGGGGTATCTTTTGGCAAGGTATAAATGTATATCTCTCAAGGGAGGGATGTAAAATATTATGGCCAGAGGTTCTCCGTAGCAGGTGAAACTTTCCATATATATAGTTACACCTATGTATACATGTTCTTTTTGCAATGTGATTGACATTCTTCCCACCAAGAGGTGGGAAAGTAAATAGTCTTTCCCCATGAATCTGGGCAGGGGCCGGTAACTGCTCCTACCAATAAAATATAGTCCAAGTAATACTATGTGACTTTCAAGGCTAGGTCAGAAAATATTACAGCTTATCCTGGCTTTCTCTCACTCTTGGGATGTTTGTTCTAGGAACTCAGCCTCCATGCTATGAGGAAACCCAAACTAACCCATGTGGAGAGACCCCATAGACAGCCCGAATGGAGAATGGAGGCTCTCAAACAAACAGCATCAAACACTTTTGAGTGAGTGAGCCTTCAAATGATCCTGGCTCCCAAATTTTGAGTCTATTTGCTCTACATTGTAGAGCAAAGACAAACTCTCCGTCTTGTTCTCTGTCCAAATTCCTGACTCATCAAGCCTTGAGTGTAATAAATGGTTGTTTTACCCCTCCATGCTCTGGGGTGCTTGTTATGTCATCATAATAACAGGAATAGAGTTCTTAACAGTTTATTTCTTTTGGCCAACTGGAGTGGAGACTAAAGGAAGTGAAGTTTGGCTCTTTAGTTTTCAGTTGTAATAAAGGTTCTTACTAAGAACCTAAACTCTAAAACTCTCCCCTCATTACTCAAATATTTACAGTCATACAGGAAAGCTGAATGTATTTTAACATGATTACTATTTTGTGATGTTTTTGAGAGAAGAAAGCAGATAAGTAATTAAAAAAATTTGGTTTATATGACCTTGTCTTTGAGGTAATGCAAGAATAGAGTAAATAAAGATATTTTTATAAAGAGAGATATAAGCAGAAAAGGTGACAATGTCAGACTATGAAAGCAAGATTTAGCATAGTGAAGCCTTCTTTCAATAATTTAGTCATGATTATGGAGATGAAAGGAAATGTAGAAGAAGCTTTTTGGTTTGTTTCTTTTTCCACAGAACGTAGGCCATGAGGGAATGTGGTAGAAACTGGAGCAGCAGATATTTAAGTCATAAATTAGGAAGCATTTCCTGACTATAAGAATTGTGAAATACTGAATATGTTAAGATACATTGTGTTATCTAATAAAAGTTAAAGAAACATTTATACAGCTTTCTATTTAATTGGAAAATTACTCGCAGTTGTATAAATTTGAAATTTTGTCACGTATATTGCATATAATGAATTTATTGACAAAAATACTTTTAGGTGAGGGTGTCGATTGCTCATTAGTTTTTTGCAACAATCATCTATGCCCACACATCCTAGTACCTTTCAGAGATCTTGAATCTTTAATTCATTTTGCAATGCCTGGCAAAGCAGAAAGCACAGTATGTACAGTCAGAAGTTGTGGTTTCTCTCTCTTTCTCATTCTGTGACCTTGGTTACATCATTTAGCTTCTCCCAATTTGAGTTTCTCTATACATAAAACATGAATGATGCTTGCCCTCTTGTCTCACAGGGTTGCTGTACAAATCAAAGGAAATCATGAATGTTCCATGCCTGACACAATATACATAAAGGGAGAACTGCTTGTGGACTAGAGTGGAATCAGATGGGATGTGGCCTGAAAACTTAAGCATATTAATTATTAATTTATTATTCTTAAGACACTGTAGCTGTGTTCTTGTACAAACTCACATCTAGTTTATAAATCCCTCAGTCAAATTTATATTCTGAAATAAGCACAGATTTTGGACTCTGAGAATATGAACCTGACATTTATGATTAGTGCGATTTGGGGCAAGTCAAACGTCGTCTGTCATTGGAAACTGAGGGAAAGAATGAGAATACTTGACTTACACGGTTAACGAGAGGTTTTAAAAATGCCTTCCCAGCTCCACAGTGACTTTTATTTATAATTTTCCTGATAGTTTAAAGATGGGGAACATGGTGCTTGTTGAAGCAGTCTGCTCCATTGATGAACAGATGTCATTGTTGAGAGGGTCCTCAAATCCTAACAGAATTTATTTTCCTAAAAATTCCAAGTATTGGTCTTTCTTCTGCCTCCTGGAGTAACTAAAAATACTACTTCCTCCACAATATAGTACTTCAAAATATTTGGATACAGTTATCATGTCTCTTTAGGCTTTCCTCTGAAGACAGAAATATCTAGTTTCCTCAAAAGTTCTTTATGTAAATGGATTTGTCTAGATTTTCTCTGGATGTTCTCCAGGATTCCTTCTAAAGTGTAGTGTCTAGAATGGGGCACAATTCTCTGGATACGTTCAGACCAGCAAATATCACCTCCCTTGAAGTGGACTCTACCTACTTTTGGTTATGTTTAGATTTATTTTCGGCATGATAGCAATAATTATAGTACCGTCAATGAATGCTTATTACATGTCGTGCACATTAATCTATTCCTCTAAAAACCCTGTGAAGCAGGATTTGTTTTCCCCACTGCATAGAGACAGTTTAAAGATTGAAGCACTTGCCCAAGTTCCTAAGTTCACAAAGGCTGTATTGTATGGAAAAGCAGGTATTTTGGATATAGTTCTGCCGGAGGCCCTTCCACACTACCTTACATTGAAGTTGAAAGTATGTGAACTCTATGTCCCAAATATCAAGATGCGTTTTTCTTCTGTATACAGTTAAAATTTTGTTACCCTGATTTGAAGTTATTTTTCAAGTATTAACAAGATATTTGAAAACCTATTTCTATCTTTAAATATACTGGACTTTATGTAATCTGCGAACCAATGTGCATTCTGTCAATGTATTCATCAAACTGATTGATAAAACAGAATTGACTGGACAGACCAGCAAAGATCCCTCTCCATGGTGACCAATCCAGGAATCAATACCTTTGGGACTGGTTGTACAACCACTATACATCCAACTTAACTGTATTTTTATCCAATCTATATTCCTTCATCTTGCCTATAACAATACATGAGAAATCTTATCAAATACCAGGCTAGAATTAGGTAAGTGATGTCCATGATATGTCATTGTTGGCTAATGGCCCATGTTGCTTTATGGTTAATGATATAAAGTTTTTAAATGACAAGAAATATATTAAAATTATCACCATTGCTACAAAATCACAGAGGAATGCTTATAAAATATTCTTATTCAATTCCAGATATAAAATGCCTTATGATAGAAATTTTGTTTTAATAGTTACAACTATAATCTAAATTCAGTGTAAATCCTGTTATTATAACTTTAAACATGTTTAGAAATTATAGGTGTGGGAGGAAATAACAGTTTTCACTTTGTGACATTTTCATAATGATACTAAAAATATTTTCAAAAAGTTAACAGCATTATAAAGATGTAAAAATTCATGCAATTATGAAAAACATGCTACCAAAATGATTTAATATTTTACTGATTAAAAATATTTCACAGGTTTAAATTAAATATAACAGATTTTTTACCTTTCAGAGTTTGGACTCATTCTGTCTGGACTATTCTATGTGTCTCTTGGTCATTCATTCTTTTATCTAGCAAATAAATTATATTTGTAAATAGTGTGCTTGCACTTGAGAAGTCTCATAAAATATTAGATCCAATCCTGTCTCTTTTAAGTGGCAGGAATACTCTATAATTCAGTAAGGGAGAAAAGAAGTATATAAAATATTTAAATAGATTATGATAAATTATATAAAAATAATTCACGCTGTAGAGAGAAGGATCAGTTTTGGCCAAGATAATCGGCAATATTTCATGGAACAGGTAGAATATAATAAACTGGTTCTAGAAATACAGTGATATTTCAATATTTCAAGATGTGATAGATGGGGTAAGTCTAAAGCTGAGGACTTTAAAATGTCCTCATTTTAGTCCATTTTTATTTTGACAGTGTTTATTTAATCTCTAAAGGTAGCAGACGAGACATGCAATCCTTTTCCTGGTCAGGGATAGAATGGTATCTTGGTTAAATACAGGAACTCCAAGACAGTGTCTTTTTGAACACCTAGTTAAGGCTAAGATATTGTGCTGTAAACTGGGTTTACAAAAGAAAACAAGAAATAATACTTCCTCTCTAAGAATTTATAGCATGGTAATACATAAGGACAATCTTTCAAGATACCAAATAAGAGTACTGAAGTTCAAGTATTTTCATATCTTCTCTCACAGTGGACATTATCCATCACTTTAATCTTGGCCAATCTGGTGTGGTCCTCTAGGAATAGCTAGGTAGGCCTTTCCTGTACGGTCACCAAGTAAACCAAATTGGGAAACAATATAACATGTCATAGGCAAATGCATTATCACAGATCAACATAGAGCTAAACAGTGTCAGGTTTGAACTGTGTCTAGTTTGAATTGAAACTACACTAAGAAACAGTGATGAATGTTAAGGAAAGTTCATTTTAGGATGGTGAAGGATCATGGATTATAGTAATTTGTTGTATAATATTAATGGTTGAAAGAGAGTTTATTTTATTATTCTGTGATCACTCCATAAAACATGGAGTTTCCTCAGACTTTTGGTTTTTGGAAGAAAAATTTAAAAACTATCCCTTTTCCTAGTATAGTTTTTTAGGGGGGTTTAAAAAGATTTTTATTTAAAAAAATATAGCTAGCATACAATATTGTATCAGTTTCACGTGTACACCATAGTTGTTCAACATTTATATATCTAAAGAAGTGATCACCATAAGTCCAGCAACCATCTGACACTGTACCACGCTATCACAATATTATTGACTATATTCCCCATGCTGTACATTACATCCCCATGACTTACTTGCCTTATACCTGGCAATTAGAACTTTGTATTCCCCTTCACCTTTTTCCCCTCTTTTCTAATTTTTCAATTACAGTTAACATTCGATATTATTTTGTATTAATTTCAGATGTAAATCATAGTGTTAGACATTTGTGTAATTTAAGAAGTGATCTCCCTGACTAGTCTACTATCCACCTGGCACTATACATAGTTATTACCATATTATTGGTTATATTCCCCATGCTTTACTTTACATCCCTGTGACTATTCTGTAACTACCAATTTGTACTTCTTAATCACTTCACTTTTTTCACCCTGTCCCCCAAGTCCCTCCCATCTATCACTCCAATAAATTTAGTACCCATCTGACATCATAGTTATTACAATATTATTGACTATATTCCTTCTGCTATACCCTACATCCCCATGACTATTTTGTAACAACCAATTTGGACTTAATCCCCTCCCATTTTTCATCTACCCCCTCAACCTCCCATCTGGCAACCATCAAAATGTACTTTGTATCTATGAGTGTGTTTCTGTTTTGTTTGTTTGTTTATTTTATTCTTTGGATTCCACACATAAGTGAAACCACATTGCATTTGCCTTTCTCTGTCTGATATATTCCACTCAGCACAATACCCTCCAGGTCTATTCATTCTACCGCAGATGGCAAGAACCCATAACCATCCACAATATTCCATTATATATAGAGGGTATACACATTTTAAGAAAGGAAAACTGTATTAAAATTGTAATACTCAATATATACCTATAACAAAATATGAATACAAGTCACGTTTGACTTCTGCAGTTACAAGAGGTGCTCAAAGTGGTTACCATCAGAGTCCAGACACTTCTGATTGCAGCGAACTACTGCTTGAGCAACGGTGACCAAAGTGTCCACTTGTATCCATTTTTTTGGCGCCCCCAGTGTATGTACCACCTCCTCTTTATTCATTCTTTCATCAAGGAACACACAGGCTGCTTCCACATCTTGGCTATTATAAATAATGCTGCAATGAACATATGGAAGCACACGACCCCTCAAAGTAGCATTTTGGGTTTCTTCAGATAAATATACCCACAAGTGGATTACAGGTTCCTTCTTTGTCTCTTGCTATAGCCTTTGTTTTAAAATCTATTTTGTCTGGTTTTAAGTATTGTTATCCCAGCTTCTTTTGTTTCTTTCCATTTCCATTTCCATGAAATATCTTTTTCCATCCCTTTACTTTCAGTCTGTGTGTGTCTTTCAATCTGAAGTGAGTCTCTTGTAGGCAGCGTATGTAAGGGTTGTTTTTTTTTCATATCCATTCAGCCACCCTATGTTTTTTGTCAAAGCATTTAATCCATTTACATTGAAAGTAATTGTTGTGAGATATGTAACTATTGCCATTTTATTATTCATATTTTTTATCTTTTCTTTTCCATCTCTAAGGTTTCTTGTATTGGTTTAGTGGTGATGAACTCCTTTAGCTTTTTCTTGTCTAGGAAGCACTTTATCTGTCCTTCAATTCTAAATGATAGCTTTGCTGGATAGAGTAATCTTTGTTGTAGATACTTGCTCTTCATCACGTTGAATAATTTGTGCCAATCCCTTCTGGCCTGCAAAGTTTCTTTTGAGAGATCAGTTGACAATCTTGTGGGAGCTCCCTTATAAATTACTAGTTTTCTTTCTCTTGCTGCTTTTAGGATTCTCTCTTTGTCTTTAACCATTGCCATTCTAACTATAATGTGTCTTGCTGTGGGCCTGTTTGGGTTCATTTGTTTGGGACTCTCTGCTCTTCCTGGGCTTGTATGTCTATGTGCTTCACTAGGTTAGGAAATTTCCAGTCATTATTCTTCAGATAGGTTCTCAATCCCTTGCTTTCTCTCTTCTCGTTCTCGCACCCCGATGATGTGAATGTTGTTACGCTTCATGTTTTCCCAGAGGTCTTTTAAACTGTCCTCATTTTTTAAATTCTTTTTTGCCTTTTGCTGTTCTGATTGGGTGTTTTATGCTACCTTGTCTTTTAAATCATTGATTCCCTCCTCTGCTTCTTCTAGTCTGCTGATGATTCCTTCTAGTGCATTCTTCATTTTAGTTTTTGTGTTCTTCACTTCTGACTGGTCCTTTTCTTATGGTTTCTATGGGGTTTTTTTATGCTTGCTATCTGTTGAAGTTCTCACTAAGTTCTTGAAGCATCCTTATGATCAGTTTTGAACTCTGTCTCTGGTAAGTTGCTTGCCTCCATTTTGTTCTGTTCTTTTTCTCTTGTTCTTTCACTTGGGACATATCTCTTTGTTTCTTCATTTGGGCTCTCTGTTTGTTTCTATGTGTTAGTTAGCTCTGCTATGTCTCTTGCCGGGTGGCTTTATGTAGTAGATGCCCCATGGGGTCCTGGCACAGTCTCCCTGGTCAACTGAGCCGGGTGCTCCGGGAGTGTCCCTTGTGTGGGTTGTATGTGCCCTCCTGCTATATTTGAGCCTTGAGTGCTATTGGCAAGTTAGTAGGTGGGATTGATCCTCAGGCTGAGTGGCTGTGGAGTTTGGCCACATCCACAGCTTACAGGCTGCTGTGCTGGGGGCTTACCCCATTGAGTGGGATTTGCTCCACTGGGCTCTTGTGCCTGTTGAGACCACCCTTTGTGTGTGCCACTTGTGGGGCTAACTCAGCACTGCACTGCTGTGGTCTGAAGCCAACCTCCATGTATATTGGTTCTGGGGCCTCTTGGGAGGGGCTCTGGTGCAGGCCCAGGTCAGCCACTGCCTGTGATTGGCTGGGGACTACCTGGTAGGAGCTACAGAGTGATTCACACTTGCTCTTGTTCTGTGCTGGACTTGGAAGCATGTGGGAGAGGCCATGTTGTGAACTGAGGATGGCTGCCACCAATACCAGGTCTGGGGAAGCTCTACAAAATGCCAGGACATACTGATGCCTGCAGCCACCTGCTGCTGGTTGCTGTTTGCACAACAATGTGAATGTACTTAATGCCAATGAACAATAAAATTTTAAATGCTTACAATGGTAGATTTTATGTTATATATATTTAACGACAATTTTTTTAAAAAATGAGCACTGGAGGATTTTGCATTTCCTATGGTTAAAATCCACTACTAATGAAATAACAACAGAGATAAACATATAACATAACCAATTAAAAATTTCAATGATTTCTGTAATGGAAATGGGTAAGATGACATGAGAATATAACATATGGAGAATCAACTTGGTTTGGGGTATCAGGGAAGGCTCATTTTTAGTGAGACTTAACGTTTAAAAAATATATTTATTTCAGATGTGTATTAGTTATTTTTCACATGAAAATTACTTTTAAACTTCCTTCATTTTTATTTTGGTCCATTGTTAATTATTGGTAAGAGCTATTCGAATTTTTAAAACTATGGTTCTAATCCTGTAATGTGTGGGTTAAATGTTTTCTTTAGTTTATTATTTACATATGTTTCTATTTTTCTTCCTTCTTTTTCCCCTCCTTCCTCCTTTTCTTCCTTCTTTTTGTGATCATTAACCTTTCAAACAAGTTAATAGTGTGTCGTATCTCAACAATATAGAAATGCATAGTATGATTTTTTTCTACCACGACTACTATTTTAATTTTTGCATTACAATTTTTGTATCAATTGGAGTTTATTTTGATCTCAAGGATCCAGTTTTATGTTATTTTTCACATAGGTTGCCAGTTGTCTCTATATAATTTATTTCATCATTCATGTTTTTCAGTGATTTAAACTGTCTATTCCACATGATAGTCCAGAGGTTGACAAACTTTTTCTGTAAAGGGCCAGATATTAAATAATTTAGGCTTTGAAGCCATATTCTCTGTTGCAGCTATTTAATTCTGCTGTGGTAGCATGAAAGCATCCATAGACAGTACATAAACTTAATGAATGAACATTACTATTTGAATAAAACTATATTTACAAAACCAGATAGTTGGATGGATTTGTCCTATAGTTTTCTGACATTTGCACTGTCTAGTCTGTTGTATTGATCTCTATGTTCTATCATTGTTCCAGTACCTCAGTGTTTCCGCTGTTACATTGCATTTTAGTCAATAATACATATGTCTCTTCTCATCACTCTTCTTTACAAAACTACTTTTGCATCTTAATTTTGTGAGATAAAATTTATAGTAGTTTTTCTCACATTTAGAAATAATACCATTAGAACTTTGGTTCAAATTACAATGAATGTACAGATTAAAATGGGGAATATTGTTGGGGTGAAATTTATATTTCACATCATTAAACTTTTGCTATTTGAAAACACACAAGAAACCTCCACTTATCTATAACTTCTTTGAGGCTCTTTCACATAATTTTGCAGTTCTCTTCATATGAGTCCACGCATTTCTTTCTTTTTTTTTCCACTGTTAACCATCTTTTTTATTAACATTTTATACAAGTGCAATGTTAAAATATTTGTTTGTATAACACTATGTAAGGAAGTATCTTAATACAGCTTTGGCCATATTAAAAATGCCTCATGTGCCATGTTGCTCCGATGGCATGTTTATGAATAAGTTTTCAAAGCTCCATACACGCATTTCTTATTAAATATATTAACAGATATTTTGGTATTGTTTATGGGATAATTTTCCATTTTATTATCTATTTTTCATATAAAATAAAGGTATTGAATTTTCTTGAATTATTTTATAGTGCCAGGTTTACTAAGTTCTCATGCTTCCTTTCTTTTTAAAATGTTAATTAAATTTATTGGTAACATTGGTTAATATCATTTATTAAGTTTCAGGTGTACAACTTTATAATACTCCATGCGTGCTCACTACCCAAAGTCTAGTTTCCTTCATCTTTTTTGTCGTTTTTTTTCAGTTGATCCTCTTGGGCTTTACAGCTAGGCACTAATAGCATCTGAAAATCTTAAATTTACATGTTATGTATATGTGTATGTATGTACACATATACATAACATAAATTTTGTATGTACATAGGTGTATGTATATACATATATAACCAGTATTTTACCATTTATTTTATTCTTTTATTTATTAATTACATTGGCTAATAATTCTGAAACAATGCTTAAATAACATTGTTAAGAATTTGCTTAAATAACATTGTTAAGAACTTACTATCTTCTTCCTGATACTAATGACAAAACGTAACTTTTAGTTTTTATGGCTACCACTGTCTATTCTTTTTTTGGATTTATGGATTTATGTATATGGCTACATCCTACTTAATAATTTTTTTTAATCACAAATTGACATTTCATTTTATCAAAAAAATTTTTTGTATCTACTGATATGATCATGTGGCTTTTCTTCTTTGACCTATGTACATGGTGAATAAAACCAATATATTTCCTAATTTTGAATCATTCTTATTTTTCTGGAATAAACTATTATGCTGTATTATGTTTTCCAAATGGTGGAGACTACTTGTTAAAAATTTGTTTTTAATTTTGAGTCAATTTTTAGCAGTCATTTTATGGCATAGTTTTTTATAATACTGTATTTATCGACGATGGTACTCAGATTTGAGATTGGTACCTAAAGGCAATGAATGTATTAATAATTCTGAATAATTCTGAAACCACAGAATTATTCCAGCCTTTTGTTTAGTGACCTCGGTGTGGATGATTTAAGTGTTGATATATTATGTGTGCATGATTATGTTGATATATCACATTAGATTAATGGGGTAATTTCCAAGATACTTCCACACAGAATTTTTAAATTTGCATTTCACATTCATCACCTTCATTGTAGTCATCATCATCATAGCTCTTATGGAGTTTACTACAATATTGTACAAAGCATTTGACATATGAGGTTCCTGAGTCTCACAAAATACATCTGTTCATTTCCATTTTGAAGATGAGAAACCTGAGGTTTGCATAACCTTTCATAAGTTTTACATAAACTTAGTAAAGTTTATGGAAATTGCCTAAAATAATACTCGTAGTTTCATTAGCCTGGGTTTCTCTGAAAGCAGAACCTGAGGTAAGGTTCTCGCATGCATGTGGTTAGGTGATTCAGGCTTAAGAGGAGGGAAAAGCACAACAGGAAAGGATGTGAAGAATGAAAAGCGAATTGAAGTGTCTTATCAAGGTCACTGCTCTGGGAAACTTGGACTCCATTCTACCAGGACCCAAGAAATATACAGAATGCTGCCCCAAATTGTCTACTAGAAGGGTGGGAGTGGGAGTATTTATCTATTAACTCGTGTCCACTATTGGATGAGTGTTGCCTCTGGGGGCCTTAACCCTGCACCTGTGGGTTGAACTTGCTAGTAGACCTAGTGAATTCCTGCAGCATTAGAAAAGTTCCAGAAATGATGCACAGCAGAGGGGAGCTGGAGCTTGTGAGAAGCTGTTCTCACCACATGTTTTGTGTGGCTAAAATCTGTTGTGGGTCTAGGAATGTGACAAAAGAAAACAAATGCCTCTGATACTTTAGTTAACAACTTATCCATTTCATATACATATATGTCATTTGACTTTATATGACTTTATAGTCCATAATTCAGTTTATTTGACTTTATAGTCCATAATTCAGTTTCCCTGAACACTCAGGGTTTCAGATGATACTGGGAAGATGAACTCCATACACCAGTTCTGTAAATGGCAGGAAGCTGGAACAAGAAAGACCAAAGTAGTTAGAGATATGAATCTCAAGGGGGTTTGGTCCCAGATTCTTGAGGAGCAAGGGCTCACCCACATTCCATTACACCATGCTGACACCTGCACCCCATGACAGTTAATATGCTGGTAGAATAACATCTATTTTACAGGCAAAATTGAATGAGATGTAGAAATTACCAGTCACTTATTAACAAACTGAGACTAGATTCCATTGTCTTGCTTCTTAACTGAGACTGTTTTCCCAAAGGAGGTACTTCCTTCCAGGGCTGCTTTTATTCAGAGTTTCCTTCCCTCCATGCCCTAGGTAGGTCAGAGATATCTTTTTCCCGATGGCATGAATAATTGACCCAGCCTATTTCACTCATACATCGATCACTTCTTTAGGCCTCAGACTACTCATCTTTAAGAAGAGGGAATCTGTTTTCTTTTGTATATTTTCTTGTTGCAGGTCTTATATTCAAGTCTTTGATCCATTTTGAATTCATTTTTGTGTATTGTGACAGATAGCAGTCTAGTGTCATTCTTTTGCACCTGGCTTTCCAGTTTTCCCAGCACCATTTATTGAAGAGGTTTTCGTTTTTCCATTGTATGCTTTGGGCTCCTTTGTTGAAAATTATTTTCTCATATACATGTGGGTTTATTTCTGGGCTCTCAATTCTGTTTCATTTGTCTGTATATCTGTTTTTCTGTCAGTACCATATTGTTTTGAGTATCGTTCCTTTGTAGTAGTTTGAAGTCAGGGAGTGTGATACCTCTGGCTTTGTTCTTTTTTCTCAGAATTTTTTTAACACTTGAGGTCTTTTGTTGCTTCATACAAAGTGCCTGAAATAGATATAATGTTATTAACCAATGTTACCCCAATGAATTTTATTCAAAAATAAACTTAGAAGAGGGAATCTGGTTATTTCTCAGTTTCTATCTAGTTACTACACTCCATGTTCCTTTGTCTGCAGATATGCTATACATATTTTGCATACTCTGGTAACAGGAACTTTGATGTGCATTTATAAGAACAAACTACTCATATGCACATGTAAGTTGCTCGCTATAATTGGTACCTCATTTTCTTAGTGTAAATCATATATTTAGAGGTAAATTTTGAGCCATCACATCTGGAAATACATATGTACAGCATTTATAGAAAGACATGTTAGCAATTTTTAAAAGTGAAAAATCTTAGTTTTTGGTAAAACTGATTGATTTTGTCATATTTGTTTTATTGTGAAAATCAAAACCAGCAATAATACAAAAATGTGTGAAGGAATATTTGATATACCTTTTTTAACTTGAAAAAATTAAAATGCAAAAGGTATTTGAGTGTATGTACATAATTATATATATTTAAAATAATATATATGAATTAACTATAAAATATATATTTATATATTATGCATCATTGCTATTTTTCTATTTGTAGTCAAAAAATATGTTATGAGTGCAACTCTGTCCAAGCAACTGGGAAGGATATACATGGATTATATCTAGAACATAGATACTGTGAAATTTATATTAAGTCAAAGCTATGGGGTTTACATGAATGAAACAAAATGAGTTATTAAATAATTGCATACCTCACTCTCTCAATCTATAACAATAGAATAGCTGTAACTTTTCCTACCCTTCCTTCTTTCTGAGAAGCATTTTGCTGATAAAATATATAATTATCTCTGAAAAGGCTTTGAGTACATCAATAGAAGGATATTATTAACATGCGAGGTAGTGTTATTACGCTGTTAGATCATGGAGAAGAAATTGGTCACTTCCTACCACGTACTGTGGATTTGACACACAAGAAAGTCTGTTGTTTTATCAATAGAAGTGGAAGAGAAACCTTGATTCTTAAAAAAATAGCTCCTTAAACCTGCGAGTAAGAAATGCCTTGCTTCTGGTGGCTTAATTGAAACACTGTCGCTAAAGTGAGTCCTGGGATCTCTTTCACTCAGCGATGTCTTGCATTTGCATCTAGAAAGCCATACTTTATACTAACGTCTTTTTTTAAAATGCCTGGGAATACTGTACCTAATCTTTTGCTTGGATAATAAAAGACCTATGGAAAAATGGTTCTTAACTGTGGCAAGCTTATGGACTCATTGGAGGATCTTGTTTCTCCAACTGAATTAAAAAAGAGAGACGTGTGTAACACCAAGTAGAAACTGTGATCAACTAGACTGGCTATATATAGACACATGACAATCATATCCCGGAGTGCCAAAAAAAAATGTATACACATTCTAAGAGCTGTTATCTAGACTCAGCAGTAGTTCGCCATTATCAGAAGTGTCTGGATGCTGATGGTAACCACTTTGAGCACCTTTTTTGATTGCAAAAGTCAAACATGACTTGTATTTATCTTTTGTTATTGGTATATATTGAGTATTACAATTTTAATAGTTTTTTTCTTTCTTAAAATGTGTATACATTTTTTTTGGCACTCTCTGTACTTGGAATAGCGTTCATGATCTGCATCAAGCCTTACTAGAATTAGCCAATCCTCAAATGCTCAAAGGTTTTGATGAGTTAATATGAATCAGGTCACTGTACTTTATCATTGCTGAAGGAAGCTAGTAAACTGAATTTCTGCAAATATAAACCTGATGACCTAACATTGGAGCAGAAAGAGAATATCCAGCAAATGAAAGAGCCTAATCAAGGTGACATTTTTATCTATGGTAACGTAAGGGTACCACACAATTTCCTTCTTTCCTTGTCCATGGCAGACAGTGATAATCAAATGTGAAGACGAAATATAACTTCAGAATCCTCCTTAACACAGTGATCTTCAGCACAAACTTTTTGTTAAGTGGTCAGATAGTACGTATTTTATGTTTGTGGACCACAGTATCTATTGCAACCACTCAGCTCTGCCATTGTGGTGGAATTTGTAGCACAAAATCAGATCTAGACATTCTAAACAAATGGGCATGGCTGTGTTCCCATAAAATATTACTTACAAACCTTGGTGGCCAGCCTTTAGGCCATAGTTTGATGACCTCTGGTCTAGCGAGCCATTATGATTCAATCAGAGTTAGCACATGATAATTAACCTGCTTGCTACTCTTGGTTTTGAGGCAGATTTAATATGCTTGACCTTTTTCATGTTCAATTTAACCACATAACTCAAGGTAAATGAATCCTCCACCTCCAGGTTCAGCTCAGCCCCTTGCTAATTCTGTTACCTCTGTCAGAGATTTTTTCTTAAATCATTCTGAGCCTCAATTTCTCATTTGGTAAAGGAATGTAATAACAATACAAGGTTGATGCAAGAATCAAATGAGAGAATGTAGGTGAAAGCATTTGTAAACCATAAGACACTGGAGTATTTGAATAAAATAACTGTACTTCTTAGGTGAGTGTGTCTCATAAAGATCAGTTTGAAAACCATTTTTAAGCTAGATACAATTCACAATACGTCTTTGTGAAAATCTCCTTTTCTGTGTTTCCTTTGTTTAAAAGGCCTTTTATTGCAGCTAAAAAGCCAGGGACCTGTGTAAAATTGCATGGCCGGAATTTGTGACTTCTTAGCTTAGAGCTTTTGTGATATTTCTTCCTCTAGGAGTCTTGATACAATGCAAGCTTGTGTTTGGGGGTGGGGGGAATCATTCTACCAAAATCCCTAGCTCAAATCCATGCATTTGAATCCTAAAAAGGTTATCAAGTCAAGCAATATAGTGTCTTACCAACAAGGTAAATAGTGATGTTTGTTCTAGACTGCAATCCTGGTTATCAGAATAGGAGCACAATACATGTGCATACAAAATATGTGAAGGGTGGTGGCTGGATGACTCAGTTGGTTAGAGCACGAACTCTCAACAACAAAGTTGCCGGTTCAATTCCCACATGGGTTGGTGGGCTGTGACCCCTGCAACTAAAGATTGAAAACAGCAACTGGACTTGGAGCTGAGCTGCACCCTCCACAACCGGATTGAAGGACAATGACTTGGAGCTGATGGGCCCTCGAGAAACACACTGTTCCCCAATATTCCCCAATCAAAAAATTAAAAAAAAATACATGAAGAAAATTTGGTAAGAAAGCTGAAAAGAAATATGAGTAATGGTCTGATTTTTTTTTGAGAGAATGCACGTATACTTCTGATTGTCAAAATATCCACTAGTCAATAGTTTCCAATCTTTGATTGATAATGAACAAATAGTTGGTTGACAATACTTGATATGATCGCTAAATCAGATCCTCTACAATGATAATACTTTTTTTCTGGATGATGGAAGGATAACCTTTTACATAGCATTTTAAATTAAGTTATTTGAGTGGAAAATATTTCAATAAAAATCAACTTTCCTTAATAAACACTACAATGAACACAATTTGAGGTTTTATTAATGAGTTGCAAGTATGTGATTTATTGGCTTGAATGACTTTAGGCCATAAAAGACATATAGAAACTATATTTTTAATTACCTACCTGATTTACTTTATAAGTATTTTTTTAGAAGAAAACAGTTTAATTCCTGTAATCTTTGAAGAGTATAACTGCATTATTGAACCAAATTATAAAATATTTTCCTCCAAAATTACTTTTTCTTAGTTAAAAAGTACAGTGCTGCCTTTATTTTCTCTTTCAAATTTTCAGTAACATTTTGAATATTGTCTTACAACAGCAACAACTCTAGCTCTTTTTCGTTTCACCTCAACTTGTGTTTTGTATTAATTCTTCACTTTGGAGAATATCGATTGGGACTTCTCCTTTGCACAGTATCCTGTCCTTTTCTAAGGGGAAAGCTTATCATGAGCAAACCTCTAAAGATATTGCCGTGAATAATTGAAAGCAAGTTGTGTTTTGGTAAATAATGAGAAACAATTATACTTTGTGTCTCCTACTCTTCCCAGGTCTCGGTCTTTGACATTTTCTCTTCTGACTTCTGATTTCATCATGATTCTGGAGGATGAGAGGTTCTAAACTTTTGAAATTCCATTGAGCTTATCTTTAGTCCCTAGTGATCTTTGCAGTGCTTTATATTGTAGAGGAAAGGGCTGAAGACAAGATAGGTTTCTAATTTTAGAGACTTGAGCAAATTTCTGAGTGTCTCCAGGCCTCAGTTCTATAATCTTTTTAAGAACAGCACTACCAACCTTGTCTACTCCACAAAGTTGTTACGTGTGTGAACAAGATTTGCAAGCTGAGAAACACACGTGTGTCCAGCATTTTCATTATTAATAAAGTAAAGCTGTGGGCGTTGATAAAAATAACTTACACATGCAGGTATTTTCTGTTCTTTAAAGAGAATCTATTTAACTCTGATCATGAAGGAGATGGTGTAGTTAATAAGCAGTATTAGAGGAGAGATCAAAATTTTTGAGCAAGCTAGAGCAAGGAAAGCAGATTCATTTTTGTAGATCATACTTTGCTAGCAAACCGTCATTCTAAGGTGTTCTGCTGTGGTTCGGTTTTGTCAAGGGGATGCGGCATTTACAAGAATAGGGAACTAATGAGGCAAAAAGCACAATGGGATAAGTTATGAAAAGATGTGAGTCTGGGAGAAAAGAGGAGCCTGAGGAAAGCCCAACCTGTTTCAACCCATCACTACAATCGCCACAGTGAGTAGTAATACGAAAAGAGTATCAATACACAAACTGTATTAGTCTGCTTGAGTACTCTTAATACAGAAGTCAGCTGGGGCCTGCCCCCTGTTTTATAAATGGAGTTTTGTTGGAGCTACAGTGTCAATACAAACATTGATATTTGTTGGAGCTAGCCCTGCCTATTCGTTTCCATATTGTTCATGGATGCTTTTGCACTGCCAGGGCAGAGTTAAGGTGTTGCAACAGAAGGCAAAGGACCCACAAAACCTAAAATATTTCATCTCTGGACCTTTACAGAAAAGTTTGCTGAGCCCTACTCTAGGAGAAAAATATAAGTGCTGGGCACGTAGGAGGCAATATGCATCGTTGTTGAATGAGTGAATATTTTAATCTATATTTCTGGGGGGTTTTGTTTTCTAAGAACTACTTCCTCCCCCGACCCCCACCAAAAAAACCCCACGGTTGTGCTTGTGTCTGTGAGAAAGAGAGAATTCAAGATAGATGACTGGTAGTTAGCAATGTTGCACAGGCCAATAACCTTTCATGAAAAGAGATGAGATTATAGTAAGCTCAACACTGTAATGCCATCAGTGTGAGTTATTGGTCGGAGGGACCCTTTTCTTAGCTATAGGATAAACTGCATGCCTGCTTGTTAATAAACTTTTGGAGATATAGCAACATTTGTTCTGAGACTTGCTTTCACTGTTATACCACATGGCATGGAAGTAGTAAGGAAAGGGGTATATAGCTACCAAAGTTTAATAGAACACCCTGATGTTGGCTGAATGAACAAATTGATTTAGGTCTGTTTTTTAACGTGGGATATATCTGAGAAAGAAGTTAAAATGATGAATAACTGTCTAATCATTAAGATTAGATACACAGGAAAAAATAGATATGAAAGTGAGCAGCATTAGTTTAAAAGGCTACCTTTCACAATGGTAGGAAAAACAGGAAAACAAGTTAACTATAACTCGGGTAAATTACCATAATAGTCATGGTACAATAACCCCAGTGCTGTGTCCCTCTAGTGGAAGAAAGGAGTACTACAACTTTCCTTTTAACCAGCTCACAAATACAGATTGGAGAATGTTTAAATGGGTTACTTTAAATTCCAGTAATCTCTCCCACCACTTTAGAATCCACAGGATAGCAATGATTTGAGAGGACTCTGTTATTAGAGGATCATAAGGTTGGAGAAGGGGAAAGACTTATTTAGCTTAATAAAGTCCAGGAGAGCTCTACTAGCAGAAGGTTAACTTTACTGTGGAAAAGTTTTTATTTTGCAATTTTTATTATTATTCCAAATTTCAATTTTGAAATAATTTCAAACTGTCAAAAAATGGTAAAAGTAGTACAAATAACTCTTATCTATCCTTTATCTTCACCCAGGTTATCTAACTGTTAATAGTCTGTTACTCATGCTTTCTCTCTATATATATGTATATATATATATATATATATATATATATATATATATATATATATATAATAGTCTGCATATATATAGATATAGATATAGATCGAGAGAGAGAAAGAATGAGTAGCAGACTACTTTATATACATACATATATATGTATATATATATATATATATATACCCACACACATATGCATATGGTTGGTGCAAACGTAATTGCGGTTTAAAGGTTAAAAATAATTGCAAAAACTGCAATTACGTTTGCACCAACCATATATATATAATAGAAATTTTATATCTCTACTATCTACTTAAATTTTCTCTGAACTATTTAATTTATAGGCATCATTCCTCATTTCCCCTGAACATTTTGCATTTCATTGTGTGGTTTTTATGAACAAAAATATCAGCTTATATAATCACAGTATAATGATCAAAATCAGGATACTCAACACTATAGTATCATCTAAACTGCATTCATATTCAAATCACTTCAGTTGTTCCTTTATAACAACTTTGTTTTCCTGTCCAGGATCCAATCCAGGATCAGATTTTGTATCTAGTTGTCATATTTCTTTGGCTCCTTTAATTTGCCAGTTCCTAAGGTTCACTTTATCTTTCATGACACTGACATTGTGAAGAGTGAAGACCAGTTATTTTGTAAAATGTCCTTCAGTTTTGGATTGTCTAAAGTTTCCTCCTGATTATATTTAGGTTATGCATTTTTTGGCAGGGATACTACACATGAGATGTTGTATTTTTATTAGTGCCATATATCAGGAGGCATATGATGTCGGTTTACCTAATTATTTGGTGATGTTGATTTTGATCACTTAGATATGGTGATGCCTGCCAGGTTTCTCTACGGTATGGTTGCTGTTTTCCCTTTTATAGTTAATAAGTCATATGGGGGAGACCCTTTGAAGATGTTCTAGTATCCTGCTTCCCTCTCAAATTTGTATCCATTAGTTTTAGCATCCGTTGATATTTTTATTTGAATTAATTATAAATGTAATTACTAAAAGTGTTGACTTTTACTCTATTATTCTTCCTATATTTCTTAGTTGATATTCTACAGTAAGAAGGCACTGTACCTTCCCCCCTCCCTCTCTCTCTGCTATCATTATGAACCCATAACTTCTTATTTTACTTGATGGGTTATAATCATCAATGTTGTTATTCTGCCATCTTTATTATTGTTAATATCAAATCGTTTCAGATTTGGCCAGCGGAAGTCCATCAAAGCGAGCCTTTATTTCCTTTTCACTTGTTCACATCACTATAAAAATTTCTTACTTTCTGGCACAAAAAGGTGCTCTAGATGTGTTTTTCTTTGACTTAGCCTTGGAATAAGATGTTTCTTCAAAGAGCCCTCTCTAAAAAGTTTTGATTGTATTTCAATTACGTAGACTTATTCCTTCTAAAACTTCTCTTTCCTCCTTCTACCACTGCCTTGTTCTTGTTAATTCCTCATTCCCCTTCTCTGTAGTCACGATTACTATTTTGTCTACCCTACTGCATAGTTTGACAGTCATTCTTTCATTCTACTCCGTTCCACTCTGAGATTGGGAGGATGAAGAGAAGAGAAAGCAAAAGTCATTATTGTGTATAATTTCATTAGCATTTTTATTTGCTTATCATGTCAGGTGTGTTCTTAGTAGTGTTTTCTTTCTTTTTTTTCTTCCATGTTTGGGGTTATTAAAGGGCTGATAGAATTGCATTTACCTCAGCAATTACATATAGGGTGGATAGTATGGAGAAAATAACATGGAACTGGAATTCAGGAAATCTAATTTATAATATTAACTTTATCTAGATCTTTGGCAAGTCAGTATGGTTCTCTGATCTTTTTTCTCAAGTTTCAAATGGGAATGACTTCCCTTTCACAGTTATCTCAGAGAAGCACTGTACATAAGGAATTATTTTAAGTTATGAGATATTATCTCTGCCTTGAATATTTTTGCCCCTACAGAAATGAAAGCATTTTATAATGGAAAATAAATAAACATATTATTGTGTTAATATAACATGATGACATATTGAATGCTAATATATTTGTAGATGATGAAGCAAACTCAAAGCAGGGTTGAGGAATCATTTCTTTCTTTATATATATATATAATTAAATGGACAAATTGTTGTTGTCAGGTTTTTATTTGCTTCAACAAGCATATTGTAATTTGCCATAACATTGACATTCCATTGCATTAGATATGAGGAAGATTTAGTGATTGTTTAGATTCTATCATTCACGTAATGGGCTTTATAGCTGTTGAATTTATTGAATGAAAGAAGAAATCATATCATGATGAAAGTATCACAGTATTTTTTTCACCCAAGTAAGAGCCTGTATATAACATTAAGTCCAAGTACTTTGAGACTCATTGTTGAGAGACTGAATATACAAAGGGACAGTGGCGAGACCATATATGAAAACAGGCCTCTGGCCCACAACCTCAAGAGTAATCAGTACAGGAAGCCAAACCACAACCTGTGCAGCAATCAGCCCCAAATGGTTAGGACTCGGTCAATGACTGCTGGCTTCCCTAATTTTGATTTCCACTTACAACTTTGGATCAAGCAGAGAATGTCAAATATACTCCCCTCACCTATCACATAGGATGCCCTACATCTAGCTAGCCCACCTCCAGCTTCCCCACATCAACAGCCCCCAATCAGGGCACACTTGAAGCCTTCCATTTTTTCCACTATAAAGCTTTCCTACTCCCTTGCCTACCTTTGAGTCTGCTATCTTAGAATGATAGTGGCTAACTCCCTTGCTATAGTGAACTCTGGCTAAATAATGTTTACTTGTTCTCATCTGAGTGGTCTTTGTTTATTTCCACATGACTATCTGTGTGTGTGTGTGTGTGTGTGTGTGTGTGTGTATGCGTGCGCGCGAGACAGATCTCTTGGTGACTTCCTATATGACCTATGTAAAAAAGGTCTACAAGAAATTTTAGTTCACAATTACATTGTCAGGTTCTTTTTATCTAGCTTTTTATTATATTTACTAATGAAGGTTTGTCAAGCACTTTCCTGTTTAAAAATATAATTAAGAGTAAATATAGAAATAATCCACATTTCTAGTCATTTAAAATCTTCATTATGTTTGCCTATGAAAACAAAATATTTCTCTATAAATGGTTGTACAGGGGTGAGGGTCAGAATATGTGGATATAATCAAACATCAAGCCCCCTTTTCTCTTTTCTGCAACCTTGGAAAGCAGCCATGTCCTAAAATCATATAATGCGTCTTAACTAAGTTGGGGTATTCTGAAAGATGGATGACTAATTAAAGTGATAAATCCTCTGATACGGAGTCATCTCTGGACTGATATTGGCTCACATAGGTAGTGTTCTTTTATGGATACTTTGATTTGTCAGAGCATAGTTGGTCATGACAATCACGGACAAACACTACTCTTTGGCCAGTAGGATCTGGCTGCCAGAAAATGAAAGACAAACCAACCAATTCATGGTTCACACTTTCTATCAAATCACTAGGCATCTCCGCACAATCTTTCTGGAAGAAGTTGTCAGCAATTAGGAAGGTACCATGAGATTCATTTCTCTTGTTCACTTTTCCATGATAACCTCTCACCACACCCTATCTACTTCATCCATTCAAATACCACCATTTTTTAAGATAAAACTAAATCCCCACTTACTTAATGAAATATTACAAAATCTCATTTGGGCTCAGCGATAGCTTTGTCTTTTTAAAAATCTATAGCACTTATAACCTATGCCAAATAGCATTCCTACAATCCATTATTGGGAGAGATACTTCTTGAAGGCAAGGTCAATGTTGGTTTGGCTTTAGATCTTCCATGGAAATTACCACTGTCTCCCTGCAGTGTATTGAGTTGAATGGAAATTTGTTGGAAAATTGTTAAATTCACTGCATTTAATACAGTCTTACACTTGTCTGTGCCTCACAGGGCTTTGGGTGATTATTAATTCAGGGCAAGTACTCAGTAAAAGATCTTTGGGCTAATTATTAGTTAATTCCCACTTTCTTAGTCATAGCCTAGGGACTACAAAAGTGTGATAGGTAAAAGGTATCACAAAGTAACATTTTAATAATTATGTTCATTGATCTTTTTGTATGTATTCTAATTCTGAGTCTCAGTTCCTAGTATTTATTCCTCATATTCCATGGTGGGACATAAGAGAAGGAATCAAGTGAAATGAGCTGAGACCATGTTTGCTGACACTAAGGATCTCATCTTACAGATTGTTCCCTTTGTTCTGCTCTATTAAGTGCGATTTTTCCCATTTGTTCTCTAGATTCAACATCAATGACTTCTAAGGATAATCTTTCATGAAAGATTACTGGTAAAGGTCATGCACAAGTATATTAATTTCTTTCCTCGTTTTTCACTTTTCTATGGGGAAAGTAACTGTTTACTTGCAATTTTCACCATTATCCTTTATTTCAATATGCGAATTTAAAAACAAATTTTTGTTGGAGAGGAGGATTGGTCATAAGGAACCAAGGAATCAACATTTATTGAACGCCTAATACATGCCAGTCATTGTGGGTTTTTTCATCTCAAACAATTCTTCTGATAGTCTTGTGAGGTGAGATTTACCATCTAACCTTTAAAGTAGATAAAATTGATACCTAGAGAGGTTCGACTATGTGAAATCAAGTTGTTTTCTTTTATTAATTATACTTGGTTAGATTGTACACATCTTTTAATTAATGAGATAATCAATTGCTATGAGTATATTTATGTCTAAATAAATGTGTGTGCATCAAGACTTAGAAGTTAATGTATGACACAGAATTTCCCTTTAATGAGTTTAAATGCTCAATTCAAACAAACATGTTTCCTTTTAAATCCTCCAGGCCTAATGAAGAAAAACCAAGAAAACTATTTTCCTGTTTTTCCTTGAAGGCAGTAGTAATCCATTCTTCAGTGACAACTAACTCAACTTTGAATGGCACCACACAGATTATTATCACACACACACACAAACACACACACTAACATACCCTATAAAATCAGTCTTATAAATAACATGACAGGTTATAACTTCATTAACACACTAAGCACAATTTCTCACCAAGTCTCTTTGACAGGACACTAAAAAGGATTTCAGCATTAAGTGGACCACTACTGACAAACTCGAGATATACTGCTTACATGTGCCAAAACGGCAGAAAACATTTTTCTTAATAGAGACCTGGCTTACTTATACGGGGTTATGTTTTTGCAAATGTAAGTAAGTCCCACACATAAATGATTAAAGGAGAATAAAATGAAAAGTCTTTGGATTCTAATTCTACATTATTTCACTATTAGGTGTAGCTATTTTAGTATTCTTTATCATATACATCATTTCCTCTTTTATCAGGTCTCTTTATAATGTCAAGTAAAGGTGAGCTCTACTTATTATTTTTGTTGCTCTCCATGCAGAGAAGTATAAGAGCTGTGGAGCAAAATAAAAATGAAGGAGAATCCACGGTCCTTTCCGTTTAGGAGTTGATAACCATTATGGGGAAACCAAGCTTATTATGGAGAGGTGGTGTAAATAAAGAATTGAATAAAAATCCATTGATACAGAAATCCAAAAGTTGGGAAGGTGAAGAAGGGATTTAATAGAAGGTCTCAAAAGTGAAATATAATGTACTAGTTATGATCAACCAGAGAGACCCACCCATACCTGATTCATGAGGCTATTGTGTATTAGTTGTACTACTCTGGTCACTTTCCTCAAGTGAGATAATGCTTACTTTCTTCGTATACAATGAGGATTTTAATAGTTACTTCCTATGGTTGTTAAAAAGATGAAATAAAATAGTATATTATAAATACTTAATTTATGGCACACAGTAAGCATTCAGTAGAGGTTATCTATTATTGTTACTTTGCCTATTGAGGGAATAGTATTTGAAATTGATTTTGATGTTGTCATTTGATTTACAATGGATTACATTAGATTTGGTGGAAAGAAAAAGGCAGGCAATCCTGATCCTGAAATAGCTTAAGTCTGGTGTTGGGAGGGAACACCAAATGTGGCAATTTTTTTTAAGGGTTTATAAACTTTTGTTTTTATTAGTTTCAGGTACACAAGACAAAGTAATACTTAGACGTTTATCATTTATATCCCTCACATTGTGTGAACCCCCCTCCCCCATCCACTATCCCTTTGACATTGCACAGAGCCACTACATTTCCACTGTCTATTCCTAATGCTGTACTCCGCTTCTTGTAAGTATATACATACATGTATATACATATACATATATATATATATATATATATATATATATATATATATATAATTATAGTTGGCATTCATTATTGTTCAGCTTCAGGTGTACAGTGCAGTGATCAGGCATCTACATCATCCCTGAGGTGGTCTCCCAAATGGGACACGTGTCCATCGGATACCCTACAAAATCTTTACAACATTATTGATTACGTTCCCCAAATTAATTTTCAAAACCCCGTGGCCATCTTGTGGTTACTGACTGTTTTCTAATCCCCTCACTTTCCCCCTTATCCCCACCCGCCCTCCCATCTAGCAACCCTCAGTTTTTCCTCTATGTCTCCAAAACTGTTTCTGATTAGTTCATTCACTTATTCTTTTCTTTAGATTTCACATATAAATGAGATCATATGGTATTTGTCTTTCTCTGTCTGACTTATTTCACTTAACATAATATTCTCTAGGTCCATCCATGTTGTTACAAATGGTAAGATTTCATTCTTCTTTATGGCTGTGTAATGCTCCATTGTATAAATGTACCACACTTTCTTAATCCAGTCATCTACCGATGGACATTTCAGTTGTTTCCATGTCTTGGCTATTGTGTATAGTGCTGCAATAAACATAGGAGTGCATAAAGATTTTTGAATTGGAGTTTTGGATTTCTCCGGATAGATACCTAGGAGTGGAATTGCTGGATCATAAGGTAGTTCCATTTTCAGAATTTTGAGATACCTCCATACTGTTTTCCATAGTGGCTGCACCAATCTGCAATCCCACCAACAGTGCACTAGCGTTCCCTTTTCTCCACATCCGCGCCAGCACTTGTTGTTTGTTGATTTATTGATGATAGCCATTTTGTCTGGGATGAGGTGGTATCTCATTGTGGTTTTTATTTGCATTTCTCTGATGGTTAGTGAAGTTGAGCATTTCTTCATATGTCTGTTTGCCATCTGTATATCCTTGTTAGAAAAATGTCTCTTCATGTCCTCTGCCCATTTTTAATTGGGTTGTTTGTTTTTTTGGAGTTGAGTTGAGTTATTTATAAATTTGTGATATTAACCCCTTATCAGATATATCATTGGCAAATATCTTTTCCCATTCAGTAGGATCCCTTTTTGTTTTATTGATGATTTCCTTTGCTGTGAAAAAAGTTTTTAGTTTGATGTAATCCCACATGTTTATTTTTTTCTCTTACTTCCCTCGCGCGAGGGGATATATCAGTAAAAATCTTACTCTGGGTAATGTCTGTGAAGTTTCTTCCTATATTTTCTTCTAGGTATTTTTTGGTTTCAGATCTTACATTTAAGTCTTTAAGCCATTTTGAATTTATTTTTGTATATGGTGTAAGGAGGTGGTCCAGCTTCATTTTTTTTGCATGTGTCTGTCCAGGTTTCTCAGCACCATTTATTGAATAGACTGTCTTTACCCCACTGTACATTCTTGCTTCCATTGTCGTAGATTAAATGGCCATATAAGCATGGATTTATTTCTGGACTCTCTATTCTGTTCCATTGATCTATGTGTCTGTTTTTATGCCAGTACCATGCTGTTTTGATTACTGTAGCCTTGTAGTATAATTTGATGTCAGGTATTGTTATACCTCCCACTTTGTTTTTATTTCTCAAGATTGCTGAGGCTATCTGGGATCTTTTATGGTCCCATATAAATTTTAAGATTATATGTTCTATTTCTGTGAAATACGTCATTGTAGTTTGATAGGAATTGTGTTGAATATGTATATTGCCTTAGGCAGTATGGACATTTTAACTATATTAATTCTTCCTATCCATGAACATGCTATGTGTTTCCATCTATTTGTATCTTCTTTCATTTCTTTCTTTAGTGTCCTATAATTTTCTGAGTACAGATCTTTTACTTCTTTGGTTAAATTTATTCCCAGGTACTTTATAGTCTTTGGAGCAATTGTAAATGGGATTGTTTTTTTAATTTCTCCTTCTGATGTTTTATCATTGGTATATACAAATGCAACTGATTTCTGAATATTAATTTTGTATCCTGCTACTTTACTAAATTCATCTATCAGCTCTAATAGTTTCTTGGTGGAGTCTTCTAGGGTTCTCTCTATATATAGTATCATGGCATCTGCATATAATGACAATTTTACTTCCTCCTTACTGATTTGGATGCTTTTTATTTCTTTCTCTTGTCTGATTGCTGTGGCTAGAACTTCCAGCACTACGTTGAATAGAAGTGGAGAAAGTGGGCAACCTTGCCTTGTTCCTGATCTTAAGGGGAATGGTTTTAGCTTTTTCCCATTGAGTGTGATGTTACCTGTGGGTTTATCATATATTGGCTTTATTATGTTGAGATACGATCCCTCTATTCCCACTTTCTTAAGGGTTTTTATCATAAATGGCCGCTGGATTTTATCAAATGCTTTTTCTTCATCTATTGATATGATCATGTGATTTTTAGTTTTCATTTTGTTAATGTGGTGTATCACATTAATTGATTTGTGGATATTGAACCACCCTTGCATACCAGGGATGAATCCCACTTTATCATGGTGTATGATCTTTTTAATGTATTGCTGAATTCTGTTCGCTAATATTTTGTTGAGAATTTTTGCATCTATGTTCATTAGAGATATCGGCCTGTAGTTTTCTTTTTTTGTGGTGTCTTTGTCTGCTTTTGGGATCAGGGTGATAGTGGCTTCGTAAAACGTGTTTGGAAGTCTTCCTTCCTTCTGGATTTTTTGGAAGAGCTTGAGGAGAATAGGTGATAATTCTTTTTTGAACGTTTTGAAAAATTCACCTGTAAAGCCATCTGGTCCAGGGCTTTTGTTTGTTGGGAGATTGTTGATTACTGATTCAATTTCCCTGGTGGTAATCAGTCTATTCAGGTTTTCTGTTTCTTCTTGAGTTAGTGTAGAGGGCGGGTGCCTGTAAGGCACCATCACATAACTGAGAAGCATGAGATAGAGGAAGTTACTTGGGTAACACCCACATTCTGTAGGGGGTGTCCGGATGGCTTAAGACCGATAGCCTGCGGCAACCCTTCTTATGTTAATGCCCCTCCACCCAGCAAAAGAATGTATATAACCCATGATTGAGCTGCAATAAAGAGAGACTTGATCAGAACTCCTGTCTTGTCTCCGGTCTTTGTGTCTCCCATTTTCCTCCCTTCTAGGTGCTTCGGGGTCCCTCGTGTAGTGTCCCGCGGGTCGGGACAAGTTAGCCTTGGAAGGTTGTATGCCTCTAGAAAATTGTCCATTTTCTCCATATTGTCAAATTTGTTGGTATATAGTTACTCATAATAATTTCTTAAAATTTTTTGTATTTCTGGAGTGTCTGTTGTCACTTCTCTTTCATTTCTGATTTTATTAATTTGGGTCCTCTCTCTCTTTTTTTAATGAGTCTGGATAAAGGTTTGTCAATTTTGTTTATCTTCTCTAAGAACCAACTCTTGGATTCATTGATCTTTTGTATTGTTTTTCTGGTTTTCATTTCATTTATTTCTGCTCTGATCTTTATTATCTCCTTCCTTGTGCTCCCTTTGGGCTTATTTTGCTGTTCTTTTTCCAGATCCCTTAAGTGTAAAGATAAACTGTTGATTAGTGATGTTTCTTGTTTCTTTAGGTAGGCCTGCAATGCTATGAATTTCCCTCTTAGGACTGCTTTCACGGCATCCCATAGATTTTGGGTCGTCGTGTTTTCATTTTCGTTTGTCTCGAGATATCTTTTGATTTCTTCCTTGATCTCCTGGTTGACACATTCATTATTTAGTAACATGTTATTCAGCCTCCATGAATTGGTGTGTCTTCCAGTTTTTTTCCTGTAGTCCATTTCTAATTTCATAGCACTGTGGTCAGAGAAGACAATTGGTATGATTTCAATTTTCTTAAATTTATCAAGACTTGTTTTGTGGCCTAACATATGGTCTATCCTGGAAAATGTTCCATGTGCACTTGAGAAGAACGTGTATTCTGTAGCTTTGGGGTGAAATGCTCTGAAAATGTCGATTAAATCCAAGTGGTACAATGTGTCATTTAAGCCTGTTGTTTCCATATTGATTTTCTGTCTGGAAGACCTGTCCGTTGTTGTCAGAGGTGTGTTGAAGTCCCCTACTATGATAGTGTTACTGTTGATCTCTGTCTTTATGTCGGTCAGCACCTGTTTTATATATTCAGGTGCTCCTATGTTGGGTGCATAGATGTTTACTAGGGTTATGTCCTCTTGCCGGATCGATCCTTTTATTATTATATAGTGCCCATCTTTGTCTTTTAATATGTTCTTCATTTTAAAGTCTATTTTGTCAGATATCAGTATTGCAACTCCAGCTTTTTTCTCACTTCCATTTGCATGAAATATTTTACTCCAACCCTTCACTTTCAGCCTGTGTGTGTATTTTGATCTGAGGTGAGTCTCTTGTATATAGCATATACAAGGGTCTTGCTTCCTTACCCACTCAGCCACTCTATGTCTCTTGATTGGAGCATTTAATCCGATTACATTTAAAGTGATTATTGATAGGTACATAGTTGTTGCCATTTTTTAAATTTGTAGTTAGACTGTTTTCATCTTTCTTCTATTTACAGAAGTTTTTTTCGTATTTCTTGCAATGCTGGCTTGGTGCTAATAAATTCCTTCAGTTTATTCTTTTCTGGGAAGCTCTTTATCTCTCCATCAACTTTAAATGATAGCCTTGCTGGATAAAGCAATCTAGGTTATAGGCCTTTGTGATCCATCACTTTGAGTATCTCCTGCCACTCCCTCCTGGCCTTCAATGTTTCTGTAGAAAAGTCATTTGATTGTCTTATGGGAGTTCCCTTGTATGTAACCCTCTGTCTTTCTCTTGCTGCTTTTAGGTTTCTCTCTTTGTCTTTAAGCTTTGCCATTTTAACTATAATGTGTCTTGGTGTGGACCTGTTTGGGTTTATCCTGGTTGGAACTCTCTGCACTTCCTGGGCTTGTATGTTGGTTTCCTTCATCAGGTTAGGGAAGTTTTCGGACATTATTACTTCAAATATATTCTCAATCCCTTGCTTCCTTTCTTCAACTTCTGGTATTCCTATGATGCGCATGTTGTTGCACTTGATGTTATCCCAGAGGTCTCTTAAACCATCTTCATTGTTTTGTATTCTTTTTTCTTTCTGTTGTTCTGTTTGGGTGATCTCTGCTAACTTGTCTTCCAAGTCGCTGATTAGATCCTCTGCTTCATCTAACCTGCTGGTAATTCCTTCAAGTGAGTTCTTAATTTCGGTAATTGTGTCCTTTAGTTCTAACTGGTTGTTCATTATGATCTCTACATCCTTCTTTATGTCTTCTCTAAGATCCTTAAACATTCTTATCACCAGTGTTCTGAACTCTGTCTCTGATAAGTTGGTTACCTCTGCTTCATTTGGTTCCAGTTGTGGAGGTTTCTTCTGTTCTTTTATTTGGGACATGTTTCTTTGTTTCCCCATTCTGGCTGACTCTCTGTGTTTGCTTTGATGTATTATGGAGATGCCCTAGAGTTCTTATTTCTTGCTACATTATCTTATGTAGTATGTGTCATTTATATTTGACTTGCATTACTTCGTTCTTCTCCTCTGGGTGTGCTCCAAAGGTGACTCTTGTGTTGTGTATATTGTCCTGTTAAAGAAGATCTTTAATTGCTTTTTGCTTGTGAGTAGGTGGAATTAACTCCTAGGCTGACTAGTTGTGAGACTTGGCTCTGCCCACCACAGGGTGTTCTGCTGCGTGAAGGTTGACTACTTAGATGAGGTTTGGCCTCTATGAGCTCTTGTGCCTGTAGAGAATTCCCTCTGGGTGTGTCACTTGTAGGTCAAACCCGGTAGTACTCTGGTTTGGTCTGGAGTTGGCCTCTGGGTATGTTGAATCTTGTGCCTCTTAAGCTGGGCCCTGGTAGGGCAATTTCAGAACAAAGCGAATCACCAAGCACCACAATGACAACAACAAAGAAAAAATCAAATACCTTCACATGTAAAAATAACCGACAACCCACACTCAACACAGGCAAAGATATCAAAGATATAGAGACAAAACAAAACAAAAAACAGCGCCAGTCTTGGCTTAAGCCCACCAAGTAATCTCCAGGTTGTCCTCTGCTGTACCAAAGAGTCCTCTGCATATTGTGCAGGCAGAGCTGGTCACCTGGTGCCCAGAGTGACATTGGAACTGCAGATTTAGATGCGTGGGGCTGAGGGGTCTGGATGGTAGTTTCTACAAAGTCAGTGCAGTTTCTGGTCTTGCCTGCACATATGCACACTGAGAGTAGTACCACCAGCCCTCTGTCCAGTTCTCCTGAGTCTTAGGGCACTTCTTCCGTGTGTGTGTGTGTGTGTGTGTGTGTGTGTACACACGTGTGTGGTGGGTGGGAGATTTCTGAGCTGCTGAAAGCCCAGAGCTGCGTCTGCTGCTTACTGCTGATCCCTGGGTGTGCCTCCGCAGTTGTAATTGTCCCACCCTTGGCAGGCCAGAAAGGGTGGGGACTGGGGAGGATTGGAAGAGTGAGGGAGGGTCCCAGGTATGGAGTTTGTGTCTTTTCTCCGGCCTAGGGTTCAACTGAAGGTCTCACTGAGGTTATTGCCCCAAATGCTGGATATGCTGCCCTCTTGGCAGGAGAGATCAGCTGTGGGAAGCAGGGAAAGAGCCCACCTCCTGGCTTTTGTGTTCTCTGTTCTATCCTGGGATCCTCTACCTCTCTGTAGCTGCGGCTGCCGGCTGCATTTCCACTGCTTCAGATGCGGATCGCATCTCCACTTCCCTCCCTTCCCTCTTCCCCTGCTCGCCCAATTTGTCCACCTTCAAGTAATCCTTGCACGAGTCTCTTAGCTATTCTGCGTGATGAGCAGAGAGTTCTTTGATGGGTTATAGGTATCCCGTTTGTGATAAGATCTGGAGGAGAACTCAAAAAGTGTGCCCTGCTGCCGCCATTCCTATGACGTCACTCTCCAAATGTGGCAATTTGACATAATAATGTATCTTGATATGGTACTTTACAGTTTGTGAAATAATTTTACTGACATCATGGTGTTGCAGTCTTTCAAAAATTTTGAGATGGAAGAACTAGTACCTCCAGTTTAGAAATTGGGAAACTGAATCTCAGAGAAGCTAAGTCCCATGTCCGGGGCAAGAATGTGAATTTGTACCCATGTTGGCACTCTTTCAGCTTAACTACAGTTTGCTCAGTGAACAGTCTGGAGTTTAGTGTTTGCAGACAAAAATGAGTAAGTACATGATGGTTTGATTGCCAGGGATGCAGTTTTTAACATTTGCCATAAAAAGCAATGCAGAGTTAAACTAAGTGGAAGAATGACATAAGAAAGCTGGATTAAAACTGTGGTCATGTATGCAAGGATGAAAACTATGAGAACAGGGTCCTCCTCCATGTTCTTCACTGAAGGATCTCCAGAGTAGGAACTCAGAAATGTGTGTTGAGTTAAATGTTTGTCAGGGAAATGGATAGTGGGCTATTAAAGTTATCTGACATGAAGTGGTTAGGAGGACACCATTGGGAACGAAGACAGATGGAATCCAATTGAAAATTTAAATGATGAATAGGAGAAGAAAGAGACAAGGAGAATGCAGGGTTATTAAATGATAAATAACAACTGAACACTTCTTAGAGAGAGTTATGTTCCCAATTTCCAAATAATAAATAGAGTATCCATTTTTTTTGCTTTGAAGGGACTAGATCATTGAGTTGAGAAATGTGTGTTCCAGAATGTGTTTTTCCTTGTCTCCGATTCTTTAGTGAGACTGAAGGTTTAATTGGTAGTCACTTACTCAAATCCCATGGGACTCTCCGATGCTAGTACAAATTAACCTGTTTGACAGGAATCCTCATGATCATCAGATTCTGGCTCTGGCCTTGGTTTCTCAGGTCCAGTTTTCTCTGTAGGGCCCATGCAACCCTCTTTAAATCCTTTCTCTTCTTTTCTTCTCCTTCCTTCCAATTTGCAAGTACACCTTGAAAAATTTCTCTAATCTGGGAGGAAACTCTGGCTCTCATTCATCATGATTTTTATTATTTTAGGTCATTTATAACAAACGGTCTGAATTAAATTTATTCCCTCGGCGTGCTCATTAAAAATTTTCTGAAAGGAGCATGCCTTCAAATGGGGAAAATGTCAGACTTATGATTATATAGGGGATATAATGTTTCCCACAGATGTTGGAGAAATATATAATCATAGGGGCTACAGCGCTTTATTATGAGAAATATAATTAAAATTATCTAGTGCAATCATTGTCCTTTTTCTGTGTGTGGAAAGGGGTTGCTGATTTGAAAATAAAATAGACATCAAGCATTTCCCCATGCTTGCTTTATATAACACTGAGGTTTTAAATAATACATCACTTTATTTAAAATCTATTTACATGGTAATTGCCACTGTGTAATGTATGAAAGATCACTGAGTTTAAATCTGGTTTGCAATGTGGGCTTGACATATATTTTATTATTTTACAAAAGCCTCTTAAATTACCCTTTGTGTATTTCTAAAATACAAGTAGCTATTTTTAGAAAAATAATCATGAACTTTAGCTGTTGCTAACCTGTTTTGTGATCCTTTCCTTTCTAGATTCAGTTGCCTCTTTGAAATGCCATTTTGCTTCTTTAAAAAAGCAGGCAGCAACAGGAGATTTAAATACCACCTAACAGAATGTTATTTTTTAAATCCTATTTCAAATTTCTTTCATGATCAAGCAAACTTTTAAAAGTTCTATTTTATACATTTTATTATGTATATAGACATCGCAATAGCTTTTAAGACTTTTTTTTTAACATTGTTAATTAGTTCCTCATTATTGGGCACTGGGTACCCCCAGCAGGAGGGACTGTTAATGATTGCTCAAGGATTCAGTGCATTTATCTGTCTCCTCATACTGCTTTTTGTTTCTCCTCCTTTCCTTTAGCCTTATACCTACAGAGCCAACAACACCCCTTAGTATGATGTTTGTTTTTATCTGTTGCTGTCACCAGTGCTGGCTGTCAAATGTCCTATAATCTTTACACAGACCTTGCATGTAGTGAGGATTAAATTGATACATGTTCAGTAATTTCACCACTATGACTGGCAGTTAGGAAGAAAGGAATTTACCCTGATTACATTACCAATGAAATTGAGAAATGTATCTGTTAAGGGAGGATCTAGTGGTTAACTCAACCAATGGTGATTCCACTTTTTGTGTGTGTGTGATGTCACTTTTTTGTATGAAAAGGCATCAGGATGAAATTCCTAACACAGTAGTAAAAGAGATAAAGGCCATGATATAAATTGAAAATTTAACAGATGTAGAAAATAAAAGGACTAGTGCCATTGTAATTGAATCATCGTTTTCTGGTGCAGGTGGAATTTTGGAAGTTTAATGAATTTACCTTTAGAATGTGTTTTCCTGCAAGTGGCAGAAAAATGAATTTAAAGTTGTATAAAAATAAGAATTTCTATTGGCCCATATAACTGGAAGCATAGACGTTGGGTGCATTTTGTATAGAAAACAATATAGCTCTCTATCTGTTGCTCTGGTGTTTTTTTTTTTTAAGCTGTGCCTTTTATTATATGTGAGCTTTGTGCTTTATTTCATTTCCTTTATGATGGTAGGATGGCTGCCAGCAAGCAGCCACTGGGATAATGTGGTTCCACGTTCCTAACCACCAGATGAGAGAGAGAGACAGACAGACAGAGTGAGATTGGCTTTCCATGGCTCTCTCTCTCTCTCTCTCTTTTCTTTTTTTCAATTGGGGAATGTTGGGGAACAGTGTATCTCTCCAGGGCCCATCAGCTCCAAGTCGTTGTCCTTCAATCTAGTTGTGGAGGGCGCAGCTCACTGGCCCATGTGGGAATTGAACCAGTGACCTTGGGTTATGAGCACTGAGCTCTAACCAACTGAGCCAACTGTCCCCCCCTATCCTGTCTCTTTTTGATGTCCTAGGGAAATTCTGTGCTACCCAAAATGTTCTTTAAGCACAAATTGCAAAAGACCAACCTTGTCCAATGCTTTCCTTGTACAGGTAAGGAACCAGAAATCTAGAGGTGTGAGTGAATTGGTCTCATAACTGTTTAGCAGCAGATCTGTAATGAAACCAAACTTCATTACTCTTCAATTGTTCAATTGTCCTTTCACCATTCAGCATTGCCTCTTTGATGTAGTTATTTTCCTATCAATTTTGTTTTTTCACAGAAAGAAATCAGGTGTTGATTTCTTTCACACAGAACCACCTGGAAGCAAGTGGCGTAGGGTTATCTTGGAGGTTCTGTCATCCTCAGTATGTTGCATCTAAGTGTACTCTGGTCATTGCCATCATCCTGATAACGGGATCAGGGAGAATAAGTCCAGAAGAAGTTCACTTTTATTATTTTCTCCATTATACATTCTGTGAATATTGAACAATTCCGTGCAATAATTCCTTACAGCATCTTTTTTATTATTGTGGTGAGAACATTTAACATGAAATCTACCCTTTTAACCAATTCTTAAGTATATAATACAGCATTATTAACAATAGACTCTATGTTGTATAACTGATCTCTAGAACTAGTCCTCTTGTATAACTGAAACTTTATACCTATTGAACAACAACTCCCCATGTACCCTTCCTTGCAGGCCCTGGCAACCATCATTTTACTGTCTGCTTCTATGAATTTGACTTTTTTAGATATATCATATAAGTGAAATCATACACTATTTGTCCTTCTATGACTGGCTTATTTCTTTTATTTATTTATTTAATTATTTATTGACTGGTTTATTTCACTCAGCCCAATGTCCTCATGGTTCATCCAGGTTTTCCCATAAGGCAGGATTTCCTTCTTTTAAAAAAGCTGGATAATAGTCCCTTGTATGTGTGTATGTAAGTATGTATGTATGTATGTATGTATGTTTGTATGTATTTGTGTATATAATACATATGCTATATATTATATACATATATATACACAATATACACACACATACCACATTTTCTTTATCAGTTAATCCATTGATGAACACTTATGTTGTTTCCTCATTTTGGCTATTGTGAATAATGCTGCCATGAACAGGTAGTACACTATCTCTTTGAGATCCTGATTTTAATTCTTTTGGACACATACCCAGAAGTGTGATTGCTGGATCATATGGTGTTTCTATTTTTAATTTTTTTGAATTCAGGAAAGCTACTTACTGAGTTTATTAATGCAATCAATCTAACACAAATACGATGAATAATTTTCTTTTGCACTTTGTTTAAATCAGAATCAAAATAAAATGCACATATTGTGATTAGTTGCTATTTGTAGATTCTTTCCCCCGGCTTTTTTCTTATAATTTTAATTTTTTAAAGAGAATTTAGAATTTATTTTATTTTATTGGACTATAATTGACATACAGCACTGTATAAGTTTACTGTATACAGTTTAATGACTTGCCTTACATATGTTGTGAAATAATTATCTATTTTTAATTCTTTAGTGAACCTCAATACTGTTTTCCATAGAGGCTACACCATTTTATATTACCACTAAAAGTGTACAAAGATTCTAATTTCTCCACATCCTCACCAAGACTTACCTTTTTTTTTTTAATAATACTCATACTACCAGGTGTGAGGTGATATATCATTGTGGTTTTGATTTGCATTTCTTTTCCTAAGTGAATGGTTATTTCCATTACTTTAAAAATCATTTTTGTCATTTACAAAAAGCTCAAGTTGAAAAGAAGTTCAAGTTGACAAGTACCAGAATGGTATTCATTACTCTTTGTAAAATAATAACAAAAACAAAATTATGAAATTCATTAATACTAAATATATAATAGTTTTCCCAGGGTAGGATGATGATAACGTAGACTCTCTGTGTATCTGTAGTCTAAACAATAGTAAATAATACTTTTGATGGTTATGTCAATCATATCCATAAAATAACGTGAAATATACAACTAAGGACTTTCAGAGTTAGCATTTTCATTATGTTCCATCTTTATTTTATTTTTTTTTATTTTGGAGTTGGAGCTTTTATTTCTGAATTAATTCCCAAATGTGCTTCCTGGGTTGATATCTGGCACTCTGTGGCTAAAGAAGGAGTGTGATGTGATGGTCTATAAGAATACTGACAGTATAGCTTTTTATAGACGAGTAATTTGAGGCACAAAGAAGCAAAATGACTTACTTGCCTGAGATAAAACAATGACTCAGGTTCCTAGCAGGAATAGAACATGAGCTCTGGATTTAAGGCTGTTCAATTTTACTCCAAGAAATTATTCTTTTCCCTGTGCTTTCTTTAGTAATGTGCAATATACATTGACTCTGAGTGAGAGAGTTTATTTTTTTTATTTTCTTCCTCTTCTGTATGTATTTTACTGCCGAATTATTATGTAAAGATTGCTCTTCAAGATTCTACCAACCTTCACTTGTCTTAGAGCTGCTAATCTCCTAAGTTTGCTGTTACATGTGAGAAGTGTCCCCCATATTTTTGCTGCTAATCACTTTTCTTTGTTAGTCTTATAATCCTGTATATAAACAAACATAAATATGGGCCATAAACATAAATGGAGTGCTTTACATTCCCCCCATCCCGTTTTGTCATTCATTGCTGTTTTTAAAAATACTTGAAACCTATGCAATTTTATTAATCAATGTCACCCCAAAACATTTACAAAATAAAATTTTAAAAAGAAAAAAAAATAATTTAATCAAGTTCTATTTACATTTGTGGAGTACCGGTATTAATCTCGTTTCCTGGTTACTTTTCCTTTCAGTTATACAGTGACAATTATACTTTAAGGGGCACAAAATTGTGTTTAACAGTTACATGCTTGTCGTTTTCAAAGTAATTTAAAACTTCCATTTGGGGGCACATCAATATACATTATAATGACTCATGGGAAACAATAGTGTTACATTATGAGAAACATGAAACAGGAAACAAAATCTCTGAAATTATCACTTTCAGAATAACTGTTTCTAAAACAAACTGTTTTAAAAAATTATCCAAAGTTAGACTATTTTTATTTTGTGGGTGAAATGGGAAAAGATATACTTTTAGCTAAAAACCTACAAAATCCTAAGTATAAGGAATGACAATACTGTTGCCTAATAACATATTTTACAATGTTCATGTGATGATCAAATGATATCAAATTTAAAATGATCCAGTAGAGCATGTGACACATGGTAGCTACCGAGTAACTAATGGTTGTTTTCCCCCTTCCCTTTTTCTGCACTTGTTCAGGAAGGTTGTAGAGAAATTTCCTTTTTCTGATTATAAAAAAAAATATGTATGTTCATTGTATAAACTTTGGAATTCAGGAAAGGTTAAGAAATATTAAAATTCAAACCCTCACACCAACTAGAGATAAAACCTTACAATAACATTGTATATCCTTTCCATTTTAATGCATATGTATTCATATTTTCACAATACTAAGGTCATCTTTTCAGTTCTAATTTGCACAATGTAAATTTTTAAATAATCAAGAATTAGATTAATATCAAACTTCACAAGAGAAACGCTAGGTAAAAGGAGACAATAAAGAGATCAAGAGAAAACCTTAGACCTAGAATTTTATCTCCACTAAAACATCATATAAATATAAAAGTGTAAAAAACTTTCTGGTAAATGAAATGCTCATAACACTTATTACTCAGATACACTATTTCAGAGCACTCCTGGAAGAAGCATTTCAGTGAAAAAAGAAATGACCAATATGATTGGAAGTGAATAACTTAGCATGGTTTATTGTCTGCAAATAATGATTTTAAAACTGTATTTCTCAAATATCTGGAAACAAAATTCTAACCCAGAAGTTCTCAAACATTTTGGTCATAGAATCCATTTTTACATCCTTAAAAATTGTTAAGAATGCAAGCGCTTCAGATTTTGTGGGTTATGTCCATTAATATTTACCATATTAAAGATTAAAACAGATAATTTAAAACCACTTAAAATAACAAGTCCATTGCAAGTTAACATAAATGACATATCTTTTATTTAAAAAAATCTAAAACAGACACAATTTGGAATTGGCATTGCTTTCTGTTTTTACAAATCTCTTTAATATCCAGAATAATAGGAAATAGCTAGATTCTTATCTGTGCTTCTGCATTCAATCTGTTGTGATGCAACATGTCATGTGGCCTCTGCAAAAATCCACTTTAAACTCATGAAAGAAGCATAGTGAAAAAGGCAAATGAATATTCAGTATTATGATGAAAATGATTTTGACCTTGCAGGTGTTTTCAAAGTATCTTGGGAACCTCCAAAAGGCTGTGGACCACAATTTGAAAACTGCTACTCTGATTGTGCAGCATTCTGTTCTTAATAGCAAAGCTGTTCATGGGTTCCCAATGATATACTGGTGATTTTAGGATCCAATTATTGAAGAAATACTCAAGGCCACCCAGGAGTCTATAGTCTAAATGTTGGGAAACAGTATTCTAGCATAACCTTCAAAATTCTCTGAATAGCTTTATCCATATGAAGATTCTTCTCACTGGCAGGAGATGCGTGTCCAAGTATTCAAAAGTAGGGTGGTTAAAATTCAACGTCATCAAGATTCCTACGGAAATATGTCTTTTCTGGACTCTTCTAGATTTTCAGTTTTTTTTATTGCTTCCCCCCGCCAGATTCCCCTTCCCTGTGTTATTTGTTTCTTCCTTCCTTTACTTACATTTGTTCCTACTGTATATCTGATAACTGATTTGTCCAGTTAGGGTCAGAAGTCACTCTTATAAACCTCTCTAATAGATATTGGCTTGGCCTGGAATGTGCCATTCTGCTTTCTTTCCTGGATCAAAGCTCAGTGATTGAACTAGGAACTAGTGGACCTCCCTACATGCTATCCATACAATGTGTGAACACATCTCTATTCTGGTATCACATTGTTTGGATTGCTTCCCTGGATTTTCAAATTAGTTAATCTGAGAAATGTATTTTTGTTAAAGTAATGATAAGTCATGTTCTTGATTCCAAAAGGCAATATGTGGATATAACAATGTTCTTCTAGAGATGGTGCTCAATTAAATGACTAGTAATTTGTGCTTCAAATGAGGTAAAATGGGAGGTACCTTTGAAGGCAAGATGTGTCTTTTGATATCTTCCCACGAAGTCTACTCACATATAAAGTCTGCTGTGGTTTGACATTGTGATTTTTTAAATATTGACATTCAAGCATACATTTACTGAATACTAGGGTGGACCAAATGGAACGAGGTGAGTGAGGAACTTGATAGTCAACTTATTAGTTAGAATCAGCTGAATGATTTATTCCCCAGCAAATATTTTGTATACAATTGTAAACATTTTCATTATTATCTTTCAAGAGCTATTTTTCTTCTCAAAACAGTGTTTAGAAAAGTAACCCTCTTATAAAGTGACTCTAATAAAGTTCTTCCAAAGTAACATTTGATTGTTACTGTTGAACAGTTAATACACAAATCTGCGTGAACCAGTCTCTTCCCAAGTGTCATCAATGTGGTGCAGCCAAGTCTGGTGTTTGAAAAATTTTCAAAAACAATATTGGTATAGCAAAATCATTTCATGTGGGTACGAAGATGGGTAATTCACCTTTCATGGGTCATTTGAAATACAGAACAAATGGTAGGGTAGGTCTGCATGGTTTTTAGTGAGATGACAAGTCCTTGATGTGAAATTAAATCTGTGGTATGATTGAAGCTCTTTTTGTGTATTCCTCTTGGCAGAAACTACTGCAGCACAGAAAGTCCAAGAAAACAATATAGGCACAGAAAACCTGTGCTTTGATTGACCTTTACTTAGGGTTTTCTTAGGCAGCTATTGTGATTCAAATAAATGAGCAATTGAGACTAAGCCTCCATTTAATATTCTTACACAAAGAGTGAATTGAGCAGAGCAGAGATTCATTAGCCTCAATACTGAGGTGTGGTGACAATTTACCAGTCTAGGTTTTGAAACAGTAGCAGCACAACAAAGAGATTTTATTCTGTTTCATTTCACTTTTTCAAGTTCAATAAAAATGTAGAATGATGTTTTGTAATGAACCTATAGGTTTTTTTACAATATAATAAAAGGGACACTTGTTCTTGAAATTCCCATATGCTTTTTCAGAATCCTCTCAAACGAAATAGTGAGAATGTGATGAAGAACATGGTGTCTCTGGAGAACTCATTGGTGAAATGTGAGCCCCCTTCAGGGTGAGGGATTTCTCTATTCATTTAGGAGGCTTTGAACTTAACTCACGCTGTTCATATTCTTTTCTAAGGAAATAAAATATGGTTTCTGGGGATGAAGTAATAGTAACTAAGGTAAATTTACATTATTTTAAGAAAGGAGTTATAAAGAAATTTAAAAATTATATTTGTGTTGATATATAAATAAAGAAGAAAAGAGCTAGAACATTCTCTTCCAATGAAATCACTGTGAGTTGATTGAACATATAGTTAATTTATATCTAAAAATGAATTGATCTCACAAATTTTGGATGAAAATATTACCTTCCTTTTAACTACCAGAAATTGAATTTATTTCATTATTGTGCCTTTAAAAAATACAATAGGTTTTACCACGATTGTGGAAAATGTATAACAAGTTTTCAAAAACCTTGATTTTTTTCTATGGAGGTAATATGTCATATTCCACTTTTGAGTTATTGAAGGTCTTGTCTTAGAAACAGGTACACATTGAAGTTTACAGCCAACAAAATAGCCATTGATTTTAGAATGTCTGTACTCACTGATATCTGTTGATTCATGTCCAAATGTTCCTCTCTCAAAAGGAACATGAATTTACAATATGCTCTATTTATACCACTCACCATTAATTTAACCTATATTTACTAAGTGCATACTCTGTGCCAAGCTATTTTCTATATTCTGTGTAATCAGTGTTGAACAAGACAGATAAGATCCCTGCCTTCATGGAGCTTTAATTCCAGCAGGGCCTGGGTTATAGTGGTGGGTGTGGTTTGGGAAGACAGAAAGTAAAAATTCAACATAAAATTACTTAAAGAATTAATCAAGAAAAAGGAGATTCAGTGTTTTGAGGACAAAAACAGGGTGATAGACTAAACATCCTACTTTATATAGAATACTCAGAGAATTATGATAATAATTAACATTTATTGGACACATTATGCACCAAGTACTTCTCTTTTGACCTTTACATGGACCTTTTAGGCTATTTCAACAACTTTATGATGTAGGTACGAGTGTCATCTTAATTTTACATATGCAGATAATGAGATACAGATTGTTTACCTCACTCTTCAGAGATTACACTATTAAATTATGGAGATGGGATTTGAACTTATGTAGTTTGACATAGAGGCAGTGTAATTAATCACTGTTATTTTTGAAGAAATTACATGTTGCCTCATAGCACTCAGATGAGTTACAAAGTTTGGGAAGAGGCAAATTAGAGACATAGGAAACAGTAAGTGCAAATGCTTTAAGGCAAGGAAGATCGTGATGTGTTTGCAGAACAGAAGGTGGTAAGGTTGGAGTATAGTGAGTAGTAGAAAATGTCACATGAAAATTGCTTTCAGAAGCACCTTGCGGTAGATCATATAGGGCCTTGTAAACCGTGGTAAGAAGTTTGCATTTTATTGTAAGAGAAATACAAAGCAATTAGAGGGCATTAAAATAAAGGAAATACATGATTTGACTGACATTAACCAGGTCGATTTACTGTATGGAGAATGGAGGACAGTGAGGTATGGAAACAGGGAGACCAGTTGAAAGGCTGTTGTGGAAGTCAGGAAACAAAATCAAGGCAGCTGGAATTAGGGAAGTGGTAGTGGAAATGGAGAGAAAAGGATGCATTCAAGATATATTTTGGATAGAAGTCAATGATATTTGATAGATTAGCTGTGCAGGACTAAATGAAATTTCATTTTCTTCAAATTTCACTTTCAATATATTCCTTTTACGATGCTTGACATCTAAGTGGAGATACCAAATACGTAGTTGGAGTCTAAAGCTCAGGGTAAAGGTCTGAACTGGTGGTATCTATTGGGAATCATCAGCATACAATTGGTACTTAAGCCCTCCATATTTTCTAGGGTGGTGTTCCTCAATTCTGGTTGTACTGTGGAATCATCTGGGAAGCTTTTTAAAAATACGAATGCCATACTTTGTCTCAGACCAATTAGAATATTTGATGGGATAGTCCCTGTGCCATATTTTTAAGGTCTTGCTAAGTGATTTGAAAGATCAGCCAGGCTAAGAAACACTGGTCTAGGAAGAGAACATAGATTGGACTGTGCTCTGGACCACTCCATCATGTGGAGGTAGAGAAAAGGTGAAAACAGCAAAAGAGGCTGAATTGTAAACAATAAGATAAGGGTGTGGAGTCTGGAGAGAGAAGTGTTTCAAGAACTATAGACTTTTTTAAAGAAGGTCAACAGAGTTAAGGGATACAAAGAGATTCAATAAGATGAGAACTTTTGGATAAGGCAATAGGGAAGCTGTTAGAAATCTTGACAAATGTAGTTTTGATGAGCTGGTGGAATCGGTGGTGAGAAAGTGGAAGCATCCAAAATCACAATGCATTTAAAAAGTTTTTTTTTTTAATTAATTTTATTGGGGTGACAATTGTTAGTAAATTTACATAGATTTCAGGTGTACAATTCTGTATTATATCGTCTATAAATCCCATTGTGTGTTCACCACCCAGAGTCAGTTCTCCTTCCATCACCATATATTTGATCCCCTTTACCCTCATCACCCACCCCCTACCCCCTTACCCTCTGTTAACCACTAAATTATTGTCTGTGTCTATGAGTTTTTGTTTCTCATTTGTTTGTCTTGTTCTTTTTGGTTTATATACCACATATCAGTGAAATCATAGGGTTCTCTGCTTTTTCTGTCTGACTTATTTCACTTAGCATTATTCTCTCGAGATCCATCCATGTTGTCACAAATGCTCCTATATCATCTTTCCTTAACGCCGAATAGTATTCCATTGTGTATATGTACCACAACTTCTTTATCCATTCATCTATTGAAGGACATTTTGGTTGTTTCCATGTCTTGGCCACCGTAAACAAAGCTGCAATGAACATTGGCGTACACGTGTCTCTATAGAGAAATGCTTTTATATTTTTGGGGTAGATACCCAGGAGAGCGATTGCTGGGTCATATGGTAATTCTATTCGTAATTTCTTGAAGAACCTCCACACTGCCTTCCATAGCGGCTGCACCAGTCTGCATTCCCACCAACAGTGTATGAGAGTTCCTTTTTCTCCACAGCCTCTCCAACACTTGTTACTATTTGTCTTGTTGATGCTAGCCATTCTGACTGGGGTGAGGTGATATCTCATTGTGGTTTTCATTTGCATTTCTCTGATGATTAGCGATGTTGAGCATTTTTTCATATGTCTATTTGCCATTTGTATATCCTCTTTGGAGAAATGTCTCTTCAGGTCCTCTGTCCATTTTTCAATTGGGTTGTTTGTTTTTTTGTTGTTGAGTTTCATGAGTTCCTTGTATGTTTTGGATATTAGCCCCTTATCAGAGGAACTGTTTGTGAAAATCTTCTCCCATTCAGTTGGTTGCCTCATTATTTTGTCAATAGTTAAAAAGTTTTTATGTGAAGAAAAGCAAAGGAAAAGGGTGTTATTTGGAGGAGGATATATGAGAGGGAATTCTTCCTTTTTATAAATAGGAAGTTACCAAAGTTTTTTTTTTTTTTTTTTTTTTTTTACATTGATGGGATTGGCCTTAAAAGAATTGACCTTGAGAAGACAGAAAGCATGCCACTCAGTGCTCAAGTGGAAAGGATGGCTTTGGATGAGAGCAGGGGTACTCTTGCCTTGTAAAAAAGGTGAAAACACTGAGATGTTGGTCAACTTGGAGGATGAAAGAAATATTGATTGCTTCTCTTACTCATGAAGTAGGAGGCAACCTCAGCAGCTGAGAATAGGGTGGTGTATGAACATAGGAGATGTGAAGAGAGATAAGGAGCTGTAAACTTGCTGTTTTGGAAAGTGGGAAAATAAACTTCCTAGGAAAATATATTACGCTTCAGTGCCCTTTCTTGGATTGTTGTTATGAATTTAAAGTGGGAATAATCAGGAAAGTTGTGTGGATTTTATTTTTCCCAGAAATTCAAGCTGCTTGAAATAGTTGAAGGTTTGAGATTTGCCAAGTGAGAGCAATTAAGGGAGAGAGAGGGAGAGGGAGACAGAGAGAAAGAGAAAGAGAGAGAGAGAGAGAGAGAGAGAGAGAGAGAGAGAGAGAGAGAGAGAACAAAGCAGTTGGGAGTATTTTCTTTAAGGAAGTGACTGCAATGAACCATAGAAACTATGCTGGGTAAGGAGAAATGTTTGGGTGGATCTTGCACTTTCTTTTATTCTTTTTGAAGTAGTAATTGTATTTTGTCCTGGTTAGAGTACAGAAAAGGTCACATTAAGGTTTAGAATAAAATGCTTTCTCATTTCTTGGCTTGGGGTTGAGGAGGGATAAGCCAGCACTGGGTTGTGTCCATGATTCATTGGAGTAAGAGACAGATTATCCATTCTGGGGAGAGCTGATGGCTCAAGATCTAAAGAGGTCTAAGAAGGAACATACCTGGGGGTGACTGATCAGTAGTGAATGCCGGAAGTGCCCCAGCAGGTCAGGGTCACATGATGTATTTTTTTTTTTCATTTTTCTGAGTAGGGGAGGAAAGAAATATTTTTCCTCTACCCATACTAGGTTCATTGGTTGGGGCCCTGAAATTTATTGTAAAAAGATTAACAGGAGAAGAACAAGCAAAAGCTTTTAACGCATGTATCACTCATACTCACTGAAGAGTAACTCAAAGGGGTGGTTAGTACTTGAGTTTATCTAGCATCTTAGCAAAGAACAGTAATTTTGTAGAGAAGTGACAAGACAAAAGAAAAGGACCTTGAGCTTCCAAAGGCAGCAAATTGTGGGAAGGCACATATATGGGAAAACTAATGGCAGATAAGGGATAATTTTAGCAAGGTTTGTTATGTACCTTCTTCTGGTACTGTCTCTGGGCAAACAGAGGTCTAGAGTTGTCTCTGGTGATTAACTTCTGTCCTTCCTGGTAGAGAGGGGAGGAGGGACACCTTTATAAATTTATGTCTTGCTTTTAGATAAATAGGTAGAGAGCAGAGAGCTTTTCTTGTATCTGCTTCTTCTCAATTGTCTTTAGTTCAAAATAATCAATCTGCCAAGGTGGCATAGTTGGGGGTGGCATTTTCTGCTATCCTTCACTGCCAAGTTTCCATAACATGCAGTCCCTGCCCAATAAGTTCAAGAGACATAATCGTGCTTACTTATAGGCAAGAACAAAAGGGCCCCAAATGAACAAAGATATACGGAGATATGCACTTTTATGGCACTGGAGTGAGTTTTGAGCATATGAGTACTGAAATTTTGACAGTTCTGCAGAGAAACCAAACTAATTTTTATTTCAAAATTTGAAAAGTATCAATTTTATTCCAAATTATATCATAGTCTTAGATATTTTCATCTCTAAAATCATTCCAGTGCTTCCTTTTATGTGTTTTGCTGTAAATGCTCCATAAAAATTTCACATAACTTAATCACACGGGGGAAGATACCGAGAGGTCCTGCCATGAAACCTGTAATATTGCCATTTCTTTCCCAACCAATGAGACTTTGAGTTTAATTCTTCCCTGTGTGTCTAGGAGCTTTTCTCCCAAGATCCAGTGGCAGATAATTGAATAAATAGATGGATAGATTTATATTCACATCAGTGTTTATAATCCTATCAGTGTATATAGTTCTATAAGATTTTCACTGCACAGTGAACAAGTGAGAATAATGAGCCAGAACACTGGTAGTCTACAATAATGATGTGTGGACTGGGTTTCATAGCAACGGTATCAACCTGAACAAATGAGAATTGAGGTTTCGAGGGGCAAATGACAAGCATGAAGCACTTCCTCCTCACAAGGTATGATCCATAGATGACTTAACAGTAGCAACTGCATTTAACCTGTTAAAATGCATTTCCTGTTCTTCCCACTTGATCCTCACAATTGTGTAATTAAGTTGAGCATGTATCATTATTTTTATTGAGATGGAGGTCCAAAGATGTCAAGTACATTGTGCAGAGTCATACCACCCAGAGTGTACAATATAAAAAGAAGAAGAAAAGTGACAGTGGTGGAGAGTCTCCTAAACACGACATTGACATTCCCGAGGTTGATGTTTTTCAGGTATAGGTGAGTTCTGAACAGCATTATAAATGTCACTACAACATACAGACCAGACCAGGCTTCAAGAAGGCCCAGTTAGCAGAAACTGTCACCCAACACTTCACAAGCATATTTGTGTTACCCGCCAATGAGTCAGCTCTGACTCCTGGTGAACCTGTGAATGTGTGACGTCCACAGTGTCCTGTCCTCACAGCTCGGCTCATCTCCCGTAGACTCATGCCGATGGCTTTTTTTCTGGAGTCAATCCATATCATGTTTGGTCTTACTCTTTTCCTGCTGCCTTCTATTTTCCCCAGCATTCTTGTCTTTCCCAAAGAGCCCTGCCTTCTCATGATATATCCAAAGTAATCCAGCTTCAGTTTTGTCATTTTTGCCTCCAGTGAGCAATGTTTCAGGCTTAATTTGCTTTAGGACCCACTTGTTTATCTTTCTGGTGGTTCAAAATATCCATAGCGCTCTCCTCCAACACCATATTTCAAATGAATCAAGTTTTTCCCTATCAGCCTTCTTCACTGTCCATCTTTCACATCCATACATAGTAATTGGGAATACATGGTGTGGATGATCTTTGCTTTGGTCTCTAATGACCCATCTTTGCTCTTGATGATTTTTCCTAATCCTTCCATTGCTGCCTTTTTGAGTCTCAGCCTTCTTTTGAGTTTTTGAAGGCAGTCTCCATTTGAATTGATGACTGAACCAAGGTAACCGAAATCTTTAACAATTTTGTTGTTTTCATTGTCTATATTAAAGTTGTGTATTTCTGCTGTAGTCATGGTTTTTGTCTTCCTGATGTTCAAATGCAGTCCTGCTTTGGCACTTTCTTCTTTTACTTTCATCAGAAGGCGTTTTGAAACATTGCTACTTTCTGCCAGTAAGATGGTGTCATTTGCATATCTTATGTTAATATTTCTTCGAAGTTTCACTACTCCTTCTTTTGAGTCTAGCCCAGTCATTTTGCATGATATGTTCTGCATACAGATTAAACAGATAGGGAGATAAAATGCACTCTTGTGTGACACCTTTGCCTAATGGAAACCATTCTGTCTATTCAGATTCTGTTCTGGCAGTGGCTTGCTGTCCACAATATATTAAGTTCGCAACCTTGTTGCAATGATGTTGCTAACCTTTTCTGATATCAGAGGGATCATTCATTATGAATTTGTACCAACTGGACACACAGTTAACCAAGTTTACTGTTTGGAAGTGCTGAAAAGGCTGAGTGAAAAAGTTAGACGACCTGAACTTTTCGCCAACAATTCATGGCTCTTGCATCACGGCAATGCACCAGCTCACACGGCCCTGTCTGTGAGGGAGTTTTTAGCCAATAATCAAATAACTGTATTGGAACACCCTCCCTACTCACCTGATCTAGCCCCCAATGACTTCTTTCTTTACCCGAACATAAAGGAAATCTTGAACGGAAGACATGTTGATGACCTTCAGGACATCAAGGGTAATAATATGACAGCTCTGATGGCCATTCCAGACAAAGAGTTCCAAAATTGCTTTGGAGGGTGGACTAGGTGCTGGCATCACTGCATAGCTTCCAAAGGGGTGTACCTCAAAGGTGATCCTAGTGATAGTCAGCAATGAGGTATGTAGAGCTTTTTCTAGGATGACTTCGTGAAACTAATTGTCCGACCTCCTAGGTTACACATTAGAACCATCAAGTGCTGAGGCACGCTCGTTTCTTGCAGAGCAGCCTGTAACTTTGCCTGATCCACACAGTCAAAGGTTTTACTCTAAAACATAGACTAACCTTTTTCTGAAATTCTTTGGAGCAGTCCAGTATCCAGTGAATGTTTGCAATTCGATCTCAAGTGCCTTTTCCTTTTGTGAATCCAGCTTGAACATCTGGTGTTTCTTGCTCCACATAAGGTAGAAGCATTTGTTGCCTCCCCTTGGGCATCACTTTACTTGTGTGGGAAATTAGAGCAATGGTCCTATAGTTGCTGCACTCCTTGGCATCTCCTTTCCTGAAAATTGGAATGTATATTGAATATGTCCAGTCTGTAGGCCATTGTTTTGTTTTCTGTATTTGTTGACATATTCTTGTTAGGATTTTGACAGATTCAGTCTCTGTGGCTTGAAATAATTCTATCAGTATTCCCACCTACCTTTGGCGACTTATTTCTTCACAATAGTTTCAGGGCAGCTTTCACTGCGCTTTCTAGAATTACAGGTTCTTTCTCCTAGATATCTTCTTCAAATATCTGTCATCCTTTTCTCTTTTCTGTATAGATTTTCGGTATACTGTATCCACCTTCCCTTTATTTTTTCCTGGTCAGATAATATGGTTCCTTGTTGGTCATTCAGTATTACTAGTCTAGGTTTGAATTTCCCTTTTATTTTTTGAATCTTCTGGTAGAGATCTCTTTTTTCCTTTTTTGTTGCTTCATTCATAAGAATATACCTTTGAATGCAAGAGGCCCTCATCTACTTCATGTACATGGTGAAGAGTAACAAGAGTAGGCTGAACCAGACATTGGAGAGCAGCAAGCAGCTTGAATGAGGATAAGCACATTTTAAGGGAATGAAGTAGAATGTTTAATGTTCAGGTGATACCTGCTACATTTAAGCTCATAAAGACTGTTACATTTTTCCCGTAAATTGGAGAACCAAGACTTCCACCCAATGCTTTGTTGAACCATCTGTATGCCTTCCACTGTACAGTATTGAGCTTTCCCTGAGCCCCGTGCTCCTGGAAAACAGTGACAGTTTTTAAATTCCTCAGTCTTTTGTCTTCTGGGAAAGAGCTTACCTAAACACAGAAGCACTCTTCCCCATAAGACTTAGATAAGACTCCAAATGCCACTCTTATTACCTATGGCAAGATCAGACACAGACCCTCCATTCCCATTCTTTTCCTCACAAATGATTAGCTGAACTGTTTGTCCTCACTGATGAATGGACAAATGCCTGCTAACTTGACATGACTAAACTTTAGTTAGGCTTCTCTCCTTCTCCCAGGCTCCTGAACATTGGCCCACCTTTGAGCCAAAACAAGCATCGAATGCATGACCCTCTCCCCTTAATGTTCCCTCTCAGAGAATCAGCTGACATCAAAAGTAAACATTTCCTGCTTAACAGTCAGATCGTTCAATCTGCTTATCCCATGTTCCCACACCCAGTTGTGTGTGGACTTGTTTACTCCTCCTTGTAAAAGAAAAGCCACGTGCCTGACCTTTCTGATGCTTACAGTTCATTAGGTCAGTGTTTTTCCTATTGCAATAGTTCCCCTCTTCCAATTGCAATAGACTTCATTTCAAATAAAGTCTCTCCTTACCTAAATCCTGATTTGTCTTATTTGACACCACACCGAGTCTCTGTTCTTAACTCAGTGCGAATCCTTATAAATATAGTAGTATCTCGGTTTTCAAACATAATCTGTTCCAGAAGACCGTTCGAGTTCTGAAATGTTCGAAAACAGCCGACAGCGAGGCCTCAGGGTCTTGCACTCAGCGGAAGCCACCTGACGTGTTCGATTTCCAAGGAGTGTTCGAAAATCGAAGCATCTACTTCTGGGTTTACAGTGTTGGTAAACTGAAACGTTCATCAATGGAGATGTTCAAAAACTGAGGTACTACTGTAACAACATTTATGCTCACACTTGTCCTTCCACAACAAACACATTTCTTTTTGCATCACTCCTTGGAGAGAAGAATATAATAAAGGAAAGAATCTGAGTAGACATGAAGAAGGATATTCTATGAAACAGTGGAGGACAGGGTACAGATATATCAAATAATTTTTTCCTCTTAGAAAACCTACTACACATTTATTTTAGCACTATGTTAGAGCCAAGTTCATATGTCAATATTGGACAATAAGGAATTAATTACCTTGGCTCTGTCTCGGACACTGACACCTTAGGTTAGCCTTTAATTTACTTTTAGCCTAAACTTTAACCTAACCTAATCTTACTTAAGTAAACTTGAATCTCTTGATGCACGTTTGTTTTTTAAATGTGTTCCTCTGTTTCTCTCTTAATGGAACATCCAGAAAACTCAAGATTTGACATTATTTGATTAAATGAAATACTGGTTAGGATACCTAACAATGAATTGAGAAATATGTTCCATCCTAAAGAAATATCACTCTTTAGCATGTTTCTATATAAGCAATACAGTACATGCAAAGCTGGCTTTTTAAAAATTTATTGGGGTGACAATTGTTAGTAAAATTACATAGATTTCAGGTGTACAATTCTGTATTACATCATCTCTAAATCCCATTGCGTGTTCACCCTCCAGAGTCAGTTCTCCTTCCATCACCATATATTTGATCCCCCTTACCCTCATCTCCCTCCCCCCACCCCCCTTACCCTCTAGTAACCACTAAACTATTGTCTGTGTCTATGAGTTTTTGTTTCTCATTTGTCTGTCTTGTTCTTTTGTTGTTTTTGGTTTATATACCACATGTCAGCGAAATCATATGGTTCTCTGCTTTTTCTGTCTGACTTATTTCACTTAGCATTATACTCTCAAGATCCATCCATGTTGTCACAAATGTTCCTATATCATCTTTTCTTACCACCGAGTAGTATTCCATTGTGTATATATACCACAACTTCTTTATCCATTCATCTATCGAAGGACATTTTGGTTGTTTCCATGTCTTGGCCACTGTGGTAAGATCTGAGGCATGAAAAAAATTTTCCAAGACTCTCCAGAGTCTAAAATCCTCTTAGTAATTCTTTTAAGTTCTAAAAATCATGTTAACAGATTTTAATTTTAGCATGACTTCATATTCCACAACTAGCACTGGATGGATTTTTTGGCAAATTTTTTGTGCAATAACCTATATTGAAACCCCCCAGAACTTTTATAAAATATTTTTCCAAGCCACTCCACAAAGTAGAAAACTGGTATCATTGTAAAGCATATATTTAAAAAGAATCCTTCTCAAGATATTGAAAAGTATGATTAATCATCTTCTCTTGCAAATTTTAATGTTTCAATTTATTCTTAAAAAGTCACCGTTTAGGTGGCCCATCAGATAATGCTATGTAGAATCATATACGTTAAAATAAAGTTTTTCTTAAAACTTTAGATTGGTGGTAGTATTTTTTTTTGTGATAAAACACATATAACATAAATTTTACCATCTTAACAATTTTTAAGTGTACGGTTCAGTAGTGTTAAGTACATTCACATTGTGCAGCCAATCTCCAGAACTTTTTCATATTGTAAAACTGAAACACTGTATCTGTTATACAACTCCCCATTTCCCCCTTTCCTCTGGCACCTGACAATAACCATTCTACTTCCTGTGAGTTTAACTACTCTAGATAATTCCTGTAAGTGGAATCATAAAGTCATTTTTCTGACTGGCTTATTTCACTTAGCATAATGTCCTCAAGGTTCATCCATATTGTAGCTGTATCAGAATTTTCCTTCTTTTTGAGGCTGAATAATATACCATTGTATGGATATAATGAGTTTTGCTTATCCATTCGTCTGTTGATGGACGTTTGGGTTACTTCCACCTCTTGGCTATTGTGATTAATGCTGCTATGTAAGTGGTAATATTTTCAGCCAAGGGTGGTACATCCCCCAAGGGCAAATGGAAATGTGTGCGAGGTTTGTGGATATCACAGTGACTTGGGTGCCACTGGCATTTAGTGCCCAACTGCCAAGGATATTAAATATCGTGCATTTAGAACACAGATGATTCGTATTAAAGAATTGCCCTGCTCAAAATGCCAATGGCACCTCTGCTGAGAACTTTTAAAAAACTCATTATTATTAACATATTGGGATCAATTCTTCCCAGAGTTCAGTGAATTTTAAAACCAATATAACGCCTTCACTTAAAGTGCATACTCGGGCCCTTACCTACATACCTGGATCTAAGCCTCTACTCCTTATGGAGGAAAACTCTACAGCAGAATGTTTTAGGGCCAGAGTTGAGAACATGTCCGTCTCTATTTCTGTTATAATGGTAGTATATACATGTGAGGAAAGGGGGAGCTGTTAGAACACTGCATGATTGATTGCAAAACTTCTGTTCTATCTCTACACGTAAACACTGAAGCATCAAACATGCGTAGGACCTGAAATAGTATAAACAAGTAAAGGAAACTATGGAATGTGGCTATGGTCATGTATTTGTGCTTTTCATATGCCATCCTAGATGTAGTATTTAAAAAATTTAATTTCTCAGTGGAAACATTTTGTCAAATAAATTCTCTCATGCGTGAATTTTATGATACATCATTAGTTGTCTTTATAATTAAATTTCATATGTGAACATTCATAAGCATTCAAAAAGTTTAGTCTTGCCTCTTTTTGGAACTGTAAAAATGAAATCATGCTGAATGTGTTCTTTTATGTCATGCTTCTTTCACTCAATATTATTTTCATAATATTAATCCTTTTTTAAAGATTTGTTAGGCAATTTTCACAATCTTTGAAAGCAGTGCTCCTTTTTTATGATTGGTTTAATAAGTAAGAGGAGATTAGAGCCTAGTATTGAATATGTAATTCTTGTGTTTCTCTCTAACTCCAATAAGTGGAGCATGATACATAAATCCAGTAAGAAAATTATCAAAAGCAAACAGGATCAGAAAGTTTCTATAGAAAAAAGATTTGTGTTTCCAGGGAAAACTACACTGTCTATAAAACACATTTCTAGGTTGTCTGATTCTAGCCTCATTCCTTACCTTGGAGCCATTTTACAACCTTTTGTGCTGTAGATAACTGATACACATAAAAATTTTGTCCTCTCTGACAGAGATATAATTAATATCCTTCTCCCCGCCACACACCCTCTCCCCTCTACTCCTAGAAAAACTAGCTTGCCTCCACTTGCAGTTCAATTCCTTTATACCACATAGATTTGTGCTTTTTGACTTTTCTTTTGAGGTAGTTGTAACGTCTGCCTGATTCCCTCATATGAGTAAGGTAGAATCTTTACCACATGTTCATTCTTATATCTGTATGAGAGTTACGATTTCACCTTTTTCTGAACATTATCTTTTAATATAATCAAACAAACAAAAAGCATTGACTTTAACATGGTGAAGAGGGGATAATTTTCTAGAGCACTCTCACCTTTGACAAGACTTGAAAGAGTCCTCACCCATGTCTATGTTCTACCACTTTAGGGAAGATCATACATTTCTAACGAGCAGAGCTTAGCAAGTGTTCAAATCTCATGCTTTGTAGAGCAGTATCCTCCATTCAGCTAGAATGAATAGAACACTGCTAACAACCACATTCTCGAATTGTTGAATGCTAACAGACTTCATATCAAAGCTATTATACCTCAACCAATTAATGTAGATGAAATACTACACTACAACTCCCTGGCAAGATCCTCTTTTGTTATCACAAACCAGAACTGACTCAAAATATTATAGAATAAGTTTAGTGGCATATTAGGCAAGGTGTTCCATGATACATTTTTATAATCTTCATGTATAGACCTATGATGTCCAATGAAAGGGGGGAAAAACCGCACACAAGTAACTCCATCATTTCAATATGACCAAAAAAAATTGCAATTCTTAGTCTGATGACCTTAGAAAGACTCCGCATGGTGTCCTGAAGTCACTTCAGTGAAGGAAGGCTTTACAAAGTTGTTAATTAATCTAGGGCTGGCACCCTTTGGGAAGAATACCAGAAAATTGGAACAAAAAAGAGGTGCAGCTTACCTCACAGCAGGAAAGAAGAGACCTTTTAATTGGATTAAATCACATCACCACAAAATTTATGGATCCTGGCCACTCCGTCAAAGAGGTGAGAAAATTTTAAATTAACTCATTAGGCTGGTTGGGAGGGGTAAAACTCACTGTTCACTCAGAAATTTCAAAGACGAAGTTTATCAACACAAAGGCATGAATAGAAGCCATGAAAAAAATAAGTTCTGGGACTTTTGTAACTTACCCCAAGCTGTCTATTATGTCTGTAAAACACACATTTAGGCTGGCTAGACTCTCTGAGAACATTTTTAGGGAAAAATTTCTCATGGAAGTACAAAAATAAAATACCAGTCTATTGTATATTCTCTTCCTACAAGACAAATTTTAATATGGTTACAAAGTATGTATTGTACATAATGTATTAAAAAACAAGAAAATCCACTTTTTCTTACATTTCACTCATCATTAAAAATGTTGAAAAGGCTTTTTTTTTGACAAAAAAACTATGGAGCTTTGCTATGAATCTTCATAATCATCTGAAACTTATAAAATATATATATATATATAAATAATATAATATTACAAATTTCTAATTTCTCTATCTAGAGAATATCTCGGGAAACTTTAAAAATAATAAATTGTTATTAAACTAACGTGGCATGATATTAAGGGATTTGTGATTTTATACTAGGTAGCACCTTCCCAATCTGACAGAGTAACATGAACATTCAATGATAATTACAAATCAAATTACAAGTCAAAAGTAATCTGTATTTATATGACAATTTTAAAATAGTTTTTAGAGATTGCAAATGCAGGCAAAACTGTGTTTTTTATTTTTGGCTATCGGAGAAGAAGTCAATTAAATCTGAACAAGATAGAAAAGTTTAATAGACTGCTGAAATTTAATGTGACAATGTTGAACTTTATTTGAGACCTGTATCTATCTGTTACCTACAGATTATAAAGAGGTGCAAACAGCTTCAAAAAAATGAACAAAGCTAGACTCTGATTAACTCAGAAGGGTGTATTATATAAGATGTACAGTTTTCCATTGAAATGCAAATTTTCCTGCAACAGACATGCATGTAACCTATAAAAAAGAAATAATGACATTTTACTATGTTATTTCAGATATCCTTTTTATTTTTAAAACTTTTTACATTTATTTATTTTTTATTAGTTTCAGGTGTACAAAACAACATAATGATTAGACATTTATACCCCTCAAAAAGTGATGAACCCCCCCAATCTACTACCGCTCTGACATCGTATATATATCTATTACTATACCATTGACTATATTCCCTATGCTGTACTTTACATCCCGTGACTATATATATAAATATATATTTATTTATTTATATATATATAAATATATTATATTATATATAATATATATTATATTATATAATATATAATATATTTATATATATATATATTTATATATTATATAATATATTATAATATATAATAAATATATATATATATATATATTATAGTTGGCATTCAATATTATTCTACTTCAGCTTCAGGTATATAGTGCAGTCTCCTTTTTATAAAGAAATAAATTATAATAGACACAATTTAAGCCTCACACCCCTCTACCGCCACACGTTTCTGCCCCCAAATTACCACTACCCTGAAGTCATTATATATTCTATCTAAACACCTTTTTGAACCTTTACTACAAATGTAACTCACCCAGTTTATGGTACTTTGTTATGGTAGTTATAGCAAACCAATATACCAAGAGATGTGCAAATTTGAGCCTCCCACAAACTAAATCAGTGGGCTTCAGATTACAATGTAACAGAAGGTACCCTCTCCCCTTATGATGATCTTGTCAAGTCACAGAATAGCTTAAAGTCTTAAGAATACACTGAAGTCAGGTATTTGGTAATTGTACATAAATATTTTATTAACAAATATGTCAAATAAGGATGCACTTAGTATGCACATATTTAAATTATTTTCATTTAACCATGCATTTGAACTTGATGTTCCTTGCCACTGACGCATACCTAGTCAGAAAAGCTTTTAAATTTTTACCGTGTTTCCCTGAAAATAAGACCGGGTCTTATATTAATTTTTGCTCCAAAAGACGCATTAGGGCTTATGTTCAGGAGATGTCCTCCTGAAAAATCATGCTAGGGCTTATTTTCCGGTGAGGTCTTATTTTCAGGGAAACACGGTTACAAATGAAACGCTTTTCAGTGAAGCAGCAGTTTTTCCTCATTAACAAAAAGACTTTTCAAATTTACTTCTCAAAGTAAAAATTTTAGAGTAATTGTAAAGTAACCCAAAGCTAGAAGTTTGTTATCTGAACAAAAATTAGGCCAAAGTGAAAATAAATTAAGCTGAGCACACTTTTATAGTAATGACAAATAAGATTCATAGGACAATTAAAACAAGTCTGCCATGGGTCAAAATTTGAAAATTTGTTCAAAAATATCAAAAGAACTTTTAGTTACCAATAGATAATTAAGCTAAAATCCAGAAACATTAAAATTTCACTTAAGAAGCATTTTACTTCTGATTACATTAAACTATTGTGGAACCTCACTGTCCTCGAACTAGAGAATGTTTCTCATGCTTGCCTTGAGAGATTTCTGTTGTAAAAATCTTGTCTGTACACTATCAGATTTGTTAGTTGATGGTCCAGTATCAAGGAGTAAGAGAGATTTTAATTAAGCAATGTGGACAATGTACTTTAAAGGCAGAAAGATCTGGGGTCACGTCCCAGCTCAGCAACTTAGTAGCTGTAGACAAGTTACTTAAATCTCAGCCTTAGCCTCCGGTAAGTAAGGAACTAATTTGAAAGACTCTAATAATTATGACAATTAAATGTAAAATTCCTATTACATTTCCAGCTCATAGTAGGAGGTGAATAAATAGTAGTTATTATTGTTATTCAGTTGACTTTTCTTCCAACTAAATCTAATGTTACAATCCTTCCTTTTTCCCCATCTTGCCATATAATTAACTGAACTTGGTATTCATTTTTCTTCCCGTACATCAATTTTCTATTGCTAATTTAAAAGAGGAAAAGAATGTGGCTCTAGTGGCTTTAAAGAAAAAGTAGTATGGAGCCTGAATGATGGTCCTCAAATATGCCCATGTCCTAATCTCCAGAACCTGAGTATGTTCCCTTAAGTGGCAAAAGGGATTTTCCAGATCTGATTACGTTAAGGGCTTTGAGAAGGGGAAATTATCCTAAAGTATCCAGGTGGGTCTGATGTACTCACATGCGTACTTATCAGAAGGACAGAGGAGTCAGATTCAGAGAACAACGGGATGTGATGATGAAAGCAAAGATTGGAGGAAGGGGTCACAAGCCAATGAATACAGGCAGCCACCAGAACCTGAAAAAGGCAAGAAAATATTCTCTCCTAGAGCCTCCAAAAGGGACCAGCCCTGCCAACACCTGATTTCAGACTTCTCACCTACAAAACTGTAAGAGAATAATTTTGTATTCTTTTAAAACACTAAGTTTGTGGCAATTTGTTACAGAGGCAACTAGAAACTCATCCAGGGGGAGGTGAAGTCATTTGAGGACTGTATCCGTTAGCTGACTGTCACACAGGGTGTCATGCGGGGTCTCTGGTCCCACTCCTCACATAAGAACGCAGGATATGGTGAGGCCCAAAAGGAACACCCACGGAGCCACAGATGGGGGAGTCATACCACTATAGTCTTGCTGGCAGCTGGGTTGGAGACACAGGAAGCAGGAGCCACACTATCCACAATCCACACTCCGCTTCTCTCTGCCAACCAACCTCCTTCACTTGCTAACTGCAATCTGCTCTTGCTAGCTCAGCCACCATCTTCTTGCCAGCCCCCCATTTTCTGCTAGCATAGCCATAGCAGTTACATTAGTGGCCAATGGCTCACTGGTTACAGCTGACGGTCAACTAGCCACATCTGATGGCCATCCAATCACAGTTGATGGCCATTTACTACCCGACTGAGCACCTTTCCACGTGAGGCCTAGAGTCTGGAAACTGCACTCCTGGCTCTGTCCCCACACTGACCTTATGTAGTAAACACCCCTAAATCACAGCAAATTAAAAAAAAACAAGCATTTCTTTAGCTCACAAGTCTTTGGATCAGCTGTAGGGTTATGCTGGTCTGGTCTGTAATTAGCTGATCTCCGATGGACTTACTTTTGCATCTCAGGTCACACTGCCAGATCTGCTGTGTGCTGGATGGTCTAGGGAGATGAGTGCCTGCGTGAGTGAAGGGTTGACACACACACCAGCCATACTCCCACCCTTGTCTATGAGAGCACACCACACCCAAACTCCGGCACCCCATTTCTCATGCTTTAGGTGGACGCATCTTCGCAGCATGAGCCATTGGTCCCTTGGAAGGAGAGTATGAGGTCTTTGCCTTTTTTTTGCAGGCGCGTTGCATTTATACTCAGGGAGGAAAAATTATATACCACCAGGCACAAAGGGAGGAGGGGCGGGGAAAGGAAGGAGGGGGAGAGAGGTGAGGGGGAGGGGAAGCCCCGCGCTCAGGTGAAATTAAAATTGGAGGTCAGTTCCCGAATCCGATTCTCTCGGTTCATTTTCTTGAGTTTCATTCTGCAATTTTGAAACCAGATTTTTCAAGGGAGATGTGCTGGATGGTCTAGGGAGGGGAGATGCTTCTGTTACACATGGTCCCCGAAATTGCTCTCCCAAGCTTGCTCGCATGGTGGGTGGACAGATTTCCAAGAGAAAGAACAAAGAAGGATCCTTGACCTCTTGAGGCTTACGCTCAGGATTGACACAGTATCATGTACACCACATTCTGCTGGCCAAAGCAGGTCAAAGATTAGCCCAGGTTTTGGTGGTTGGTGAAATAGATTTCACCTGTTAATGGGAGACACTGCTAAGTCATACTGTAACGGGTGTGGAAACAGAGAGAAGTAGAGAATTGGAGGTATTTATGCAATCAATGTACCACACAGCCACTCTTGGAAAGCCACGTATCTTGGTTTTCACCTGATTTCCCAGCTCCTGCATTTGGCCATCCCCTCAACCTCTCATAATTTCCTCTTTTTGTATAATACCCACATGCTGACAAGCTTCTTGTAATGTAAAAAAAAAAAAAAAAAGGCTGACAAGCTTTTGAATATGTGATTCCAGGTTCAACAAGCCTCACCAATGGGGAATTACTAATCAGGTGTTATCTCAAGACATTTCTGGATTCTTTCTAACACAGCTTAGCTTGGGACACAAAAATACTATGTGCTGCATGCTGCTTTTTCTACATAAGATCTTTCTTTCTGTTTCTTTATCCAGGTGTTACTTGAAAGAACAACAGCAGCCACAGCAGTGGCAATGGTATAGGCACATATGTGGATGCCCATTGGAGTAAAACAAGTTTATTGGGCCTGTGTCATGAAAGTTCCAGATTCCAGATTGGCTGGTGTGGCAGCTGTGACTCCATCAGCTGCGAAGGTGTTTCTCCCAGGAAGCCTTGACAACACCACCAACTCCTTAAGGCCTTCTGGGTTAGTTTTTTTAAATTTATTTTTTATTGTTGGTCTTCTAAAATTTCATCAAATCCAGAAAATGAACAGTGAGTGAATGGATGAAGCTCACTATTGTCCTACAATTGTCGAAATCGACTCCCTTGAAATTTCTGTGTCTCCTAGAACAACTTATAGAATATGTTGAATCAACCTTGAAATAATCTCAAATCTTTCTCCTCTAGTCTCATTGCCACTTTCTTAGTTCAGTTCATTATCACTTAAAAAAATTATATTTAAATTCATATATAGTAAAAGGAACATTTATTTATTTATTTATTTATTTATTTATTTATTTATTTTAAATTGGGGAATATTGGGGAACAGTGTGTTTCTCCAGGATGTCAAGTCATTTTTCAATCTAGTTAGGGAGGCGCAGCTCAGTTCCAACTCAAGTCGTTGTTTTCAATCTAGTTGTGGAGGGCATAGTTCACTGGCCCATGTGAGAATTGAACAAGCAACCTTATTGTTAAGAGCTCATGCTGTAACCAACTCATTCATCTGGCCGCCCCAAAAGGAACATTTATGGTCTATAGTTCTACAAATTTTAACTCACATATAGGTTTATGTAACTACCACCATACATCAGAAAACAGAACAGTTCCATCCGTGTATGAATGTTTAAAGCAGCTCTATTCATAATCTCCAAAAATAGGAAGCAACCCAAATGCCCTTTGATAGATAAACAAATTGTGGTACATCTATGCAATGAAATACTACTCTGTAATAAAAAGGATGAGACTACTGATACAAGCGACAACTTGGATGAATCTCACACTATTATGCTGAGTATAAGAGGCTAGTCTCAAAAGGTTGCATGCAGTATGATTTCATTTACATAACATTATCAGTCTTTGCTTGAGCTTTCCTATCCCTTTGCATTTGGTTCAAATCCAGTGTTGCTCCAGTTCCTAATGTAGTTTAAGACCCTTTTGCTTACTTCAGTGATTCTGCAAATACCTGCATATGTTTTAGAAAGCTCTTTATGACATGGGTCTTGCATACTTCTCCAGCCTAATCCCCTGCCTCATCCATCTGATGACCAATGTTCTATTAGTCATCACCATATTATTACAGTTCCTTAAATGCATCATCCTCTCCAGTTCGTCTATATCGTTCCCTCTTGTCTGAAACCCCCTACATCTCCCCATCCACTTCATTGTACTTCTTAGCACTTCAAGTTCTAAGTCAAGCATTCAAGAAATAACTCTTTGGAAACAAATTCAGATTTCTTTCAGGGAGCTCATGGGGAGCCTCAAGTTTCTCAGTTTGCATCTGCGATTATAGACGTGGTTTAAAAAGGAGGCTGCTTAAGAATCTATTAAAATGATTTGGAAGGGGTATTGGCAGGTGCGAAGCCTCTCTCACGCGAATTGAATTTTGGCTTTTTCATTTACAGCTTCTAGAGATCACAGTGTAGGGCTCTGCCCACATTTGCAAATGGAATACACTGAGGAGACATAAGCACTTACTGCAACCCTTGTAGGAGCACATTTTGCCTTCCAGCAACACTTTGCCAAGCAAACATTTTGAAAACACTTGGACGATCCTGGATGCCCCAGTGTTTTCATAAATATTTCCATCCGGCAGTCACAGCAACCTTGCAGAAGAGAGTGGTCAACAGGAAAACTTGAAATGAAAGAGGTTCAGTGAGCAGCTGCTGAGTTGTGAAAATGTATGCAAAAGCATATGGCTGTCTTTAGGGCCTTAAGGCAAATTTTCATTTGTTTTTTTTATTTTTTTACCCTGCAAAGATCAAAACATATGATTCCATTTCAGAAGGTTTTCTTGTAAACAAGCCCTTCACTTTCTAAAAGAGTGCATAAACGTTTAGCATGCCATGAATATTGATTGATCTAAAATATGCTTTATTGGGAAATAAAAGTTTTGGAATAATTTGACCTATTGGTCATGATGGATTTCTGATAATCTCTTTGGCATTCTTGCCTTCTTATGCATCCACCTTTATTTGGGAAGATGGAACATATAATTTTCTACCATTTAAGCTGAATTGCAGAAGGATATCTAGGTGAAGAGCATTCAGAATTTCACGCTGGTGCAGAATGCTGCAATTTGCTTGCTTGAGTATAAATGCTGAGCTTTCAACACTTCCATATAGTCAGCTATGTTTTGCGTTTAATTCAAGTATTGAATTATATCTAAAAATATCTCCACTATTAAGGTACCAAATCTGCAGGTCATTCTTCTTCTTATATATGGGAATGGTGTTGGTTTAGCCACTAGGGAATAAATCCTCTGCAGTGTGTCCCTTTATGTATGCAAGAAATTCCCCATGGTCATCCCTTTTTTCGCATTGGGAGAGGTCAGTTTTTCTAACATGGGCTAGAAATCTTCTCCAGGCATAAGCGAATTTAAATTATGGCAGCTTTCCCCCTCCTGTTTTGTTAGGTACCTCACCTGAACACCAGTCCCTTGGGATATTTCACCCCAAACATATTCTATGGCCAAATAAATCTGGGTAATTTTGCAACTGTATCACACCTCAGTTCTCATAGAGTCTCAATTTCATGAACATGCTAAAGCCCCAATGAGCAGTGAATAAAGATAGCTCTTTTTCACGGGTTTAGCCCAGTATTTCTCAAATCATTTGACAGTGGAATCAATTTTTAACACGTAGCACTTATTACAATTTTAAGGAAAACTTCTTGGGAAATGTGGTTTTAAAGCTTTGATGGAATTTTTAATAAGGTGGAACCATCATCTAAATGTCCCCTTCCATAATGCTAACTTAGTGGCAGTTGCTAGTTCTGCAAAATTAAAAACAACTGAACAAACAAAGCAGCCAAAAGAAAATGACTAATCAAAATGATTACCCTTTTATGTACAATAAAGCTGATATGTAAGGCTTCTAAGCCACTGGAAACAGAATTGCAAACCAGGCTGGGATGTGAAAGTTCTCCTAAACTACTCCACCTTCTTCAGACACAGATGGGAAAACAGCAGACATGATGAGGTCAGACAGTGAGCAATAAAGGTGGAATAGGAATTGTCTGCATACCCAATCCATCATTCTTTTGATTCACGAGATAAAGGCCCAACTTAGATGTTTAGAAATCATAATGATCTTTTGTACTTGAACTCCATTCTTGTGACCTTCCCAACACAATCTGGAACTCTTTATCTTAAACCTCTAAATCCAGATATATTAACATATTTTAAGTTTCTGTTTTACTACTCGAATAATAGTTCAAGAAACATTTATTACCTACTTAATACAAAAATATGTATTTTGTCCTCTATAAAGATGTTTCAAACTCTAGAACATTGAGGCATGTGTTTGTCTGTTCTTGATATATTTCTAAATGAAAGTGATTGTACAATCCTTAATACGTTCTGGTAGAAATTGGATTTTGTACATTCACATGCACAAAGGATTTAAAAAAGGGGGAAGTTACCCTAAAAGATATCAGGAATCTCACTTGGAAGGGCTTTTTCAGGGTAATGCTTCTGGCCTCATGCCCCACACCCATTTCTCCTTACTTGAGGATTGTACTTTTACTCCATGTTTTTTTAAATCAATTAAGGTAATTGACTAGATTCCTGTAAGCACTAGGCATTTTGTCCTCTTTCCTTCATTCACGTGAGGCTGTCTGCCTTGATGTCTTTGCTCTGAATTTTTTCCTCAAAAATATAGTCCAAAAGTCTGAACTAGGGAGGAGGGAGTTAGAAATAGGGCCAGGAAGACATCTCAAGCCCCCTGGGCCCTCACACTTCAGCCTCATTGGCTAAAGACTTATCAGTAATAAAAGTGACATTTTGTCAAAAGAAAAGGAAATAAGGAAAAAGAACAAAAATGAAAATCTCTATGTCTAGAATTGAGAAGACAAAACTTTTTAAGCATTATAGAGCTTTGCCACAATGTAAGGCTTGAATATATAGTCAAAATCTCTCAGACTTGAAAAGTTCTTCAAATATCTTCTGGTTTAAGGACCATCTTGCCAAATTTTCTTTTTTAATTTTAAAAATTTTACTTTTTATTATTAGTTCCAGCTGCACAAAACAACATAACGATTAGACATTACACCCCTCACAAAGTGATAACCTCCCAATCTGCTACCCCTCTGACATCGTATATAGCTATTACAGTTCCACTGACTGTATTCCCTACGCTGTACTTTACATCTTGTGACTATATATGTATTTTTTAATTATCGTTGACATTCAATATTATTTTATATTAGTTTCAGGTGTACAGTGCAATGATTAGGCATTTATATAATTTAAGAAGTGATCCCCTCAATAAGTCTAGTACCAATCTGACATCATACCTAGTCTTTACAACATTATTAATTATATTACCCATACTGATTTCACATCCCCATGACTATTTTGTGACTACCAATTTGTACTTCCTAATCCCTTCACCTTCCTCACCCACCCCCCCCCAACACCTCGCCCATCTGGCAGCCATCAGTTTGTTCTCTGTATCTATGAGTTTATTTCTGTTTTGTTTGTTCATTTATTATGTTGTTTAGATTCCACATGTAAGTGAGATCATATGGTCTTTGTCTTTCTCGGTCTGACTTTTATTTCACTTAGCATAATATCCTCTAGGTCCATTCATGCTGTTGCAAATGGTAATATTTCATTCTTTTTTATGTCATAGTGGTGTACCACAGTTTCTTTATTCAATCATCTATTGATGGGCATTTCAGTTGTTTCCATATCTTGGCTGTTGTGAATAGTGCTGCAGTAAACATAAAGGTGCATATATTTTTTCAAATTAGTGTTCTGGATTGCTTTGGATAAATACCCAGGAGTGGAATTGCTGGGTCATAAGGTAGTTCTATTTTTAACTTTTTGCAGTACCTCCATATTGTTTCCCATAGAGGCTGCACCAATTTGCAATCCCACCAACAGTGCATAAGGGTTCCCTTTTCTCCACATTCTCGCCAACATTTGTTGTTTGTTGATTTATTGATGATAGACATTCTGACAGGAGTGAGATGGTATCTCATTGTGGTTTTTGTTTGCATTTCTCGGATGATTAGTGACATTGAGCATCTTTTCAGATGTCTATTGGCTGCCTGGATGTTCTCTTTGAAGAAATATCTATTCAGGTCCTATGCCCATTTTTTTAATTGGATTGTTTGTTTTTTTGGTGTTGAGTTGTATGGGCTTTTTTTTTAAAATGGACTTTGGATATTAACCCCTTATCAGATGTATCATTGGCAAATATCTTCTCCCATTCAGTAGGATGCCTTTTTGTTTTGTTGATGGTTTCCTTTCCTGTGAAAAAACTTTTTAGTTTGATATAGTCCTATTTGTTTGTTTGTCTCTTTTGTTTCCCTTACTCAAGGACATATATCAGTAAAAAATTACTAAGGGTAATGTCTGAGAGTTTACTGACTATACTTTCTTTAGGAGTTTTATGATTTTGGTCTAACATTTAGGTCTTTAATCAATTTTGAGTTTAATCTTGTATATGATGTACGAAGGTAGTCCAGTTTCATTTTTTTGGCATGTATCTGTCCAGTTTTCCTGGCACCATTTATTAAATAGACCGTCTTTACCTCAGTGAAAATTCCTGCTTCCATTGGCATAGATTAAATGACCATATTGGCATTAAATTATTTCTGGGCTCTCTATTCTGTTCCATTGATTTATGTGTCTGCTTTTATGCCAATACCAAGCTGTTTTAATTACTATGGCCTTGTAGTATAATTTGATGTCAGGTAGTGTGATACCTCCAGCTGTGTTCTTTTTCTCAAGCTTGCCATGGCTAGTCAGATCTTTCACGGTTTCATATAAATTTTAGGATTATTTGTTCTAGTTCTGTGAAGAATGCCATTGGTATTTTGATGGGTATTGCTCTGAATCTATAGATTGCTTTGAGTAGTATGGACATTTTCATGATATTAATTCTTCCTATCCATGAATGTGGTATATGTTTCCATTTATTTGTGTCTTCTTTAATTTCTCTCTTCAGTGTCTTATAATTTTCTGAGTATGGGTTGTTTACTTCCTTGGTTAAATTTATTCTTAGTATTCTTTTTTTTTTTTTTTTGCCATCTTGCCGAATCTTGTAGTCAGAAGCTGAACACACTTTGAGACCAGTGCTGCTCCAACTTTAGTGTGAATTTGGCACATTTGGGGATCTTGTTAAAATGAAGTTTCTAATTTAGAGATCAGAGGTTGGGCCAGTTCTAATAAGCTCCCAGGTGACACCAATGCTGAGCAACACTGAGTAGAATGGCCTAGAAAAGAGCTGAAGGGAACAACTGGACTCAATGAAGGGATTGATAGGGCTTCATAATTGGCCCTTGAATCTTCAGAGCTATTCTTAAGGCAAAGTAATAGCTGGCGGTTTTCTCAGGCCTTGGTGTTTTGCAAATCTACTTGCTCCCGGCAAGTCTCTTGGGACCAGGGTCGCCTGGCTCCCAGACCATAGCGTTAACCTTCATTTGGGCTAGTCAGTTGCTATTTATTATGTCACTCTCCTCTCCAAATAAGGAAATTTTTTCATTAATTTGAAAAGACTTTTTTAAAAATTTATTGGGGTGACAATTGTTAGTAAAATTACATAGATTTCAGGTGTACAATTCTGTATTACACCATCTATAAATCCCATTGTGTGTCCACCATCCAGAGTCAGTTCTCCTTCCATTACCATATATTTGATCCCCCTTACCCTCATCTCCCAGCCCCCACCCCCTGAAAAGATTTTCTTTGTGCGTGAGGAGAACATAGAATGGGTTGAGTGCTTCTTTGAAATCTCCCAAGGTTTTGTATGTAAAGCCCAATGAAGGTACATCTCAGAAGGTTTTGAATTTCTGGGAGCAGTGGGATTGTAGAAAGGGTGAGAAGGAAGTGGTATTTACAAAGGATTTTTCTTAAGTAGCAAAGTGGACATAGTGAGCTGACAACTAATGTCAGAATATAGGTTTTAGGTTGCATGGAGATTTCAATGGAAAATGACATGTTTGGTTAGACTTAGTGACAGGAAATCAGAAATATTCCGATCAATGATTTTGATACTATGAATTGCACAGAAACTCCTTAAACAATGTTTTGCCTGTTTTATTCTCTATCAGAAGTACTATGCAAATGGATGGCATTTTAATTTCCTTTAATGCTCTAGGATATTATGGATAAAAAGTCATCAAGTATTTTTATGATTATAATTCAGATTCATTGCTCTATGGTAAAGTATCATTTGTTGAAAGGAACACTCTCAATAACTCACCTCTAAAGTAATTTTTTCTTGGAAAATGCTTATTTTCAGTATGGAATTGAAAATATCAAAATTTAAAAACGCTCTCCGGCATTCAAATGAAGTAGAATGTAGTTGTTTGCCTTCCCTTTGGCAGATAGTGTTGTTAGAGACTAAACAACAGAGAGAACATTTACTGGCTTTATGTAAGGACTAACTCTAATACTTCCAGAGCCAATTCCTTGCAACTAACCTTGTGCTAAGAGGTAGGGGGATGACGTGGTGGTGGAAGTAATTTACAAAAAAAAAAAAAAAAGACCCTTTTAATGGATATTTACATACATTGTCTTATTTTTAGCATCCATCATTTTTTTGGCTATGTGTTTTCCAAAACATGTTTACCGACTCAAAGCCAGAATTGTTTTTTAAAAAATATCAATTGAATATAACTTAGAGCAGCAGTGTTTTGTCCCCTTTCATTTATGTTGTACAGAAAAACAGACTTCTGTGTGGTGAAAGCGTGTTCAAATGAAAGCTTTAAAATTGGTGGCTAGTAGCCCAGTTACGGAAAACTTGGCTGCTTGCTTCTCCTTGGTAATGTGTTCTACAGGCTGTTGTTTTCTGCTGATCGCCTATTTACAGTGATTTACTCCAAATATGTGGGCGTCTTAAGTATATGGGTGTTGTCCAAAAGAAAAAAAAAAGTCAGTTTATTCTAAATGATGAAATGAGAGGCAACACACAATAGCTTCTTTTGATCCCCTACTAATTCTCCAATTGAAAAAACTTGCCAGAGAGGCTTGGAGGCCAGCAGAAGAATCAGTTAAGAGGGAGGGAACTGGTTACAAGGAAATGGTCCCATAACAGGGCCCACTGCATACCCACTCTGGGCATATCACTAAGGTTAATGACGTGGGCAGAGGGAAAAAGGGAGATAAAACCTAAACCTTTAAGAAATTTATAAGTTTAGTTGCTGAGGCTGAACAGCATCCAAACAAGACGATGACCTCAATTGCAAAGCAGAATAAAATATGGTACTATACCGATTTAATCCACTATGACACACTGGCACAAGATAAGGCAACACTTCTTTCTAGGATTAAAAAATTACTCAATTAGAGTGAAAAGGCTTGGGGGGATTCTAATTGATACATTTCATATAGATACATTACTATAGATGGATATTAATATAGATACATGAATCAGTACATTTAAGGTTAGTATTTTTCAATCATTTCTGAGTTTACCCAGTATGTCATAATTCAATATCAAATATTTGATTTTATTGAACACACTTACATTATGACAAGCATTGTACCAGCTCTTAGAGTTATATGGAAAAATAATATGTTTATTGGTATTCAGAAGCTCCAAGTATAGGAGGATGAGAGTCAGATAAGTGAAAATGTAACTGCAAACTAATGTGATAATGATTATATAAGAATAAACAAAATGATACAGGGACAGAGAGAACAGTTATCAAGTATACTTGAGTGATCCAGGACGGGATTCTCCAAGGAGGTCACATGAGGGTTTTTTGTTAAATGCTTGCTGAGATTCAAATACACCATGAGTATGGGATTGTACAGGTTTTCTAGTGTAAATTCTCCATTAAGAAACAATTCATGTTAGTTTGCCATGATATTCATCTAATGATTATGCTAGCTTTGTACAATCACTTTTGTTTTATTTTAAATGATCACAACTTCTTCATTTACCATGTTTCCCCGAAAATAAGACCTAACCAGAAAATATGCCCTAACATGCTTTTTTAAGGTGACATCTCCTGAACTTAAGCCCTAATGCATCTTTTGGAGCAAAAATGAATATAAGACCTGGTCTTATTTTCGGGGAACCACGGTAGTTATTGTTCCAGAATTTTGCCATGGCTTGAGTTTAAAGCTATATGTCATTAATAGGAAAACTGACCACTTTTCCAGTTCTAGCCTTTTAAAAACATCGTGTGTATCTTTCTAAGTTCAATGCAGTGAACTGACAGTTTTAAGTATTTCAAGCAGAAGGGGATTTAATCTAGGGGCTTAGATGTTTAAAAATGGGGGAATGACATTTAAAAATGGAGTCAGCAGCCTGCCATCAGACTCACCATAGCTGATATTTAAAGATGAGGAAGATGCTGTTTGCGTTATCCCTGCTGTGTCACATCTGCCTCACATACCCAAGTTAATGACTTGTCAGTGGCGCCTTGAGTCAGGCCATAAACAGGCATGTCTTTATGAAAACTTTTCAAGCAGTGACAGCAGCCACAGCAAGAACATGGCCTCCAAGCCATTTGACCCTCAGATTGGGTCTCACTGGAGGAATCTCGTTACCATTCAGAGACCTAGCTCAAGAAGTAAATGAGAAGTAATTTTAGCTTTCTACATTGTGGTAGATGAAGTATATAGAAGGAGTATAATAAATGACAACTACCAAGCCATTGTATTAATCTCACTTTTATTCCTCAAATGTTGCTAACACTTTTCTAGAATTCCATCAGCCTTGACAATAAATTATGTAAGTATATTTAACCTAAATATGTTTTATGAGCAACTGGCTTCTTGTACTCATTACATACGTATATACTGAAAACCGTGTGCTGGGCCAGTTCCCAACTGTTGAGGATACAGCCGAGTATTGAATAGACTATGGTCACTGTCCTCATGGAATTTACAGTCTATCAGGGAAGATAGGCTGTAAGAAATAATGTATACTTAAAATGATTTTAGGGAAAAGTAGGAGGTAAGATAAAACATCAAAACATGAGAACATAATTTTGATTTGTATGGTCAAAAAAATTTTTCTTCTGAAAAAGTAACATGAACCGAAAGCTTTAAAGACAGCCACGGGATGAACTGAGAGAAGAACGTTGCAGGCCAAGAGAACAAGTGCAAATGTTGGATATGAGAAATATCCTGGAAGCTTCAGGGGATTGTAAAAAGACCTGTGGCTAAGGGAGGGTGGAAAGACTTTTCCAGGACATGATGAGTTTTATTTGTGATAAAATACACATAACATGAAATTTATCACCTTAATAATTTTTTATACTCAAATTTTTTTCAAATGTAAAATACATATAAAATTTACCTCTCAATCACTTTTAAGTGTACAGTTTAGTAGTGTTAAATACATATGTATTATTATATAATTAATCTCTAAAACTTTTTCATCTTCCATCTTCCCCAACTGAAACTCTACACCCATTAAAAACAACTCCCCATTTCCTCTCCCCCTAGCCCCTGGCAACCATCATTTTACTTTCTGTCTCTATGAATTTGAATACTCTACATAATCACGTAAGTGGTATCATATTCTTTTGTGACTGGTTTATTTCACTTAGCATAATGTCCTTAAAGTTCATTCATGTTGTAAGATGTGTCAAAATGTCCTTCCTTTTTAAGGCTGAATAATATTTCACTGCATACATATACCACATTTTGCTTATCTATTCATCAGTGGATGGATACTTTGAGACTGTTTTCAATAATTTGGGGTACATATCCAGAAGTGAATAGCTTGATTATATGGTAATTCTATGTTTAATTGTTTTAAGAACTGCCGTAATGTTTTCTAGTATGGAAAATGGCTGCACCATTTTACATGCCAATCCATAGTGCACAAAAGCTCCAATTTCTCCCTATCTTTTGAATATATACATAGAAGTGGAATAACTGGATCATATGGTAATTCTGTTTTTAATTTTTTGAGGAAACATCATACTGTTTTCAATAACATCCACACCATTTTATATTCTCATCTGAGATGTATAAGTTTCCAATTTCTCCACATCCTTGCCAACATGGGTTTTTTTCAATTTTTGTTTTTTTTATAATAGCCATCGTAATGAATGTAAGGTGGTTTTCATTGTGCTTTGATTTGCATTTCCCTAATGATTAGTAATGTTGAGTTTTTTTCATGTGCCTATTGGCCATTTGTATGTCTTCTGGTAAAATGTCTATTCAAGTCATTGTCTTTTTTTCCCCCATGGTTTTCTTTTTGCATTGCAGGAGTTCTTTGTATATTCTGGATATTACTTCCTTATCTAATATATGATTTGCAGTTTATTTTCTCCTATTCCTTGGGTTGCTTTTTTCAATCTGTTGATTGTGTCCTTTGAAACAGAAAAGTTTTTAATTTTGGTATAGCCCATTTTATTCTTCTTTTATTGCCTGTGCTTTTGGTGTCATATCCAAGAAATCATTGCTAAACCCATTGTCATGAAGTTTTTCTCCTGTGTTTTCATTTAGAAGATTTATAATTTTGGCTCTTATTTTTAAGTCTTTGATCCATTTAGAGTTAATTTTTGTGTATGTTGTAAGGTCCAAGTTCATTCTTTTGCATGTGGATATCCAGTGTTCCCAATCACATGTTAAAAGATGTCCTTTCTCCATGATTGAGTTTTTAATTTTATTTTACAGTAAATGTGAAGGTTTGGGAAATAGCTCTCTCTTTGTTATTTTCTTTATTAATATTTGGTTTCTTAAATATTTATATAAGGAATCAGCATGGAAAAGGGAGTGGAAATAGCTGATGGGATGATGCATGAGACAGAATGGATGTTTTTGCAGAAGCAAATGTTTACGGATAATCACTGGCAGGGATATAATAGCCTTTAGGCAGGAGACTGAATCAAGGGTTTTCAAATCTAAAAACTTATTTTTACTGATGTTTTTCTTTATAGGCAGGTAATGAAAATGTTTAACATAAACATTTTGAATATTGCCTAAGCAAAGTTGTTGGTGTTGATAGTTGCTTTTGTGTTGTTTTATTTTTCAAATTTCACTTCATCCTTTGAGTTTCCCAATACTGTTCTCAGAGGTACTGCTCACCCTGCTGTTCATGATTTTTATTCTTAGAGAATTCTTGTGCCATTTAGCTACTCCTTCCTCTATGGTTTCTTGTCTCTTTTCTCTACCAAAATGCTCAGATGCTTGGGTAACTATCCTTCCAACATTCAATTTGCAACATGGCATTTGTACATCTGAATTCTACTGAATGGACATTCCTGAAGTTTCTTCTTAATGGCTTCTCTTAGGAACATTTTTTATGTAGTCTTCATTTCTGCTGCATTTGGCCATGACTCATTCCATTCTGAAAAACTTTCTACAGCCCCTCCCCATACTGACATCCTGATATTACATTTTTCTGGTTCAATGAATTTCAATTCAAAATGATTTAATACCTATCTTATGTGCATGAGATATAAAAAAAAGTAATACCCCTTATCAATGATTTCTGTACCCCTCAGATTCTTCCTATGCTTCCTCCCTCCCTCACTAATTCTTCTATTTTCTCCTGATATTTCCAATACAGTCCTTAGCTATCTGTTCTTTTCTTTATCTCCATTCCCCATGTTATAATGATACACATTCCTTTCCTCCACCAAGGACTGGGACATGTATACCTCTGAGTTTCTAGTACAAATTCTTGCAAAGAATGGATACTAATATACATGACTTGAATTGTGGAAAGTTTATGAAGACCAGGATCAAATTGATGATAGAATAAAAAGGTCAAACAAACAAACCAACAAAAACCACTACTCACTTTTTGCTAGAGCAGAAAGAACATGAACCATAACAGCAGGCTTAAGAAATGAAAATAGATAGACTAGGGTGACATTAATAAGTAAGTCATTAAGTAATATCCCTACAGACAAGGGAATTTTTAGAGAATTATTTCTAAAGCCAGGAAAGAAGCAAGTTGGGAAGACCAAAGTTTTGAGAATAAAGAAATAGTTAAGATAGGAAAGCCCTACCAAGTTTTGGAAAGACAAAGTACTTTTGACTCATATGTCCTCAAAACTGAGTTCTGTAAGATATTGTATATAATCTAAGTATTCACTTAGCTACAATATCGACATACTTGTTTTTTTAAGAGAAAGATGAGATGAAACATGATGTAAGTGGATAAAGGAAGTATTTTAGAATTAAGAAGTTGTTGACATTACTAAGCATTAATTACAAGGTTCTTACAGAACTCAGGATGGAAAGGGAAAAAGAATAGCAGATGGAATGATGGATGAGACAGAATAGATGTTTTCTGAGGAAGCAAATGTTTACAAATAATCACTGGCAGGGATATAATAGCCTGTAGGCAGGAGACCGGATCAAGTGATTTCAAATCTAAAACAAAAGTTACTTTTACTGACGCTTTTCTTTATAGGCAGGCAAGGAAAATGTTTAAACAGCCAAACGTTAATAAGAACAAAATAAAATGATCTATGTTATACATTCTATGTTATGGATTCTATAATTTCATCACAGAAAGGTAACTCTTAAGTGTCCTCCGGGTCTATAATTCCCTTTTGAGGAAAGCACAAGAGAGTAGCTTTCTCTGCATAAGTCATCATGTTTTCTGTCATATGACTACTGTCCCAGACAAAATTGACCGGAACACGAATCAGTGTTGAAACCAAAGGTAACCAGCTGGACCAGGAGCTAAATAAGTAGCTTACCTTAAGAACTCTATCCAGTGTGGGCAAGCCATCCTGGATGCTAACTACCAGACTCAATAGGACCCTCTCACTTAGGGAGTTTTGTTTATGACACACAAATATAGAGGGAAAATCTATTTAAAAATGTATACGCATTTTAAGAAAGGAAAAATCTATTAAAATTGTAATATATACCGACAACAAAAGATGAATACAAGTCACGTTTGACTTCTGCAATGACAAAAGGTGCTCAAAGAAGTTACCATCAGCGTCCAGACACTTCTGATTACAGCAAACTACTGCTTGAGCAACGTTGACCAAAGTATCCACTTGTATACATTTGTTTTTGGCACCCCCGGTATACACATTTAGAGACACACAAAGAAACAAAAGCAGTAATAAGAGTAGAAACAGAGGACATAGAAAAAAAAAAGAAGAAGATATAGAAATAAGAAGAGAGAGGGAAGGCAAGAAAGGCAGAATCATTAGAGAACAATAGGTGCCTACTCCTGGAGGGATCATGTGATAGCTGATTCCTCAGAACTGCTTTCCTCTCCTGAGTCTTTAAGGACTATTGTCTTATTTATTCATGAGTCCTGAATGGAAAGCTGTTGAGAAGAGTTTTCTGTGTCTCCTCATTTCACTGGGCATACATTATAATAAAATTTTATTACCTATGTAAGTTTAAGTAATTCTTATGTCTAAAATACTGTAACACAGGATCATGGCGAGCATATTTTGGAAGCTGCTTTTTTTTCCCCATACAACCATGAATTATAAACATCTTATGCCAGTAAATATATTTCTAGAATATCTTTTTCATGGTTTCATAGTTTTTCTCATGGGTATACCATAGTCTATTAAAATCATTTTTCTTGGATGTTTAGGTGGTTTCTGGTTGTGAATACTAATTAATGCTGTAGTGAATATCTTGTGGCTATAGTTATTTCCTTAGGATAAATTCTAAGGAATTTTTTATGTTCAAAGATATTACCATTTTAAAGACAATGTTCTCCCTAGAAAGTTATTCTAATATATATGGTTAGCAGAAATATATAAAATTATTCCCTTTTATTCACATGCCCATCAATACTGGGTAATAGCATTACATTAAAAAAAGAAACCATATGGAAGGTAAATAAATGATCTCATTGCTTCAACTGCAATTTATTCAATAACTGGTAAACTTAAGACTATTTTTACATTATTGACCATCTGGATTTTGCTCTTTTAATTACCTACTCATATCCGCTTATAATTCTACAAATGTAGTTTTCCCCCATTTTTGTTTGTGAGAACTTTATTAAACTAGTAACCCTTTGTCCTAATGTTTAATTTTTTCCTCCTAGATTATAATGCACCTTTCATTTTAAAATAATTTTTGGCATACAGGCTTTTTATAACTTTATATTGAAGCATATTTATATTTTGAGATTACTTCTGGACTACATGATTCTATTAAGGAACATAAGTCTCCAGGGGGGAAATATTTTTCCCATTTGATAATAAGACATGCCATTTAAAGATAAATATCTGATAACTTCAAATAATTTCACATAATAACATACATGTCTCAAAATTTCATTATTTAATCAATGTAAAATGTCGTTAAATATGAGAACTAATCATTTTCAAATTTTATAACAAACAATTCAGAATCACACATATGTTATTAAACTCTCAAGAGGCATGCCTTGTGACATGTTCAAAATGATATCAATGCTGTATTCCCTCATAATATGTGTAATTTTATACATAAAGGTATTTATTCAGATGTCAGGTTACTTAGAGAAAATAAGCGATGGGAAGTAAGAAAATTACTAAAACTAAATCACATGGCGTCAGGCTATCAAGGAAATCTGCATATGCCCTTGATGTCAGAAAAGCTTTTTACAGTAGATCTGATAAACGTTACTTTTACTTGATTTTCCTTTCAGCCATTATTTCCTCTGGGAATAGCTTACATGATGCAAGAGCATTACTGCAGACAGGATGGCTCTGCTTACTGTAATGTTGAATTCATCACAAGTTTTTTCAAAAAAAAATCTTAAAAATATTCTCAAGTAAACATTTGTTGTGGGAGCTTCAGCGAAAGAATTAATCATGATCACATTTTTGAGAAGCATTTTCAGGAGATTTCTCCACGTCTTCCTTATAATTTTACATCACTCGATCGATTTACATTTATAACCCTGATAAATAAGAATGCTCTAGAGTGTACCTACTGCATCTCCCATGCTACAAAATTAGTTTAAAAAAAGTCTATTGGAGAGTGAAAATACACACACACACACACACACACACACACACACACACACACACACACATACACGGTGAGGGTTACACTATCTTCCATTTCACACATTAGTGCAAGTATTACCTTTTAACTACTTAAAAAATTGTATAGAAAACTATATAGTAATTTTCTGTGCCATCATTTTACTAGTTGATTATAAGCTGTAGTGTTCTTTTACTCCTTAATTTGGAAGTCTAGCTCTGGGTTTCCAATTAAACTGCAAATTCTTATGTTTCATTATATAATCCACATAAACTTGGACATTTGTAAAAGTAGATGTATAAGGTACCATACAGTTCCCTTGCTGGAACAGCCCAATTATCCAAGTGTAGCTCATGATATTTTACTATTAGTTCTTTTATTTTATATTCATCTGCAAGTGGACCTTAAAAGTATCTTCGGAGGGTCTAGTTGGGAGCCCAGTTAATTGTATTCCCTATTATAAAAGAATGTGTATTCTCTATGTGAGAGGATCCTTCCTTTTCACTTACTGTGTGAGGACCTGTAAAACCATCCAAGTTAATATTAGTGGTCAGTGGGGTTACAATGTGGAGCTAGACTTACGTTGCATCAATCCCTGATAAAATCCTAATGATAAACTTGTTGGTTTGGTATTTTCTACTCACAATTCTCAGAAGGAGAAATGGGATTCAAAAAGGTTAATTTGCCCAAGTACACACCACTAGTGAGCTGGATTCAGATCTCAAACCAATGTCACTCTGACTGAACCTCATGCATGTTTCCACAAAACCATTTCGGTAGGTCAGTGATACCTGGAAGGATGAATGAACTTCTTCACCTAGGTGGAGACATTGAACTGGGACTTGCATGATGAAGATTACTGGGCCTGAGTATAAATGAGAAAAGGGCATTTCAGGCAAAAGACATAGCATATATATGGCATATTCAAAGGCTCAGCTCCACACAGCAGTTCCATTCTCTTCGTGAAATATGTGCACTTGGTTTTCCTACAGCAGAGTTTTTGAACCTCTGCACTATTGACATTTGGGACTGAACAATTATTTGTTGTGGGGGCCTGTCCTGTACATTGAAGGATGTTTAGTAACATCCACGGCCTCTATCTACTAAATGCCAGTAGCAGCATTACTCCTACTCATGACAACCAAAAATGTCTTCAGACTTTGCTGAATGTTCCCTGGTTAGCAAAATCCCCCAGATTGAGAACGACTCACTTAAAGTGTAGAATATGATGGGAGACAGAGATAGAGCTCAGAAGGTAGAAGCAGATGGGTCTTTAGAGTCATTTATACAAGAAATATGGAATATAAATGCAAATGTCTCAGTAAAGGAGTTTCACCATCAGATTTCCATTCTGGAATGCTGAGTCACAGTTAGGAAATGATAGAATAGTCCAAGAAAAAATTAATGGGGGCCCAAACTACAACGGGGGCTGCAGGAATGGGATGGATGGAAGAAATCTGAGAAAGATCTTAGCTGATTAGAGTTGGGGGCTAGAGGTAGGAATTGAAAAAAGAGAAATTGCTTTTGCAAAAGAAATAAGAAATCCCATTTTTGAGCATGTACGATAGATTTAGATGGGCTGGTAGTAGTACATCAAGGAAAAAATACCTAATAAATAGTTCTAGATCTCAGGAAAGAGCTCTGTAAATAATCAATATTTAAGTGGTAGTGGATCCTGTGGGAAAGATGAAAAAATGTACAGAGTGAGAAAATAGGACACTTAACGAGGGAGTCATGTGAAACACTTAAAATTTAAGTTAAGAGGTCTTAGGATGGGGGTGCCATAATGGAGACTAGAAAGAATTGCTAGAAAGGTCGGAGGAAGGAAATGCCACAGATTCTGATGACATAGGGAACAACAGTGCCAAATGTTGATGAATATTCATGTAAGATAAGAACTCAACATGGTGTTTGGTCTTTGGCAGCGTGGAGTTCCTTAGTAACTTTAATAAGAGCTGTTTTAATAGAGTGGAAAAGACAATTCAGATTGCTTTGGGCTCCTCAGAAGCCCAGGGATTTAAGCATAGGACTGAAGCAATTCTCCCCCAGAGCTCACAATAACACGTTACTATGGGAGATTCAAGCTGCTGCTGTTGTTTTGACTGTGAGATATAAACAGACTGTTACAAACAGGAAGGACATATGAGGGTCCAGAAATAATTCATCCAGCACATTCTGTGTTAATAGGACCCATGTAAGAACAATTTTGTCCAGGTTTGCTCACATCACCTTCAAAAGAACTTGTAGACACTTGTTAAAAATGATCAAAGGTGCAGAAAATAACTCCTAAGGAGGAACACGAAGTTTTGTGGGTATTTTTAGCCTAGAAATGGAAAAGCTGTAGAGTGACTTAATTACTGTTTTCAAGAATATGAGACTTTGTCCAAACAAGATGTATATCAGATATTTCCATGCTCTCATAAGAGAAATGGGCTTGAATAAAATGAGAAAGATGTTTTAGAAATGGCTATCAAAGGAAGTTTTGAGATTCATATTTTTCAGAAGATAGTATCCATTATGTAATGTAGGAACTATTCCATTAAAAAAAGAAATTTACCAAGTAAAATGCATTTCCTTGATGTATTAATATTAACTTTCAGAATTCTGATTTACATGCATTAACTTCCAAGAATCAGGTACAGTGCTTTGATTTATACGTCATGCATATAAAAGTTCTTATTAATGAATCCTAAATTTTAAAGTTGTGATTTAGTATCTTAGTTTATAAATCTTAACTTTTAAACTTCCAATTTAGTGCTGTGATTTATGGGTGCCAAGTTTCATGCTATTTATGAATCACAATTTTAAAGTTCTGATTTAATATGATAGTTACTGTAAGAAGCATTAGTACAATAAGAGGTGGAATTCTTAAGAGACTAAGATAAAACTGATTGATATTCCTATATGCAGCACACTGTACATAGTTACAGTTACAGACCCATCCTCAGTGATATGTTTTGAATAGAAAGCCAAGATAAGGCTAGGAGAGAATACAATAGACTTTTAATAAACTGTGTTGAAGGAACTGTCTTGCTTTTTGATTAGACCCTTCATGGTAAAAATGAGCAGTTTCAAGATCTTATACCTCATAATTTTATTAAGTTGGCAACAAAAGATATTCTCAATACTGCCTTCTGACTGGTCAATGTCTTAATAAGATGGTCAAGTTTTCTAAGTAAACGTACCTACGTCTTTGGTTAATACGGTTTATTGCAGCCTCGAAAATGTTTCTCTGATATCAGCATCCTGCAAACAAAGTATTTGGTCACAAAATTTACATGAATACCACTGGATAGCCTCATATCCCAATTCTCATCCCAACTCTTCTTCCTCATCTTACCCATCTTGCACTCCTTCACTGTCCAATATAGTAGCCTTGCAATGTGGCTGGTTGTCAGAGTAGAGATGTGCTGTAAGGAGAAAATACATGTCACATTTCAAAGAGGGACTAAATGTTTATTGTGTTTTCTGTTTTTTTTTTTTCCTGGATGGGTTACAATTGCACTTAATCTTTCTAAATTATAATTTATTGACAGCTTACTATGACTCGAATGCTATGTGAAATGCTTTCTCTATATATCATTTCACTGATTCCTCATCACAGCTCTCTAAAGTGGATAATATTAATACATTGCTTGTATTAACATGGACTCAGAGGCACAGATAAGTAATATTATAAAGATCACACATTGGCAGAGTTAAGAGTCAAACTTAGAATCTGTTCTCTATACCCCATACATTAAACAGCCGTTCGAGGCAGACATTTGGATTCTGCAGCTGTGAACCATGCCCCAACTTGTTTGCTAAAAAGGGATATGCAAAGTGGAAATGTCAGGATCTCAGCCTGAACTCCTGACTTGATCCTTTGCATTCTTGCCTTTCTTTTTGACTAAAGATATGTTAGGAAAACCAGCCAAGGCAGTCTGAGCAAGGGGTAGGCTTGTCAGGGAAGCGATCTGGTCATGCCAAGCTCCAAAACTGGGGTTTCAAATAAATTTAGTGGAACACACAGGAAGTCACTATTCTGAAGATACGATGGACCTTTTCTGTTCCTGCTTTCCTAACAGAAATGGTCATGTGTGGCCTTGTGGGGCTTCTGCCTTAATTAGAAGAAACCACTCAGGTGATCGTAGCTTATCTAATCCTATGGCAAATACTTCTCAGAAGGAGAGCAGGAGGTTGGCAGCTTTACACTTGTAATTTGGTGGTGTTCCATGTATCTTTTTAAACCATAGTCATTCTGCTTTGCATTACTACAATCCAATAGCAAATTCTAACTTTGCTTTGAATGTTCCATTCTCAAGAGACAATATGTAGAGTTCAGAGAAATTCACTGAAATATTTAATAATAATATACATGGAATTGGAAGATAGATGGTGTTTTAAATTTAAACCTGAGCTGAGCAATATCTGTTAAGCTCACCAAAGGAGAAATTAACACCCTGATGTGGAGTGGCCAAAACAACATTTAAAAATAACAAACAGCCAAACTAATAAACAGAAAACATCTCTATTGAAGGAACTGTCTCGCTTGAAAACTAAAACATGGCATGTTGACAAGTACAATTTAATAACACTGCCTTGTTGTTTAAGTAAAAATAACTCTAAAAATTCTAACAAAATTGAGATAATGTATAATATTGTTTATTTTCCATAGATATAAAATATATAAAGAAATGATAGACGTAGTTGCTTTAAAAAAAACAGCAAAAGATAAATTGTCAGCAAACTAGGACTCTACAGACATTTTAGTATCTTCTGAGTTAATTTCCTTGAGGCAGTTACCAAATAAAAATTTAGTTGTCATGTGCAATGTAATAGCTATTTTCTTGCAAGCTAGTTCAAAAGCACCATATAACAGTGAGTTTAAGTGTTCTTTGCAGATATTGTCAAGGATCATTCCAGGACCAATAATTTCACCATCAATGAAAGCTTTAATTAAAGCAGGGAAACATAAAAAAAAATGGCAATAAACAGCATACTAAACTCCAGCTCTGTATGCATGTCCTATCAACTGACACACTTCTGAGAAAGATGCATGGGACAAGAGCGTCACCTTTTGAGGAAATGAATTCCATGTTAATTTTATCTTTCAGAGAGAAAGCATGATAAAGTACTGAATACAAGTCATTTGTTTTTATTTAAACTTCAAGTTCAAAAATAATTACGGTTGTGTTGTTCCTTAGGATAATAGAAACACACCACATCATTGATATGTACTGAAAAAAATAAACATTAAGTTGAGTGGAGATAATAGATCAAGATAGCAGACTAAGACTCGGTTTTAGTCATTTACATATACACTGATCACTTCAACTTTTTACATTTCATAATCTCACCAAAGCTGACACAGCTTGCCAAATTCTCTTGTCATTTTCCTTTGGTGGAAAGTATCATTTCAAATCTGCCAATTGTCTGTGGTTCCCAGTCCTCACCTGAAAATCCAGGAGAGTATTAAGTTTCTGGAGTGTCTTAGGGCAGAAAATACGCAATAGATTGCATTCTTGTTTAGAAAATCTTCACTCCTTTCTCTACCCTATTGATGACAGGCTTATCATGTCATTTACTTTGACCAAGGAACCAATAGGATGTTATGGAGAGTGACAGTGTGCCAGTTTTAAGTGGAAGCAGTCCTGTAGGAAAGCTCTAAGAGGCATTGTAGGTTTCTGTCAGCCCTGTTATACTCCTACCTTTGCACAAGAATGCTTCATTATAGATGGGAGATGTTCCTTTACCCTGGGCCCCAGAACAAGAAGTCACTTGAACCTGAACATTGCCTGGAATTGCAGCGAATCTACAGAGCCAAGATCAGGAAATAAACATTTCTTGTGAGATCTTGGAGTTGAAGATTATAGAGAATTACCATAGCAAAAGCTTTTATACAATATAGGGAGAGTGAGAGGTGTCAGCCTAAGAACAATCCTGTAATTCCCATAGTCAAACCAACCATTGCATAAGATGGTTCGAGTTAGAACTTGGACTTGTCACATAAGTGATGTTTTCTTCACAAGCTGAGAAAAGTGGAAGTAGTTACATATGGTAAAATATAGGGCAATGACCTTGCTATTTATGTGCCTATGTTCAGGTATTTAATAAAATAGCTAGATCTATCTATCTTTCTGGTTTCAAAACCCATAAAACCAAATCACAAAGGAAGCAAATTCTTTAAGAGAGCTCTGCGGTAACTCCATCAGTGTCATGCATAGAGTCTGTGAGTATCTTTCTCAATGTGAGAACAAGTCAGTGCTGGAGACATAGCAGTGCTTATAATTCTTACATATAGGATCTGTTCTCGACTCACGATTCCCATGTTCTTCAGAGAACAACTTGCGTGTTGGGTCATGTTAAAATACACTCGGACAAGTAAGTCCCATGGTATTACATGCCCTTGAATTTTAACCGAGGGCATTTGTCAAGTTTTAAGGAAGCTGTTATAATTTAGATTCAATTTCACAAGCCTAGAAGTTGCATGCTGGGGAGTTCTCTTGGCTCAGTAATAATCTTGATTAAAAGCTTGAGTTAAGACATTTCTCTGTGCTTGAGTTTCCTTGTATGAAATAACTTATTTGAGACTATTAACCAGCATGGTTGGGATTAATTTGTAAGTTATGGTTAAGGGTTTTGAAAATATGAAGTAATATAAAAATGTATCCCGATGCCCTAATATTACAAAACAGATGGATTTCTTTTTTGTTCTAAAAAATCCAATTATAGTATATTTGAAATAAATTTTGACTGGCTCCCCAGGAATCATTGGTTTCTCTTATATGTAAATATTGAACCCCCAAAGAGAACAAAACAGCATGTTTGTTTGTTTTTAAATTTTTATCAGAGACTACTGGGGAACAGTATGTTTTCCCAGGGCCCATCAGCTCCAAGTTCAGTTGTTGTCCTTCAATCTTGTTGTGGAGGGTGCACCTCAGTTTTCAAGTCCAGTCACCATTTTCAATCTAGTTGCAGGGGGCACAGCCCACCATCCCATGTAGGAATTGTACCGGCAACCTTCTTGTTAAGAGCTCGTGCTCTAATCAACTGAGATATTCAGCCACCCCCAAAACAGCATGTTTGATATTCTTGAAAGTGCTTACAGTTTAGTGATAGGTGCTAGAGTTTATGCATTTTCTTTGAACCAAATCTCACCATTTGGTATTTTTGTCATTTTATAATTTGAAATTATGCACAGTCTCCAGTTTTGCCACAAAATGTTCTCAGCATCAGTGATATAAAGTGAATCGAAATCTGATTTTTTTTGGTTGAAAGTAACAAAGTAACTCTGGCTAGCATCACCAATAAAAGCAGAAAGAGCTTTGAGTAAAATCAAGGCACCCAATAGACCTCTGCAGGAAGAGTTCAGGGACCTAAATGATACGAGAACTTCAATTAGCATAATTCAATTGACTAATTCCTACCTTGATTCCCTCTTGAATGTACCAGGGAAATAGGATCTGATTGAGCTAGTTTTGATTCTGATTCCACCCCAAGATCATTCAGGTCTAACTAAAGAGCTAGAGTCACAATATACGGGTAAGGTTCCCAGCCACCAGGCAGGTTTTAGACAAAGGGAAGTCATTGGAAGCCGGACCAGATACTACAAGAAATACCTATTTCAAATTTGCCAATGCAAGCTCTGTTTTGATGGGAGGTTATTTCTTGTTTCAAGTTTAAGTATAATAAAAAATGGAATTGGTCAGTAATATTAGAAATACATTGTAAATATAGTAATCATTTGAAATAGTAAAATAAGCTTTTTAATGTGAAAAAAGGATATGTGTTCCCTCTTCCCTCCTCTCCCCTCTCTTTTTCTTTCCCCTCCTCTTCTTTCTCCTTCTCTCCCTCCTTTTTTTTTCAACAAAGGCCTGCTGACTGACATCGTATGCATCTACACATGGGCAACATACACACACAACAGTTTTCCAAGCTGTTCTGTACTTGTCCCTTTATAATGTGAACACGGTTTCAGGTCTTCATAAGTATCTGCACACAGGCCACTTTCTTCAGCCCCACTGTTCTACACAGTCTAAAATCTCCTCTTTCCAGTCACATTGCTGCAATCCCAGTGTGCATCGTTTGTTCCAAATACCTCGATTGCTATACCTTTTTAAAATATAGAAGGCTTTGGGGGGATAATTTACTTGGCATATATCTTCTTAAAGCTGTCATAGAAAGTTTGGACTAATGTGTTACGCTCTCTACAAATTTATTGCTAGCAAGCCAATTTATCCAAATCCATTCCATTGGCCTTAGTGGGGCAATAGCATAGCTGGGGCAATAACTGCTTCGTGTTATTCATGATGATGAGTTAGAATTTCTCCAATGGTGAAAAGCATTTAAAAAATAAGAGCCAATAAAACCTTTATTCTTTCCTATAGCTTTAGTCACGGTTACAGTTGCTTAGGAAGAGAATGCAATTTGTTGTGGAAAAAACAGTGTGGGTCACAGTTTTATTCTGCTGACACTGTTGTGGAGAGATGATGTATTGTTTATAACTACCCAAGTCCTTCTCAGCTTGTTGGACATTTGTAAAAATAATAACTCATTAGCCTGGATTTTTTTTAAATAACGAATTAAGTTCTCTTTAAGCCTTTAAAATAATAGAATACATAAATATTTATTGCCATGAAAACATACTTGTGATATATTTTTAAATGAATAAAACAAGTTAGTTTAGGATTCAAGATACATTTTGAGGCTGTGTTTACTTCCGAGTTATCAACCAATTAAAATTTCAGTATAAGCAAAGTGTTTCCAGTATAATAAAGTGAGCAGGATTCCATAATGAAGTCAATAGAGCAGCAGGAACTAGTTTCCAACCATTAGTTTGGACTAAGAAAATACTCCAGGAATGACTTTAGGTACCACACCAAAAGAGTGGGGAGTATTCTCAAGTTCACATGATAACGAGAATGCCATTGTTTGCTTCCTTCCCCAAAATGATGGTTGTGCCACTCAGATACTATTTTTAACAACCCAGATTATGTCAAGATTAGACTTCTATAGCAAACCTACACACACACACACACACACACACACTGGAGAAAAGTGAAAAATACTGCCCCCGTGTGGTAGCTACCTCCATATTTCTAAAGGACATTGAAGCTCTGGCCAAATACAGGCCTCCCAACTTCAGACTCATTGAGCCAAGAGGAAAAGTTTCGCCTGGAACAGTTGGCAAAGAGGAAATCTCGATCCCAGAAGATTTATGGAATTCCATCCAATGGTGACTACACATCAACTGTACAGCAATATAATAAAATTATCTGCATTAGGCTGCTTTCAAAGTCACTTTTGCAGAATAAAAACAAATAAAATATGAATTTTCTTTTCTCCCTTGTCTAGTACATTTGAATATAGATACTTGAGATTTCTTATAAAATCAATCTGTAATTTGAAGAATGAGCAAGGAGAAAAGGAAAAGTTTAAATATTACATCGTGTTGATGACTCCAAGTAAATATTCTGCTATGAAAAAGCAGAAGAAACATTTTTAAAAATCTTTAATTTTTAGCTTTAAAATGAACCATGTTATTATTCTAACTATGCAAAATAATCACTCAGAAATCCAAAATGATTATTTTCAAAGCAATTAACAAAACCACAATCACAGTGAGAGATTTGAACATGCTTCTTTCAACCTTTATAAATCAGTAGATATGCTGATCAAATTTAAAAGTTCCAGAGACAAAAAACAAATTCAGTACTGCAGAAGTCCATATAATTAATTTAAAAGATTGACCTGAGACATTTTCTCAGAAGTCAGAGGAAAAGGTTAATGAAATGAAGATGAGTAAAAAGATAAGAGACCTGGAGGACAGATCCAGGAAATCCAATATGTATAATAAGAATTCTATAAAGAGAGAAATAAAGCAAACCAAAAGAAAGCATAAAGTGAAGAAAGTGTCATGAACATAGGAAAGAATTGAACTTCAAATGGAAGAGTTCTTCTGAGAATAGGAAATTGTAAATGATAATTGCTACAGTTTGAGTCTTTACTCAAGAATATAAAATTATATTGTTTTAAGTCACTAAGTTTGTGGTGATTTGTTATAGTAGCAATAGGAAACTGGTAGAGAAATAGAATATAAAATGAAGAAAACCACAGTCATGGTAAAATATTTAAAACATATCAATAAGTTTTGAAAGACTGAGTAATAAAGAAATAACATAATAAATAGATTATCCAACCGGATGTTAAATGGAACTAGTCTAATCTCAGTGCCAATTATACCCAAGGTGGATTACAAAATGGCCATACAGGGTTGAAAAGGAAGAAATTAAAAAATAATCATTTGTATTACTTGTAGACTTTCACCTAGTAAGTAAAAAGAAAATTTGAATACTCAAGAGAGGATTTTAAAAAATAATTGTTGATAGTTTGTTTTTGAATCATTGTGCTTTATCAGAGGAACAGATATGGGCAACATAAAGAGAAGATAATTTCTGAATTTAAAGAGCCTTCTGGACAGGCAAGAAAACCTCAGCAGAAATATGGTGTAGGAGGATAGAAAGGATATTAAGTTGATAGGTGTGGAGAAGCATTCAACAACTTCAGGGGAATTGTTGGTAACTCCCTGAGAGAAGAACCACAAAAAATACCTCTTAGATAAAGTCAGACTTAAGTACTTGCCACAGTCAGAGGAAAACAATGACACATGGGTACCAGTCAAGTGAAGCCTTTCTGTACCTCTTACTACTCTTGATCCGCCCCCCCCCCGCCCCCGCCCTGATTACCAGAGGAACCAGATACAGCGTAGAAATGGGGAAGAGGGCAAAAATGCCGGAAGAGATTTGGTATAAACTAAAAGAAGTGAAAATAATGTTTTGTAATTTTATAGGGGAAGAAACAACTGTAACTCATACTACCATGTTTCCCTGAAAATAAGACCAGGTCTTATATTAATTTTTGCTACAAAAGACACATTAAGGCTTATGTTCAGGGGATGTCATCCTGAAAAATCAGGCTAGGGCTTATTTTTGGGGAAACACAGTACATACCAGCTTCCAAAAGAAAAAAATTAAATATGTAAAATGTAACCGAAAACTAACTCAACAAACACTTGGGGCAATCCTTTTATAGCCAGGAATTGGGGAAGATCTTTCAAATTTGGCCCAAACTTAGAGGCCACATATGAAAGACTGATAACTCAATTATATACCATTAAAAAATTGCATAGCAAAAAATACCATAAACAAAGTACAAAACATCAGACTATGTAAAAATTTTTGTAACTCACATCACAACTAAAAGGATATTCTCCCTAATATCTGAATACTATCCAACCCCCCAAATGGTTAATGAACATAAACAGATGATTCATAGAAAATAAAATGAATCTTAAATTCATAGAAACATACTCTCTTTTTTATTGATAAAAGGAGATGTAAACCTAAATGCACTAAGATAATATTTTTTACCTCTGGTTCAGAAAATTAATAAAAATCGACAATACAGAGTGTTGGCAAAGTTATGGAGAAATATGCATTCTCATTCATTTCTGGTTTGAATGATAATTTATACAACTCTATGGAGGGCAATTTGGCAACATCTATCAGAATTACACCCTCTATGCAAGCAATTTCATTTTCTGGAATTTATCCTACAAATATACTCACTATGTGAAAGTGCTTTATTCAGTTGTTGTTTATAGTAAGAACTTAAAAACACAAACCTGGGGCCGGCCTGCCGGCCCGGTGGTTCAGGCGGTTAGAGCTCCATGCTCCTAACTCCAAAGGCTGCTGGTTCGATTCCCACATGGGCCAGTGGGCTTTCAACCACAAGGTTGCCAGTTTAATTCCTCAAGTCCCACAAGGGATGGTGGGCTGTGCCCCCTGCAACTAAGACTGAAAGGACAACAA